>NC_142030.1:2423693-2726655 GCF_982192425.1 Myodes glareolus
TGAATTATTATCTCCCTGCACTCCTGTACATTTTCTGTTTAAAGGCTAGTTTGGAAGATATCTCCATTTTCCAACTAAATCCCTTGAAAGCTGAATTTTAAATCTTTCTGGTGAGAAAATTTTATTGTAATTTTTCATCATGGTAAAATGCACATAGCATGAATGTATTTCATTTAATAGGACCTCTTGTGAATAGAATTATCTATTGTTTATTCTTTTGTGTCTTCGTATCTAAGTGAAGTAGGATGAAGGTTTTAAAGGTTTACCCAAGTTGTAGCATGTGTAAAAATCACATTATTTTCTAATTAGTTATTTCTTTCTTTTAATTGTGGTACAGTATTCAAAATATAAAAGTTTGCTATCATAGCTCTGAGTGGCCTCACACTATTGTACATCTATTACCACCATCTATTTCCAGAACTTTCTAATAAACAAACAAACAAATTGTACAACTCCATCGATTCTGTTCCTGTGCTCTACTCACTACTCGCTATGGGAACTAGGCTGGAAATTTAAAAACACTCAAACACAGAGACAGACAGACAGATGGGGCCATGGGATCATCCTTGAGACAAGAGTGCCAAGAATGCCCCTTTTCTATATAATTGTGGGTGATCTCTCTGGGATCCATAGTTTCTGATCTCTCTGGGGCCTCCATTTGTAAAAACTCAAAAGGTCCTGTACCATGCCTGTAGCCTTGTGCCAGTACAAGATGGTACGTGAGCCGGGAACTAAGCTGGAGACCTAAAAACACACGCACATGCAGACGAACAAGAGACATGGACACAGGTCATCCTTGATACAATTATGCCAATGACCACTTTCTAGGGCAAATAGCAACTTATATCGCTGCTGCTACTGCAGCTGATGTCTGTCGTAGAGGCAGAGCAACAGAAATCCTCTGTCCTGCAGCTCCCGGGATCATCAGCCTGCCATCAGGGTCTCATGCTCAGAGCAGCTTCAAGCACCGGTGTTTTGCTCAGTTCACTCCAGCAGGCAAAGGGTCTAAGAAAGTCAAGGGGCCAGGGGTCTGCAGCTCCCAACAGTAGATAAATAAAAGTTCCTTGTGTTCTTCTTGTCTCAGTCACTGGTAACTACTGTGCAACTTTCTGTCTCAATGAATTTACATAGTATAAAGAATGCATCTAAGTGGACTCATTCAATATGTGTC
This sequence comes from Myodes glareolus, assembly GCF_982192425.1. Classification (NCBI taxonomy): domain Eukaryota; kingdom Metazoa; phylum Chordata; class Mammalia; order Rodentia; family Cricetidae; genus Myodes; species Myodes glareolus. Next base: position 2,424,865 of record NC_142030.1, read on the forward strand.
CTATTATGTCTGTTTTATTTCATTTAATATAATGTCTTCAAGATTTACCCATGTTCTGGCATGTATCAGAACTTTATTAATTTCTATGCCTAGATTATAATCCACTGTATGTACATACCATGTTTGCTTATCCCTCACTCTACCGGAGTTGTTTTCCCTTATTGCTGTCGTGAGCTGTGGGCATTGTCCTCCAGTGATCTGGTTAAGTTTCTATTTCTCCCAAGGAATGGCTTAGCCAGGCTAGTCATGTGGTGAGTCTGTGTTTAGAATTTTGTTGAACTTTCTATGTTACTTAAACAACTTTTCACTTCTACTCTCAGTGCATGAGGGCCACATATTCTGCCTAGCTCATTGTTCTCTATGTTGTGACTTTGTCTTGTTTTTAGTAGTAGGCATTGTAATGGTGTGATGCAGCATCTTTCTGGGTTTGATTGTGCTTTCTTAACAATTACTAGTGAGTATCTTTTCATGTGCTTATTGGTCAGTTGGGTTCTTTTTGAGTTATTTGATATTTTCTTCCTGTTCTTTTTTTTTTTTTTTGGTCTGATGCCTAAAATTAATTTAACTGTGGTAAGTTCAGCAGTTTATCTCTCTTTCCTTCTGTTGCCTGTGCTGTGTGTGCCACACCCAACATGTATCACCCAAAGCTTTTCCTATATTTTCTTTGTTCTGTAACTTAGGCTGTCTTGGTCCATATTGAGTTAATTATGTGGTATAAGAACACCAAGTCTGCAGCACCACTGTTCTCCAGCAGCACAGTGTTGCTGCTTCCTCATACGAATGTCTTGGCGCTCTTGCCTGCCAACTGGACATCCACATCCACTCTTCTTCTAAACTTTCATTGATCAAAGTATCTGTCATGTGAGTGCCATACTGAAAAGCTGTGAAGTTGAGTCTTTCTATTTCATGTTTGTTTTAGTTATCCTCGTTGTCACAAATAATAATAATAATAACATGTGGCTTTTAGGGACAGCTTGGCAATTTCTCTGATGAATTCATGTTAAATTGCTATGGCATTTATGTTGATTCTGTATGTTGACTTGGAGAAATGCAACCATCTAATCGTGATAAAACCTTTTGATCCATGAACACAAAATGTTTGTCCAGTCATTTGTATCTTTAAATTCTTCTTAGCTGTACCTTAGCTTTTAGATGTTTTAATTCATTTATTTTTTTTTCATATGCCAAAATTTTACTTCTTGTGATATTGATTCATTGTATGGAAATACTGCATTTCATTTGTCTGTTGATGACCTTTAGGTGATTTCTACCATTTATTGTGGCTGACTCTTCTATGAATGTTCTATATTCTTTTGGACCTCCTGCTTTCAGATCTCCTGGTTGTCTTCTTAGACTATGGCAGTTTGTCTTTGAGAAACTTGATGTTTCATCACTAGGTGCATGTGTGTGTGTGGCTGTCTCGTCATTCAGATGGATTGACCCTTTAGGTTTGACAAGTCTTATTATACATGATCATTTTTAAATTATTAATATGTAAGTGTGTATCTGCACATGAGTGGCCATAGCACCCAAAGGAGGGCTGAGTGGCCATAGCACCCAAAAGAGGGCATCAGATCCCCTGGAGCTGAAATTACCGGTGGTTTTAAGCTACCCATGTGTTGCTAAGAGTCAACTCCAGTGTTCTGGAAGAGCAGCAAGCACTATAACCCTGAGCCATCTCTTTGTACTTATTGTTAAATTTAAAATCCCTTTTTCTGGTACTGGCTTAGTCACCCCTATTTTCTGCTGTTGCTATTTGTAAATGTGCCCCTTTGAACCTTTTGCTTTCTGTATTCAGGCACACTGTGAATGTCTTGTAGGTGTGGATCCAGGCCACTGCAGTAAAGCAAACATTGCAATAAAGTATATTGGAATAATTCTTATTTTTCCATTGAGAATAAAGTTAATACCTGAAGTAGTATTGTCTAAATAACAAACAAAATAAACACAATGCAAACACTTCTGCACACAGCAGATACAATCCAGACCACAGGACAGATGCAGATGTCCCATTTGCTGAGGTCTGCTCACTACTCGAACAGTTTTCTCTTCCACTCGCCTTCAGGTTTTGTGGTGAGTGTGCACTGAGCATGAGGCTGTGTGTGCTGTGGCTGGAATGACAGCGTGCTCGATAGGTGTATGTGTGTGAGCACTCAGTCCCTGCTGGTGATGGTCTTTGAGAAGGCTGTGAACCTGTTTAGTATTAGGAGTTCATGCTAAGTGAAAATTGCTCAGTGATTTGTCTTTTGTCTTTATTTTATAAACACAGGCCCAGGATACTTAATGTACATTTAGCTTCAGAGCTGACTGTGGTTGGGTTCCTCTGTGTTTTTTATTGGTTCTTATTGCCCAAGAAAATGTCTGCAAGTGGGTACTCTTCCAGAGTGGAGTTTGAATGATTTGTGTAATGCCTAATATAAAAGTAAATGTCTAAGAAACATCAGGAGGAAAAGGCAGGGAACAGTGAAATTGTTCAGGACTGTGCTATTTAATGCAGGGCACAGCCTAGACCTCTAAAGGCCTGTGAGGACGGCTAGCACAGGCTCCAGTGTCTGGTGTGTGTGTGGCTAGGTCTCCAGGAGTAATCACGAGAGAACTGACTTTGCTAGATTTCCTGTGCTTGTCAGTTTTCTAAGAATAGTTGGATTTATTTATTTTTCTAGACTTGCTTTATACAGTCTTCTGTAATGGAAAATAATAGATATTAGCCATTTTTTGTGGGTCCCCATAAGAATGTAGCAGATACATTATTTTTTTTTTGATCAATTAATTATCATTGAGGTTGGATGCTCTGATATTTTTATTCTTTTTTAATTTTTATTTTTCCATTCAATTATTTACACTTCCTTCCCTCCTCCCAATCCTCTCCCGCTCCCCCACACCCCTCCTCCCTCTCCTGCCCTGCTTGAAGTTTCCCTGCCCTGTGGGAAGTCCAAGGCCCTTCCCCCTACATCCAGGCCTAGAGAACTGTGCATTCATATAGACTAGGGTCCCAAAAAGCCAGAACATGCCGTAAAAACAAGTCCCAGTGCCTTTATCAATGGCTTCTCAGTCAGCCTCCATTGTCAGCCACAATCAGAGAGTCCGGTTTGATCACATGCTCATTCAGACCCAGTCCAGCTGGATTTGATGAGCTCCCATTAGAACAGGCACTCTGCCTCAGTTGGTGGACCAACCCCTCGCAGTCCTGACTTCCTTGTTCATCTTCTCTCTCCTTCTGCCTTTCAACTGGACCTTGGGAGCTCAGTCCGTTGCTCTGATGAGGGTCTCTATCTCTATCTCCATCCATCTCCGGACGAAGATTCTATGATGATATTCAAAATAATCATCAGTGTGATAGTGGGGCAAGGACAGTTCAGGTACCCTCTCCTCTGCTGTCCAAGGACCTAGCTAGGGACATCCCCATGGATACCTGGGATCCCCTCTAGAGCCAAGTTTCTTGCCAACCCTAAAATGGATCCCTTACTGTAGGTATCTTCTTCCCTGCTCCTATATCCGCCCTTCCTCCATCTCCACCCTCCCACTCCCCCAAGCTCTTGCCAGTCCTTCCCTTCTCCCTTCCCTCTCCCCTTCTCCCCTTCCCCCAAACCCACCCTAACCCCTGCGCCCACCCCCATGCTCACAGCTTTTGCCCTGCAATCTTGTTTGCTTCTAATTTCCAGGAGGATCTATACATGTTTTTCTTTGGGTTCACCTTGTTATTTGACTTCTCTGGGCTTGTGAACTATGGGCTTAATGACCTTGGTTTATGGCTAGAGTCTACAAATGAGTGAGTACATACAAAATTCATCTTTTTGGGTCTGGATTTTCTCACTCAGGGTAGTGTTTTCTATTTCCATCCATTTGCATGCAAAATTCAAGAGTCATTGTTTTTTACCGCTGAGTAGTACTCTAATTCTTCCATTGAGGGGTATCTAGGTTGTTTCCAGGTTCTTGCTATTACAAATAATGCTGTTATGAACATAGTTGAACAAATGCTTTTGTAGTATGATTGGGCATCTCTTGGGTATATTCCCAAGAGTGTTATTGCTGAATCCTGAGGTGGGTTGATTCCGAATTTCCTGAGAAACCGCCACACTGATTTCCAAAGTGGTTGCACAAGTTTGCATTCCCACCAGCAATGGATGAGTGGTCCCATTACTCCACATCCTCTCCCCTGCATCAGACAAAGGTCTGATCTCCAAAATATATAAAGAACTCAAGAAACTAGACTTTAAAATTCTAATTAACCTAATTTAAAAATGGAGCACTGAACTGAACAGAGAATTCTCAACAGAAGAAGTCCAAATGGCCAAGAGACACTTAAGGTCATGTTCAACTTCCTTAGAGATCAGGGAAATGCAAATCAAAACAACTTTGAGATACCATCTTACACCTGTCAGAATGGCTAAAATCAAAAACATCAATGATAGCCTTTGATATTTTTATTCTTACAGTTTCTCTTAGTAATTTGGTAAATCTCTTGATAAAGATGTTCTCCCTCTGTCAGATGGAGAAACTGAGGCTTTAGGAGGCTTGACTGGGAACCTCTGTGGAATACATACATAGTGTCAGACTGAATTTTTTTATCCTTTTCTTATGCATGTGAGTGTATGTATATATGTGTGTATTTTTATATGTGTGCATAGAAGGTGGTTGCATGTATTGTTGGGGACAGAAATTAGTATTGGATGCCTTCCTAGACTGCTATTTGCCTAATTGTTTGAGATAAAGTCTCTCTCTAAACCTGAAACTTACAGATTGGCCAAGAATCCTCAGGGATCCTCCTGTCTTGGCCTCCCCACACAAGGTTGCTAAACTTACTTTTACTTGGGTGCTGAGGACACGAGCTCAGGTCCTCAGACTTTTATGGAAAGAAAAGCAGTTTATCTTAGCCCCTAGTCCCACCCAACCCCTGGATTTGTGTATTCTCATGTGAAACTTATGAATTCAAGAGCTCTCCTGTAGCAGCTCATAGACAGGGCAGTAAGAATATTCCTGTCTGCACCATCTGTGTTACCCTTAGTCACATATCCTTGTATAGGGAGTGATACATTATACTATGCTGATATTTTTGTTTCTTTGTTATATTGGTGACTCTTGCTATGTTGCAATTGTAAATTGTTAGGTCTCCTGAGAGCTTAAACTATGACATATGTTCATTTGTCTTCAAAAGTAAATTTAGACTTTTTTGTCTTACCCTTTCATGCTATCATATTGACATTTTAAAAAGACTTTCAGACACATTTATTCCATTTTACAGTGATATTTTTGTCTGTTTTTGTTTTTTTTCAAGACAGGGTTTCTCTCTGTAACAGCCCTAGCTGGCTGTTCTCAAACTCATTTTGTAGACCAGGCAGGCCTCGAATTCACTGAAATTCTTCTGCCTCTGCCTCCTAAGTTCTGGGATTAATGGTGTGAACCACCACACCCAGCAGCAGTGATATTTTTGTTGTAAGCCAGTTATCTAACCTTGAGAGACTTTCATCCATTCATATGGGGTCTCTCTTGATGTGTGGCCCGATGTGACTCTCCCTGTTGGATGTTGACTTAAGTAAGTTAGAAGTTTTCAGAACTGAAATTTGCTGAATTTCAGATTTCATTCTGAGTATGTAATATTATTTTAATGCTTGTTTTAAAGTCTTAATAATAACAACTCATATTTTCTATTCTGATTTGTTGTCTATTCAGATTATAAAAAATAATCTGCTAGTTTGCTGATTTGGTTAATTTTAAAGATGTATATATTACATTATTTTAAAGTGTTTGAGTAGTGAGAGAATTAAAAATTCATGGTGTCTGGATGACTTGATGTTATGTTAGTTTTCTTGTGTCTGATGAGACACAGAAAACCGCTGGGGAGAATGCTTGTCCTTGGTATCCTTGGTAACTCCCCAGCTTCTCTGGAGCTCAGACACAAAGCCACAGTGATAGGTCTCATTAAAAGGGCAAAGGGTAGACAAGGTTCAAGCGTACTCTTTTAATTAGTTGCCAACGTCAGCTGGAACTAGAGAACTTCACACTGTTAGAAACAGACTTTTGAACGCTGAGGGTGGGAGGAAAGAAGCAGGGAGCATTCACAGTGGCCATAGCCTCTTAATCACACCGTGGACAGAAGGGAGGCCTAGCCCCTTAATGTGGAGAACTAAGGTTTGCTTGTCGTTCTGATGTCACCACAGAACTGTTGTTTCTTCAGAGCTGCACCCTTTAGCCTTTCCTGGCAGGGAATGAACTGTGGAGGAAATACACCATCCTAGGGGTCCAACAGTGGTTGCATGTGGTTTTGTTTTAAATGCAAATGAGACAGTTGCCCACATTATTAACTGTTGAGGTGTATTACATTTTCAGTCAGTTTCAGAGCTATTAAATTTGAATGAGTTAAAAACAATTTAGGAAAAATAGACAATGGCTATTTCCTGTTAGAAAATTATGGTGAATAAAAGATTTACTTTTAAGACAAAATTCTTCAAAGCTTTTCTTTTGACTTACAATCTACAAAGAATCATCTTGTGTTGCATTGCAATTCAACACATTATTTCCTCCTGTTGCTATAGAAACTAATTCTGGTGCAGCTGTGATTGCTAATCAAAATTCTAACATTATCCAACCTTTCCCCTCTACTGCTTCTTTTTATTTTTAGTTACAAAATAATAAATTTCAATGCTGAGTTCAGTGGTCAAAAAATTAATGCAAAGATCTTTTAAAATTTGGGCCCTTTTATTTGAAAATACAGAAATATTATTATTGTATAGTTTTTCTATGAATAACAAGGAAACAAAGCCTTTTGCTTAATTTCAGAGATCTACAGTTGCTGTATTACATCAGCATTGAGGCACTTAGCTGCCTCATAATCCTAAATTGCTACTATTTCAACATCTATTTTTAAGATGTCTGGTTACTTGGTGTTATAAAAATGAAGAAATAAAAAGTCTTCATAATGTCTGAAGTTTTTCATATAAAATGTAAATGGAACTTCATTGTTTCATCCTCTCCGTATTGAGATTGCATCCTTAGCGAATGTGGTTAGCAGAAGCTAATTGGTTCTTATTCCTATCTTTATTAGTGTGTTCCTCCAACAGGCCACACTCTTGATTTGATCCCGGGTGAAGCTAAGTGTATTTCACAAGGCAGAGTAACTATGGTTTTTTGTCTAAAAACATTTGTTCTTCATTTTATGTAATAATAAGCATAAAGACTTATAAACTAATTTATTTATAGCACAAAATATTCTGTCTTTGAACACATATTCGCTCAAACACATGCTCAGTCAGGCTTAAGCTGATTCTATATTCTGTCCTTGGTATGTTCTATAATATCAATTACAATGTGAACTTCCATATTTTGTCATTCACCAGATTTTATTTTCTGATTTAGATCAAGTAAAATTTAATTTTATTATAGCAAAATATTGATTGGTTTTTATTGGGAACTCAGATGTGAAAAAATACTTTTATTTCAGTAAAAAAATAACCTCATACATGGTCAAAGTAGTACATATAACTTAATACTATTATTCTATTAGTTCTTCTCTTTCATTTATCTGAATGCTTCAAGGGTATTCATTCCTTAAGCCTGAGAATAATAATAATAATAATAATAATAATAATAATAATAGTTGTTGTTATTACTATTATTATTATATGGAAATATTTTTGATTTGCCATTTTATACTTAGCTGAACCTTTAATGATAATATTGGGTCATGATGAATATTGATTATGAGGTAAAGCCACAGTAAAAGCTGCAAATTAAAATACTTTGATAGATCCAGCAAGATGACTCAGCAGGTAAAGGTGCTGGCCACAGAAGCTGGGAACCTTAGTTTGGTCCCCAGAACCAAGGGAAGAAGGAGAAAACTGACTCTCAAAAGTTGCCCTCTGAGGTTTACATGAGTACTATGGCATGTACACATGCACAAGCACACACACACACACAGAGAGAGACATGCACACGCAATAGTAAATGCTCAGGTAGTACGGATGCATAGTTGACATCACTTTCCCAGCTTTTACATGGTTTGGCCCTATCTTACACTGTCTGTTCATGTTGGACAAATTGTGTGTCACAATGTTAGAGGTTTGTGTTAGGCTGCTCACGAAGGACTGTGGTCCGAGTTCTGGAGAGTTTATCAGAGAAATCATCCCCAGGAGACAGTGACTTTCTTCTACCTCTCCTTGGTGCCTCCTTTATAGAGACTTAACGATACCCAAAGTCTGTCTTCTATGCTCATATGGGATTTAAATCTGTATGTAAGTAGTACACACATGATGGATTTATTTTTCAATACTGTATAGTGTTTTTTTAAAATATAATTTCCTTTCCGTTGGGCTTCTCCCCTTGGTTGAACAATTTTTAAGCTTTGTTACTGCAAGATTCTATCTTACTTACTTTATATTGCCTGAAACTAGCTTGTGTTTCATAATTATGTTGAGACACTGTTGTGAAAATATTGCATTGTTTTCTCCCCTCAGACCCTGACACAAATAGACATATATATCCTAAGAGACTTTTGAAGTGCAGTTCTCATGTCACAAGGCTCACTCATTTGTTTTTAATATTCTTAGAGAACGGTGCAATCATTGGGACATTCTTAACAATCACTAGTAGTCATTCACACAAAAGTGCACTTCTAGTAAAATCCATGTTTGGTGTCAGAATCACTACCCAGACTGGCAGTCTGTTTTCTGTCTTTGTATATGTTCCTCTTCATCACCTTTCCTATAGATGGAATAACAGTAAGGAGCTGCTTTTTATTAATAGTAAATTTATTTTTGAACAATCATTTTATATTTTGCATACCTATCCCAGTTCCCACTCCCTCCCCTCCTCCTGCTCCCCTAGCTCTAGCCCCCCATATTCTTCTCAGAGAGGGTCAGGCTTCCCAAGGGGAGTCAACAAAGTCTGACACATCACTTTGAGGCAGTACCAAGGCCCTCCCCTTTATTTCTAGGCTAGCAAGGTATCCCTCAAAAAAAGGATGGGCTTGAAAATGCCAGTTCAAGCACTAAAGCAAGCACTAAGGATAAATCCTGGTCTCACTGTTAATGGCCCCACAGACTGTCCAAGCCACACAACTGTCACCCACATTCAATGGGCCTAGTTTGGTCCTATGCAGGTTTTCCCACTCTCAGTCCAGAGTCAATGAGCACCCACTAACTCAGATCAGCTGTTTCTATGGGTATTCCCATTATGGTTATGACCCCTTTGCTCATATAATTGCTCCTTCCTCTCTTGTAGTCTCTGGAAACTCAGCCCAGTGCTTAGCTATGAATCTCTGCACCTGCTTCCATCAGTTGTGGGATGAAGGTTCTATGATGAAAATTAAGATAATCATCAATCTAATTACAGGGGAAGGCCAAATCCGGCACCCTCTCTACTATTGCTTAGGGTCTTTGCTGGGGTCATTCTTACGAATTTCTAAGAATTTCCCTAGTGCCAGGTTTCTTGCTAGCCCCATAATGGCTCCCTCAATCAAGATATCTCTTTCTTTGCTCTCCTTCTCTGTCTTTCCCCATCTTCTCCCCGACTCCACACTCCCAATTTTCTCAAGAGATCTTGTCTAATTTGCTAGGGGGATCCATTTATGTCTCTCTTAGGGTCTCCCTGTTACCTAGCTTCTCTGGGGTCATGGACAATAGGCTGGTCATCCTTTGCTTTACATCTAGTATCCACTGATGGGTGAGTACACACCGTGTTTGTCTTTCTGAGTATGTGTTACCTCACTCGGGATGGTTTTTTTTTCTAGTTCCATCTATTTGCATGCAGATTTCAAGATGTCATTGTTTTGTTGTTGTTGTTGTTTTGTTTTTTACCTCTGAATAGTACTCCATTGGGTAAATGTACCACATTTTCCTTACCCATTCTTCGGTTGAGGGACATCTAGGTTGTTTCCAGGTTCTGGCTATTATGAATAATGCTGCTAGGAACACAGTTGAGCAAATGTCCTTGTGGTATGAGTATGCGTCTTTTGGATATATGCCCAAGAGTGGCATTGCTGCGTCTTGAGGTAGATCAATTCCTAATTATCTGAGAAACCGCATACTAATTTCCATAGTGGCTGTACAAGTTTACACTCCCCACCAGCAATGGACGTGTGTTCCCCTTACTTCATATCCTCTCCATGATAAGTTCTCATTGATGTTTTTTGATCATAGCCATTCTGACAGATACAGATGGTATCTCAAAGTCGTTTCTAAGGATGTTGAGCAATTCCTTAAGTGTCTTTCAGCCATTTGCAATTCTTCTGTTGAGAATTCTGTGTTTAGATCTGTACCCCATTTTTTGATTTTGGTATTTTAATGTCTAGTTTCTTGAGTTCTTTATATATTTTGGAGATCAGTCCTCTGTCCAGTGTGGGGTTAGTGAAGGTCTTTTACCATTCTATAGGCTGCTGTTTTGTCTTATTGACTGTGTCCTTTGCCTTACAGAAGCTTCTTCGTTTCAGGAGGTCTCATTTATTAATTTTTGCTTTCAGTGTCTGTGCTACTGGTGTTATGTTTAGGAAGTGGTCTCCAGTGCCTATGTGTTCAAGGCTACTTTCCTCTTTTTCTTCAATGAGGTTCAGTGTGACTGGATTTATTATGAAGTCGTTGATTCATTTGGACTTTAGTTTTGTGCATGGTGATAGGTATGGACCATTCTTCTACATGTCAACATCCAGTTATGTCAATACCATTTGTTGAAGAGACTTTTTTTTTTACCATTGTTTAATTTTAGCTTCTTTGTCAAAAAATCAGGTGTTCATAGGTGTGAGGATTAATATCAGGGACTTCAACTTGATTCCATTTTTCTATATATCTGTTTTTATGCCAATACCAAGCTGTTTTTATTACTATAACTCTATAGTAGTAGAACTTGAAGTCAGGAATGGTGATGCCTCTGGAGGTGCTTTTCTTTCGCGGGATTGTTTTGGTTAACTTGGGCTTTTTGGTTTTCCATGTGAAGTTGTGTGTTGTTCTTTTGAGGTCTGTGAAGAATTGTGTTGTAATTTTGATGGGGATTGTTTTGGATCTGTAGATTGCTTTTGGTAACATTGCCACTTTTATTATGTTGATCCTACCTATCCAAGAACATGGGAGATCTCTCTATTTTCTGTTATCTTCTTCAATTTCTTTCTTCAAAGACTTAATGTTCTTATCATATATGTCTTTCACTTTTTTGGTTTGCATTATCCCAAGATATTTTATGTTATTTGTGGCTGTTGTAAAGGGTGATGTTTCTCTGATTTCTTTCTTAGCACTTTTATCATTTGTATACAGGAGGGCTACTGATTTTTTTGTTGTTGTTGTGAGTTGATCTTGTATCCTGCCACATTACTGAAACTATTTATCAGTTGTAGGAGTCTCTTGGTAGAACTTTTGGGGTCACTTATGTGTACTATCTTATCATCTGCAAATAGCAAAAGTTTGGCTTCTTCCTTTCCAATTTGTATCACCTTGATCTCCCTTTATTGTCTTATTGCTTTAGCTAGAACTTCAAGTACTATATTGAATAGATATGGAGAAAGTAGACAGCCTTGTCTTGTTCCTGATTTTAGTGAAATCACTTTGCGTTTCTCTCCATTTAGTTAGATACGGACTTTTGACTTACTGTATATTGCTTTTATTATGTTAAGATATGTTCCTTGTGTCCCTGATCTCTCCAAGACCCTTATCATGAAGGGTTGTTGGATTTTGTCAAAGGCTTTTTCATTTTTCAGTACCTAGTGAGATAATCATATGCTTCTTTTTTCCTTAAGTTTATTTATATGGTATATTACATTGACAGATTTTTATATGTTGAATCATCCCTGCATCTCTGGGGTAAAGCCAACTTGATTATGGTGGATGATATTTTGATGTGTTCTTGGATTTGGTTTGCCAGTATTTATTGAGTATTTTTGCATCAATGCTCATGAGGGATATTGGTCTCTAATTCTCTTTCTTAGTTGAGTCTTTGTGTGGTTTGGGTATTATAGTAACTGCATCCCAATAGAAAGAGTTTGGCAATGTTCTTTTTGTTTCTATTTTGTGAAACAATTTGAGGAGTATTGGTATTAGCTCTTCTTTGAAGTTCTGGTAGATTTCTGTATGGAAACCATTGGGCCCTAGTTTTTTGTATGGTTGGGAGACTATTGATGACTGCTTCTATTTTCTTCAGGGTTATATGTCTACATAAATTGTTTATCTGGTCTTGATTTAGTTTTGGATGTGGTTCCTATCCTGAAAATTACTCATTACTTTTCGATTTTCCAATTTTGTGGAGTACAGGTTGTCAAAGTATGACCTAATAATTCTCTGAATTTCCTCCATGTCTGTTGTTATGTCCTCCTTTTCATTTCTGATTTTGTTAATTTGGATATTCTCTCTCCCTTTTGGTTAGTTTAAATAAGGTTTTGTCTATCTTGTTGATTTTTCTTGAAGAACCAACTCTGTTTCATTGATTCTTTGCATTGTTTTCTTTGTTTCTATTTTATTTATTTTAGCCCTCAATTTAATTATTTCCTGTCATCTACTCTTGCTAGGTGAGTCTGCTTCTTTTTGCTCTAGAGTTTTCAGGTGTGCTGTTAAGTATGAGATTTCTCCATTTTCATTATTTAGGCACTTAGTGCTATGAACTTTCCTCTTAGGACTTCTTTCATGATGTCCCATAGGTTGGGTATGTTTTGCATTCATTTTCATTAAATTCTATGAAGTCTTTACTTTCTTTCTTATTTCTTTCTTGACCCAGTGGTGATTCAGTTGCACATTGTTCAATTTTCATGAGTTTGTAGGCTTTCCGCAATTAGTATTGTTGTTGAATTGTAACTTTAAGTCATGGTGATCCAATAAGATACAGGAGGTTATTCCAGTTTTTTTTTGTATCTGTGGAGGTTTGCTTTGTGGTCAGTTTTACATAAGTCTCCATGAGATGTTGAGAAGAAAGTATGTTCTTTTGTGTTTGAGTGAAATGTTCTGTAGATGTCTATTAAGTTCATTGGAGCCACGACATCTATTAGTTCTCTTCTTTCTCTGTTAAGTTTCTGCCTGGCAGACCTGTCCATTGGTGAGAGTGGGGTATTGAAGTCTGCTACTATTAGTGTGTGGGGTTTGATGTGTAATTTAAGCTTTAGTAGTGTTTCTTTTACATAAGTAGGTGCTCTTGTGTTTGGGGCATAGATGTTCAGAATTGAGACTTCATATTGATGAATTTTTTTCTGTGATGAGTATGAAGTTTCCCTCTTCATCTCTTTTGACTGATTTTAGTTTGAAGTCTATTTTGTTAGATATTAGGATAGCTACATCTGCTTGTTCCTTAGTTCCATTTGATTGGAAAATATTTTCCCAACCCTTTACTCTGAGATAATGTCTGTCTTTGAGGCTGAAGTGTGTTTCTTGTTTGCAGCAGAAAGATGGATCCTGATCTGTTTTCGTATCCATTCTCTTAGTCTCTGTCTTTTTATAGGTGAATTGAGTCCATTGATACTAAGAGATATTAATGACCAGTGATTGTTTATTCCTGTTATTTTTCAGTGGTAGTGTTTGTGTGTTTCCCTTCTTTACTGGTATGAGGTGTGAGGTTATCTGTTGCCTGTGTTCACGTGGGTACAGCTAGCTTTCTTGGGTTAGAGTTTTCCTTCTAGTACTTTCTGTAAGGCTGGATTTGTGGAAGGGTATTATTTAAATGTGGTTTTGTCATGGAATATCTTGTTTTCTCTGTCTAATGGTAATTGAAAGCTTTGCTGGCTATTGTAGCTTGGGCTTGCATCCATGGTGACTTAGTGTCTGCAGCACGTCCATCCAGGACCTCCTGGCTTTCAGAGTTTCCATTGAGAAGTGGGGTGTAATTCTAATGGTTCTGCCTTTATACATTACTTGACCTTTTCCTTTTCAGCTCTTAAAATTCTTTCTTTATTCTGTATGCTTAGTATTTTGATTATTATATGGCAAGGGCCCTTTTTATTCTGGTCCACTCTATTTGGTATTCTGTAAGCTTCTCGTACCTTCACAGGCATATCCTTCCTTAGGTTGAGAAATTTTTCTTCTATGATTTTGTTGAATATATTTTCTGTGCCTGCCTTTAAGCTGGAATTCTTCTCCTTCTTCTAGCCCTATTATTCTTAGGTTTAGTCTTCTCATGGTGTCCCAGATTTCCTGGATGTTGTGTTAAGGATTTGTTGAAATAAACATTTTCTTTGCCCAATGAATCTGTTTCCTCTATTGTATCTTCAACTCCTGAGATTCTCTCTTCCGTCTCTTGTAGTTTGTTGGTTATGCTTGCATCTGCAGTTCCTGTTCATTTACCCAGATTTTCCATTTCCATAATTCCTTCAGTTTGTGTTTTCTTTATTGACTCTATTTTAGTTTTCAAGTCTTGAACTGTTTGCTTCACCTGTTTGTTTTTCTTGGGTTTCTTTAAGAGATCTATTGGTTTTTTTTTCCGATTTTTTGTTTGTCTTTTCCTCCATTTTTTAAGGAATTTTTTTGTTTCCTCTTTAAGGGTTCCTATCATCTTCATAAAGTTATATTTAATATCATTTTCTTCTGCTTCCTATAGGTTGTGAAGTTCAGGTCTTCCTGTTGTAGGACCACTGGGTTCTGGTGGCGCCTTGTTGCTCTGTTGTTGAATGTGTTCTTACACTGCCATCTGCCGATCTTTTCCTCCAGTGGTTGCTGGTTGGACATGTGGCTTAGGTGGTTGCTCTTTCTCTGGGTGCAGTCTGGTCTAGTGAATGCTGATACAGTTCTCGGGCTTCCCCTAGGTGTAGGTGGGGCCAAGGTTCTCTCCAGATGCAGTTAGGTCTAAGACGCCAGTGTTCACAGATGCTCTTCAGGTGCAGTTTTTGCCAAGGCTCCTGTGATCACAGATGCTGTCAGGGAATGGTTGAGCATGTGGGGAGGCTACCTTGGGGTGTCTGGGGTTTGATGGGTGAGGGTGGGGCACAGGATGTGCCTCCCAGGGCTAGTGTCTAATGAGCAGAGCGCTCCAACCTGGAACCCAGACACTCACCTCTCTGAATCTCTGTGAGTTTGAGGCCAGCCTGGTCTTTGGAGTAAGGTCTAGGACTGGTTCCAACACTACATGAAGAAACCCCATCTCAAACAAACAAAAAGACTTCTTGCTAATCAGTAATGAGAAGTCATCAACTTCTCTTTAAATGTGCAGGATTTGGACAGATGCGTCATCAGAGAAGACTTATGAATGGACAATTAGCACAGGGAAGATGCTCAAGCCATTAGTCACCCAGGGAAGTGTACAGTCAAACCACTGAGGTGCCATCATATGACAAGCTGGAAGGAGAAAACCTAGCAGGCTCCAGTGACTTTCCTCAAGGATCCACGTTCTATGTAGTTCTCCATTTAGCCTTGGATGGGTAGCAGCACCCCGGGTTTAGTTCTGTATCGACCCCTTTGTGCCGGAACTGAAGCCTTGTCTATTAAGAAGGAAAAGGGGTAGTTAGCATATTGCCAGTGCCAGCATCAAAGAAGAAAGGAAATAGGTGACACCTTTATATGTGGCTGGTTTGAAGGCAGAGTGGTACAGCCCCTTGGAAAGTATTTAAATAGAATAATTGTGGGCTTCCTACAATGGAATACTACTCAATAGAAAACTCAACAATGAAACAGTTAGTTATTCATTAAAAATCAAAGCAGAGAAAGAGAAGTGTTACACAATTTGGAAACTTTGTATTTGTCTTGCTGTATATGGGTCAGTTTTAGAAGTGTTCCTATTTGGTGCACGCTTGTGGTGTGAGTTGTTGGTTTGTCAGTATGTTCGGGCCCTAGAGCCATCCCAGTGACGCTCCAGCCTCACCCTATCCCTGAACTCCTCTCCTAGTCCTTACACTCAGTCAGACCCTTAACTCAGGAAATGAAAACCATTCTTACTGTGACCAAAGTTGAAAACCAAATGGATGGTTACAAATTCTACCACTAACATTTAATTTCTCTGTTATCTTTGAGGGTCAAGTCTGTGAAGTACTGTACTTCCAGAGCATTCGGTTTCCATTGGTGTTCGCATATATATCATTGCCATGGTTGTTCTCTCACCCTCGGTTGACTAGTCAGTTATTCCTCCTGAAGCTGTGAGTGCAAAAAGTGTCACCCCAGCACCCACCGGCACCTGCTCCTGGTGACAAGGTCAGCTGACACCCCTCACCTCACACGTGAGTGAGGACATGCTGCCTGCCTTGTACTAGCCACATTAGGTCACTGCTGCCTGGTCTGTCTCTATCTGACCCAAATTCTGCACCCTGTGTTCTTCCTCAGTACGTGGTGAGGGCAAGGGATCTTTCTTTATCTTGTTTCAAGGAAGTGAGGTAGTGAATTCAATTTTTTTCCACTCAAAGAGGTGTCTTGTTGAGCGACTAAGAGTACATTAGCAGCTGCTGCTGCTTCTCCTCTTTCTTCTCCTCCTCCTGTAATGGTAAAAATAAAACAGTGCAGTTGGGGGAAGTGGGCAGGGGAGAGACCTCGGTGGGTCAGCCCATCTCACGAGGGGCCATGGCAGGTGAGAGACAAAGACGGATAGGCATGCCATGCAAGTGAGGATGGATATTTAGTGGGTTATGGAGGGGAAAGGGAAAGAGGAGAGGGAGGGAGAAGGGGGATGAGGAGAGAAAGAAGCAGAAAGAGAGAGAAAGATGGAGAGGGGGAGAGGAAAGGAGAAACTGCCACTTCAGGAGAGAGACAGAAAAAGAAGAATCTCAGACTGGAAGCAAAAGGAAGATCCACTTGCCCAGGCAGGATGGTGGAGGGAGTGGACAGGGCTTATCTCTTAAAGGAACAGCACAGACCATTACATTCCCATCTCTTTTTTTATAATAAAAAGGCAGGAGGTTAGGCACAACAGGTTAAGGGAATTGGGATGGTGGATTCTCAAGACTGCTTCCTGCTTATTTGTGAGTGTTATTTTGTGGGGTAACCTGAGAAAGCTGGATGCTGGTCACATCCTGGGGTAGCTGGTCTCTTTGCTCTTCTCCAGTGTTTATGGTATGGAAATGTTTAGTGTCTCTTACACCTGTTTAAAGTATTGTCAGAAAAGAGGACAAAGTTACGTTTAGGAAAAAAAAAAATTAGGACCAGAGAATTGAGAGGGGTATATCTGACCTATTTAAGGTGAATCTTTCAATTCGGCTCCCTGGAACTCACAAGAATTTTTTGGGTTTGTGAAAATATAAGTTTTAGCATATTTATGTCAGAATTACTGTGACAGATGTTTTTGCACAATGAAAAGTATTATTTTTAAGACTATAAAAGGCAATGTTAGAGAAAGATTTGATAGCACGCCCTTGTCCTCACGCCTTTATAACTTGCAGGTACATGCCTTAATAACTTGCATTTGTATTTTGCTGAAATTTTTTTGGTGAGTTTCTCCTTTTAAACTGACAAAACCTCTCAGCTATCAAACTGCATCAGAGATCTTTGAGAAGGATAAAATTTTACTTGAGTTATTGATTAAAAACGACAGAGGACTTCCTTGGTTGACACCTAGAGCTACTCCTCAGGGTCCTCCATGGTCGTTAAAGGTCATATTTGCCTTTTGCTGTTTAACACAGGGCCTGCCAGGTTCTAGAAGATCCTGTGGGCTAAGAAATTTGGAGGAAGACAAACCTAACTTGACCTAAGCAGTTAGGCTGACGATTCCGGTGATTCTGTCCACTGTTTGGAGATCTTCAGTTTAGATGAAAGACAGTTTTGTCCAGTGGTCAGCGCTTGACAGTTGAAGCAAATTGAGGATGGACATTGCTCTGTGCCCATTTGTCTTCTATCTTCTTCTGGGAAGTAGAGTGCTGCTGCTAGGAGCCAATCTGTCTCTTTTTTATGAAAAGTTTTTTAATAATTAAATATTTGAATGCCGTATTCCCCAGATCTCTGAGCAGCTGAGGACTGTTTAGCAGGTATAGATGAGTTATAACTACAATATAGAATCTGCCTGGAGAGCTGGGTCTGAGCTTGACTGTACTGGCTTTCAACGGGTAAGATTTACACTCATAAAAAGACAGAAAGAAGAAAAAGCTGCTTGCAATAGAAGGCTAATGGCAGAACTGACAATAGTAGAGAACAATTTAATATATTTTAAAGCAGGGTTGAATTAAATATATGTATTTTTGTAAGAGACTTACAAGTACATACCAGCTTAAAACATGAGACTTACTGTTTTATAGTCTGGAATGTGATACAATGAACAGACAATTATAACATTTAACAGTAAACATAGGTGCATTTCAGTTACATGTTTGTGCACACACATATACACTCACAGAGTGAACAGGAATTGGGTGAAGTAGATGTTCTTGGTAGGCCCTACCAAAGGCATGCCACTGTGCAAAACACATATGTAACAGAGTCAACAGCAGGGAATTTTAAGACAAAAAAGTAAACCAGGGAATGGCAGTACTTGGTCACCTGATCTGGTCATCAGTTAAGATGGCAATGAGGTCACCTGACCTCAGTCAAAATGGCAGCAGTCGTGCGTTGTATGGAGAAGGCGCATTTTTTGAGCTGTGGAAGTTTTAAATATAATAAAAGAGAGACCTAGAGGCATGATCCACCCTGTTGCCTAGCTGCCACTCCACAAGCTGCAGCAGGGAGCAAAGGCTGGAGTTGAAAACAGCTGCCTCATGGATCTGAGCAGAAGCAGTGGCAGAGATAGTGTGAGGGAAAGCAGAGCCTACAGGCCACGGGCAGAGCATTCACTGGTGGGTTGCTGATAGTTTGAGATTTATATTCCATTGCTAAAAGCGCGATAACCCATTAAAACAATGAACAACACCTATAGGAAAACATCTTTTCTGTAGAGGTGGGGTGTTTATGAAGCCTAACTGGCCCCGGTCCGGGTGACTCAGAAGCTGGAGAGGCTTAGATGCTGCTCCGAGTTGTCTCCCACAGCGGGGACCACTTACCAGTGGTTCTAAAGAAAAGAAAAGATAAATAAAAATCTGCATCTGCAGTGCTAGTGCAGGAGGACCAACCCTGGGTTGTCTGGCCATGTCTTTAGCTATGGAAAGCAACCAGAGATGAATGTCAGCGAAGGGCTCAACTGTAGCTTTGAAGGCTCTGGTTGGGGGCAATATACTTAAGCTGATTGGAAGGGGAAAACTTGCCACCAAAGCTGCTAGTGTGTGTGGAGGTCAATTTTCAGGCAGATAGAACACAGGACTGTTATAAATAAACCTGGTTCCCAAGCCCAGGGTTCCATGTGTCCTCAGCCCACCCGCCTGTGGGTGGAAGGGAACATGGAGAGAGCCAGGCCGGGTCACGAGCACCAATGTAATGGTAAAAATAAAATGGTACAATTCCCTAAGGGACAGCGGCGGGCCACGAAGGGCAGCAGCAGGCCACAGTGGGCAGAAGATCCTAATCAGGTAGCCACGCAACAGGTGAGAGGCCTCAGTGGATCAGCCCGTCCCATGAGGAGCCATGGCAGGTGAGAGACAAAGACAGATAGGCATGCCATGCATACTGAGGTTGGATATTTATTTTGTGAGTTTTGGAGGGGAAAGGGAAGAGGGAGGGAGAAGGGGGACAAGGAGAGAGAGGCAGAGAGAGAAAGAGAAACAGAGATGGGGGAGAAGAGAGGAGAAGCTACCTCTTTGGGAGAGAGACAGTAAAAAAAAGGAGCTCAGGCTGGAAGTGGAAGGAAGATCCCCTTGCCTCAGCAGATGGGAGAGGGAGTGGGCGGGGCTTGGCTGGAAGTGGAAGGAAGATCCCCTTGCCTCAGCAGATGGGAGAGGGAGTGGGCGGGGCTTGTCTCTTAAATGGACAGGACAGACCGTTACACCTCCCTCCTCCCTTCTCCTTTCTTCTTTTCCAAGACATATTCTCATCGTGTATCCCTGACTGGCCTGGAACTCACTATGTAGACCAGGCTGACCTCAAATTCATGAAGATCCACCTGCCTCTGCCTCCTGAGTGCTAAGATTAAAGTTGTATGCCGCCATGTCTGGTTATTAGCTTTTTTCTGTATGGAGGATGATCTGAGTCAGGATTATTTCAAACCATCAAGAAAATAAACTGACTAAGGAATTAGAGTTTTAAGACAGAGTACAAAAATGATCCAAACTGTATTCCAGTAAAATTCATTCAAAGGTACAAAAAGTGAAAAGGTAATTTTAAACTGATAGCTTTTACTGCAGTTCTGCCATCAGGATTCTTGCTGTACCATGGCATTTTGGTTGTCTAGATTGCAAGGGCAAGGGTCAAATATAGACTTACTCCACTCTCCCCTCCAGCATCTGGACAGATTTATCCTGCTTTGGACTCTACTCAAAGCTAGCAGCTTTCTAGTTTCCTTTATGACTGTGCCAGAGCGGTATGTTCAAATGTGTTTTATTCCACTTTCAAAACAGGCTGGCAGGATGCTTGGTTGTCCTCTGAAGAGACAGATGAGGTTCCGTAAATCCTCTCTGGCCACCGGAGGAATAATCCACTGCATCTCTTTGACCTTGTGGACTTTACTGGCAAGCACATTGTTTCATAAGATTTGGTGCTGAGTTCTGCAAAGTACAGGCATTTAATGTACTCCATTCGTGGCTCTTCTGCTCTAATCTAATGCTTTGCCATCATCTACATGATGATTGTGAGGTGTTCACATATTCAGAATCTCTGTGGAGTGGAGGACACATGGAGAAAGAATATTCTAATTGAAACAGGACAGTAGAGGTGTAGCTGGTCTTGCCAAGTGGAACAACTTGTTAATTTTTGTTATCTCAGTGTTGTTGTGAAGGAAAAGCACTTGCTAACTGGTGCAGCATATCAAATGCCAGGGCATCTCAATTTTCTCAAGAAGGAGCTTCCATCTGGAGTGGCAACTGTAGTTGAGATCATCTAATTAAGTTTATAATAATCTGCCACGGCTCTTCTTTCTTTTTATTTTAATTTTTTGCCATGCTTTTCAAATCTATTAGTTTTTGCAGTGGCAAAACTAGTGAAAGCATTTACTAAGCATGTAGTTCTCAAGTTTCTGTTCTCTTTTGAGATGGCTTGCTGAAGAAATGAAGCTTTGCCTGTTTGTAACTAACTCCTCCTAAATCAGGTTAGCCACTGCTGAGAAATTTGAAGTTTGGAGTCTACCCGGTGTTGAAAGAACACATTCTAATTATAATCTCAATGATTGGAAAAATAACACCAATACAATTTCTTAGGTTTGTTTTTAGACGTTTGATGTTTTCTGGTGTTATTAAGTATGGGATTGCTTTAAAATTTTACTTTCTAATTGTCCTTCACATGTGTGCAGAAATTCAGTTGCCTTTTTCCTTACTGACCCCTTACGCTGAGGCCTTGTTGAATTTACTTACTGTAACAAGTCCTCTCTATCCCTACTTTTCTCTTGTTTTGTTTTTTGTTTTGTTTTATGTCATGATAGTTACCTAAAAGAGCTGACAGTTTTATTTATTTCCAATTATTTTCTACCTTCTTTAACCTGTCTTATTGCATTGACTAGGAAGACCCTCCAGTGCACTGTTGAGTAGAATTAGTGAAGCAGGTACCTTGTGTCATTCCTGAGCTCAGAGGTAAAAGCCAAGATGTGGGCTCTGGGTTCACTGCTGCTGGACAGTGACTTTCTCATATCTCAGTGGAAAACCTTAAAATGTTAGTTGCATGGCCGTGTATGTAAGCATATATTGTGTTAACTGAGTACATATCTTAATTAGGGTTTCTATTGCTGTGATAAACTACCATGACCAAAAGAAGCTTGGGGAGGAAAGGGTTTATTTCATCTTACAGCTGGATGATGTTCTCTATCACCAGGGAAGTCAGGACAGGAACTCAAGCCAGGCAGGAGCCTGGACACAGGAGCTGATGCAGAGGTCGTGGAGGAGTTCTACCTCCTGGCCTGCTCAGCCAATTTCTTATGGCACCCAAGACCACCAACACATGCTTGCTATGAGCTGCCCCCTCCCACATCAGTACTCCATCAAGAAAATGCACACAGGCTTGCCTACAGACCAGTCTAATTGGGGTGTTTTTCTCAATTGAAATTTTCTCCTCTCAGATGACTCTAGCTTATGTCAAGTCAACATAAAACTAGCTGGAACAATATATATGCATTTCTCCCTAATTATTATTCAGCTCATAAGAGTCATCTCTAGCCTTTCTCCTTTCCATATTGTAACTCTTTTATCTTACATAAAAGAGCTGACTATATTCACCTGGAGTTTTGCTCTTTGATCATAAGGCTGTACACAGGCTTTCTCCTGGCTCCACGCCTCTGTTTATTTCCCACTTTTAGATGGCCCTCAACATGGACTCCAGTGGACGCTCATCATCCACCATGCAGAAGGATGTTGCTCTTCTGCACTTCAGCACCATGGTCAGGACTTTCTCAGCAAAGTGGCCTTGTGTGCACCACTCCCTGCACACCTTCCCCAGTCTTCTTCCCGTGGTCTGTCGGTGCAATACACACTTTGCCCTGCGCGTGTGAATGCCTGTAGGAGTTGAAGTCCTGACATTAATAACTTACATTACCAGTTTTTCTAACTAGTCTGTTCTAATAATTTATCAATTTTATTTCTGTTTTTTAATGAATTATATTTTCATTTACTAAAGCTTTCTGATCAATACATGTTTTTAAATTTACTTTTTCTGTTCATTATTTTATCTTTTCTATTTTCAGTTTCTATCTTTTTTATTTTATTTTTGTTTTTTTTTTCTTGAAGTTACCACACATATCCTAAAATTGCACTTAAACCTGGGGAATTCTTGATTTACTATATGTCAGTGGATATAAAAGTATTAAATAATTTAATCAATTGATAGATGAAGTACAAGAATGAGGAAAGTGTCATTTAATGTGTTAAACTTACCACTGAGGCTGCATTTGTAGCTTATCTATAGAAAATGAAGCTATCATGTTTACCTTCGTGTTTTGTCTTCCTTGGTCATCAAAGTTGGGGATAATATTTCTGATACCCCAACGTTCCTGTGTTTCCTTTTTATTGTCTGCTTTTAGGTTTGTTTGTTTTCGGGAGGTTGCTGTTATTGTTTGCTTTGTTTCTCGTTTTTCCTTCTCTATCTTCAGATTTTATTCTCATGCTTGTGACTTCTCAGTCCTAAGGTGGCCACTGAACCTCAAGCAAAAGGAAGGAGGACAGAGATGCCAATTGAGTGTCCCTGCTTTTATCAGGGAAGCCAAAGCATTCCTGGCATCCAGGCTAAACCCTGCCCTTGCGCCCACTGGCAGGGGACTGCTGGGAGGACAGGGCTCCATGTGTGGACTCTGCCATCTGCTTGTCTCAGTTTCTTGACTGCCACATGGCTCAGTTATTAATACGTCCTCTCGGGTAGCTTCAGGTGTATCATTTTGATAACTTTTTAAAGTTTGTACTAGACTCAGAAGGTAAGGTGTTTTATTTAAAATTAGGGCCTTTGATCAACTATGTAAATTTATAATTAAGGAATTAATATTTTTCGTTTGAATGAGGGCTTTGGTATCTTTTTAAATGAGGCCTTTAATTTTTATGTAAAATTTAAGAAAGAGCTGTGTTGAGTTTTTGAACTGACCCCAAAGTAATTTTATCTTAAACTACCTTTTTCAGAGCTCCTTTTGTAGGAACATTGTTTAACTTTAATATTCAACACTGAATTCGGGCTCTATCTACCTAGTCTTGTCTACTTAAATTGTAAGCAGAGCCAGCATGTCTACAGTCCATACAGTTTTATGACCTCCTCCTGGTCTATGTGTATGATGACAGTGTCTGCAGGCACCAGAGCATCTAGCCTTAGTGGAGTGTGGAGTGCTCAATAACCATTATTAGAAGATAGATAAGAGTTAGAAGGGTTTAATTTCTTAGAAAGAAAATGGAAAGTTGCTATATTTTTAAAACAAAGTTTATTAGGTTATTTAAAAAGTTTTATATTATATGTGAATCCCTTATCCCTCCTTCATCCCAACCATTCATAGACATGTTTACTCTCCATTGCAGGGCGAGAGAGATTATTGAAGCAAAAGTTTTAAAAGATAATTTAAGAGAAGGTGGAGATGTGGCTTCGTATCCTTGCTGGAAGTGATTCTTCCTGTGGGCCAGGAAGAGCTCTGGGCACTCAGGTAGACTCAGAGATGGCAAGCAGGGACTGAACATGGCTCCTTTAGTCTCTAAAATCAATTAGATGTAGAAAAATGCTAAGCTGAATGTTGACTGGAATTCATCCCCATAACTGAGAAAGTAATAGAATTCTTATGTTTTACATACCATACTTGTATGGCCTCATGACAGGTTACCAATTACAAGGAAATTGGTGACGTACAAATGGCATTGGGAATGTCTGGGAGAGGATCGAGTAGACAGACAGTTGGGGTCATTTTTGTCTGTGTGGTTTTTAACAGCGAATGGCTTTAATGTTCCTGATCCTTCCGGGTGAGAGGAACGTCACTTTATTTCTGTGCCTGGTCCGAGGAAAGAGAAAACTCGTTTAGGATCTTAACAGTTGTGCTGTTGGGCTTTTGCTTTACTTTTTAAAGTTATTTACTGTTCTTGTGGACTGACAGTGATGGAAACAGTGACCACACTCTTGTCCTTGGTAGGAAACTGCATTCAGAGAATGAGGAGGACACCTCCACTGGATGAGCTGCAGCCACCACCTTACCAGGACGACAGCGGTTCACCGCACCTCTCATGCACGCCCTCTGAGATCGGGGATGGCAAGTGTGAGATTTCCCGCTGCAGCAACAGCCCACGCTGCTCCTTCAACAAGTGCCCCAGCGAAGGAAGCACAGGGCACGAGGCAGAGAGCTTTCACAATAAAGGCTATGAAGATGATGTCCCTAGCGACAGCACCGCCGTCCTCAGCCCCGAAGTAAGCAGAAGCATCCTGCAGCGTCCAGGGAGCGTGCTCTGGAGACTAAGGGCCTTGTACTTCCCCTCAGCCCCATAGCTTCTCACTCCACTGTCAAACCTTCACCTGACACGTTCACTAAGGCTGCCACAGCCTAGATATCCCACACCTTCTCATAACAGAGGTGGGAACTAGGCATGGTTGTTGTGTCTTAAATATTTTACATAGAATGTTCTGGAATGATTTACCTTTTTGCTTATATTTCATGCTTTTTATTATTTTATTTTGTTTTAATTTGCTATTTTTGGTCTTTTATTAAGATTTTATTCAGTGTTTTATAAGCCTTTAAAGTTAATCTTACTGTATTTTCATTTCATAGAGTATGAGAAGAATAAATGCTGGTTAACTTTATGGGTGAAATTTCACAATTTCCTAAATTTAGGGTGACTGACTGCTTTTGTTATTTTTCTCGAGTGGAAAAAAAAGAGAAAATGGTGACAAAATAATTGTAGTTTCAAAGTCTTTTTGTAATCCATAAAGAATTTGTCTCATTCATTCTTAGGATGAAGACTAAGGTATCCCAAGCCTCACATGCAGCAATTATCTGTAGGAGTTGCTTTCTTTCACAAGTTTTACATTGCAAGGCCCTTCAGCTTTCACCCCATCAGCGTTATCCCTCTGACATGGTCTGTGCTGTCTAAATAGTGTAGGTAGTTTTCTAATACACAGTATGATTAAACTATAGACAGAATTTGTTCAGTTTGGGGTTTCCTCCTATAATTTAAAAACACTGTAACTACTATTCTGGTAGCTTTAGTATTGTCACACAGTATCTGACCTAGAAGGAACTGCTGAATTGGAACTTTAACCTTTCATGTGTCATGATGCCACCAGTTTTCCTTGTGTGCTGTCACCTAAACATATTTGAGAACTTCATGTTTTGCAAACTATGTAGGTAGCCACTGACTTAGCAGTGACCCTGGATATAATGGTGACCACAGTAGTATCTATGACACCTAGACAGCATGTTCATTGTTCACAGTCACTGCTTCAGGAAGTAAAAAAATGCTAGTTTCAGAGAGCAGGCAGCTCTGTTTTTCCAGGTCCCTGTGTGTGCAGAAAAGGAGTTAGTAGCAGCTACCTTACTCTGTACATTCTTGTTGACTAGAGTTGTTGTCTGAGGATTTCTTTGTTATAATAGTGCCATCTGGACAGAGGCAAACTGTCCCAGAGACCTTAATCACCAAAGTAACATTTTCAAATGCAACCAGATGCTTAAGTGTATGTGTGTATATTTTCCTCCACTTCAGATGCAAAGCAGAAATTAAGCAAATGAAGGTAAAATAGATTAACACAACTTACCACAGGATGTCAGAGCAGATAGGTGGCGAGCCCACACCGGCCTGTTTGGGCCTGTGTATTCTTCTCAGCATCCACAGTTCTGTTTATCACCCGATAGCAAGGACCGGCACTCAGATTTGAAAAGAAGCACCCACAACTGTTAGCAAGCTCTCATTTATGGGAGAGAGAAAAAACATACCTGTTTACCCCTAGAACTTGCCAATTAGAGAAACTTGCTACCTGAGAAACGGGTTTTTCCCTATATTTCATAAGTAGAGCCTATGGGTGATAAAAATCCTTGGCTCACAGTCAGCATGGCAAGGCATGGATTTTCCATCTCTTTGTGAGCCTCGTATCCACTTGCTCCATCACGCTTTCTTTGTAGCCCATGGATTGCTGACATTTCTTCTATGTTGCTACTACCTTAGGACTTCTTTCTGCGCGTGTCTCTCAAGCTGCTTGCTTATCTTATTAACCACTGCTGTGTGTGTTTCAGAAGCTGTGTGCTTGCTGTGCTAACACTGTGCAGTTTCTCCCATGCTTGTGTCTTTTATCGCACCCAAATATATTCATATAGTACATCAAATACACATTACATGAGTGTTTAGATGTGGAATGTTTTATAGCACCCCTGAATACATTCATACAGTACATCTAGTATATACTACATAAATGTTTAGATGTGGAATATTGGATAGCCTAGGCCACTATAAAATTTGTATTTTTTCAAATTTATTTTACATTCTTGTGATATCTATCCTGCATCAGAGGAACCATATAACAGGTTCATCAACTAGCTCTATTGAAGACTTCCTGTAACTAATGGTGCCCAGCACCCTGATAGGGAAAGATTTTTTTTTCATAGTGCTTCTTTTAAGAATGTGAATAATAGCTTTGGTATGTAAGGTTCCACCTGTATTTTAAGGACTGTTAGAATGTCAGAAGCAAAATTTCTGGAAATTTAGGACTTCATAAAGTGTTTATTTTCTGAAAACCCTTGTTTTCAAACATGATACTATTTTTAAAACATTAAATTGAAATACCAAAGAGACATTGGTAATTGCAGGCCAAGGCTGCTTGTTCATTTTCTGGCTGTCCAGACCCAAAATAACCACACAGAAACTATACTAATTACAATACTGTTTGGCCAATAGCTTAAGCATATTCCTAGCTAGCTCTTACATCTTACTCCATTCCTGTTATTCTGTGTGTTACTACGAGGTTCGTGTTTACTGTTTAGGTTCCAGGGCATCTGTCTGCTTTGGTGGCTGCATGGCATCTCCTTGACTCTGCCTACTGTCTTTCTCTACATCTCTGTTCGCATTTTCTGCCTGGCTTTACTTTGTTAAGCCATTGGCCGAAAGCAGCTTCTTTATTATTATTATTAGCAGCATTATTAACCAATGGCATTAAAACATATTCACAGCATATGAAGGGGAACCCCACATCAGGTAATCTATATTAACAATTATGAAATGGGTTTGTATTTCTAGCACCCACTTAAAGCTGTTCATGGCGACCTGTGTCTGCAACCACATTGCTAAGGACAGAGAAAGGAAGCTTACTGAGCTTGCTGACCAGCCAGCTTAGTCACACACTGACAGTCTCTGGGCTCACTGGAGGATGGTGGAGCAGCCCTCTGACATCCTCCTCTGGCATGTGTGTGAGTGTGTACTGGAGTGCATGCATCAAACACAGGCAGCACACACAAACACGTTAACGTATTTCAAATACATCAGCATACACATAAGCAATCAATTTAAGGAATGTCTTCTACAAAAGTTTTTCCTGTTTTCCACATGTGATATCAAGGACTTCGTATACTTACAGCATCAGAGGCTCCTGTCTTTTTGTTGTTTTCTGCTTAAAAAGAGTCTTCTATCCCAAGCTAACAGAGGGCTTAGAACACAGTGCTAAGCTGACTGAAAGA
Organism: Myodes glareolus; assembly: GCF_982192425.1. NCBI lineage: Eukaryota > Metazoa > Chordata > Mammalia > Rodentia > Cricetidae > Myodes > Myodes glareolus. The sequence continues at coordinate 2,452,849 of NC_142030.1, forward strand.
CTCAGGAGCTTGTTTCTCTTTCATTCAACCAGATAAGTAAGACTTTGCATAATTTTTTTGCTTTATTCAAAATTCATAATATTTTTGCTTTATTCAGGGCCAGTTTTTTTATGTGAACCACCATTTCCTAGAGCCCTGTCTTTATTCTTTTGGTCCAAACTGATCCCACACACTACCTGTATGCCTGCTTGTGGAAAGAGAATGGGAAGCAAGCATTTCCATTGCAAGGTTAAGACAGATATTTATCATAGGAGCTCTGTGTGCCTCCATCTGCCCAAGTTGTGCCGTAAGCACATCCAAGAGAACCTTCTGGGTGGGGCATCCTTTGAGCTAATAGGAGAAGGAAGACCATGGTCAGCATTGTTCGGTGCTACAGTAGCAATGAATCCAAGGTCTTATTCAATATTTGAAGAGTCAAAGTATGTGGCTCAAAGGTCAAAAACCTGGTTCCAGCTTTGTCAGTCACTAGATAAGATCTCGCAAGCAGTTAGACAGTCGATGGTAAAATGGTCTCTGTTTCTGATTGTGCCATAAGTAACATGTGCAGGTTTAGCCTTTCTTCAGTTTTTGAAATGTGTATTTTGTCATGTCTTTGGCAATTAATGTGGAGACAAATACAGTTGTTTTGAATTCTGGTTGGAAACTGTAATAAGCATGGCCTTGATATGGAGAGTGACTGTCTGGATGCCAATGTCTTGAGCCCTTTGCATTTCTAGTCAGGTTTCCCATTCTATTGACTTAAGTTTTACTGTATGTATTCTGTTTTAGACGGAATCATCTTAAACATCCCTGAGAGTAGAGCCACATCATTCTGTAGCATAGAACTTTGCTCTTCTTTGCGGGCTCCTCCGTCAGGAGCAAAGACATGGCACTGACATGCCCATTGAACTCTAGTTTATACAAATATACATCAAAACTGTGGTAGTGAATAGTGCACTCAAAAGTTGTCTTCTTTGTGTAATCTTTTACCACTTAAACCACAGCGCCTGTCAGTGACTGTGGCCAGTAGCTAGTGGAGCTTAAACTTTCACCATGGCAGCAAATGAAAAGTGTTAATGTTCTAAGAGAAGTTGGCTTTTATTTATGTCTAGACTAAGTATTAGGGTTAAAAACTAAAAACATTTAAATTTGCTTTTCTTAGGACATGTCAGCCCAAGGATCCTCCTCACAGCTTCCTAAACCTTTTGATCCAGAGCCAGAAGCTAAATATGGCACACTGGATGTGACTTTTGACTATGATTCACAAAGACAGAAGCTTCTGGTGACGGTGACAGCTGTCACAGACATTCCAACGTATAACAGGACAGGTGGCAACTCGTGGCAGGTGCATCTTGTTCTTCTACCTATAAAGAAACAGAGAGCCAAAACCAGCATCCAGAGAGGACCATGCCCTGTCTTCACAGAAACATTCAAATTTAACCACGTTGAGTCAGAGATGATCGGAAACTATGCAGTTAGGTTTAGACTGTATGGTGTCCATCGTATGAAGAAAGAAAAGATTGTGGGGGAAAAGATTTTTTATTTAACAAAGTTGAATCTTCAAGGGAAAATGTCATTACCGGTGATACTGGAGCCTTCCTACAACCCTTCTGTGAGTATCGCATCCAATGACCCCAGTGCAGTTTCTGTGTATGTCGCATAACACAAGAAGCAGGAGACGTTTGTGACAGCCTCCTGCTCCCACACATCTGTCTGCGCCCTTCTGTCTGCTGTCAGTTTACCTCATGGGCTTTGCTTGTCCCAAGCTCTCATGCAGGCCTTTGCATTTGTTCCTGCATTATGTGGTTGATTGTACATTGTCCAGACTCACTAGAGAAGTTACCCTTTTCCTTCCAGGTTAAAGTAGACAGCGCAGGAGGAACTGTCTAGTCAAAGAACAAGTCCTTATTATATTTTTCATCCTTTTTGAGAAAAGACTGAAGTATTTCTCAGTGAAAATTTATGACCTCAAACTTTTAAATTTTTTTAAATCACACACTATTTATCTCTATATATATTTTTCGCAAAATTCCCACAAGGCATTCCAGATTACAGAAGAGTAATGACTACATTGTTTATTTAAACCAGGGAGGTGCATTATGTCACATAGTTAATTCTGTATGAGAAAATCTGTGACTTGGGTAAGTGTAAATTATGACTTATATTTATTTACTCCTTTCTGTGCTATATTGGAGAAGCATTTTATAATGTAAATATGCAGACTTTAGAATAGATTTAAGTGTTAAGTTGGAGGTCTGGTGTTTCAGTTATTTCTAAGCTTTGACCATGTGAGCCTAGAACCATTGCATTGTACCAGGCAGGATCTGAACCTGCCAGCTTCCATTCACCATGCAGCCAGGCTGCTTCAACCAGGTCCCTGCAGGGTCTTTATAAGGAAAAGACAATGGTAGATGTAGTATGTCTTGTGGATTTCAGTTTTATTGATAGAATTAACACATCATTTAAAATTTTTAGAATAAGCAATTTTGGGGACATGCATTTTAAGACATTTTTGTTCTTGAGAATTTCATGCATGTATACAATAAAATATGATCATATTTTCCCAAATGATCATAATTCCTTCTATGTCTCCCTTAACATATCCCTATCCCAACTGCATGTCTTTTTTTTTTTATTAACCCACTAAGTCCAGGTAGTGCTGTCCATATTTGCAAGGGTGTGGGCATCTACTGGAGTGTGGGGCTTCTACCAACAGCCTGCATATTCAGTCTTCTTATTTTCCTTTACAGTTGAGTTGTATTCCACTGTGTAAATGCCTGGTAAAATGAGAGTGCTTTATAAGAAGAAATGAAGGAATATGTAGACAATCTTTTACGGGGTATACATTTTTTAGAAACATGAAATATTCTTCTATTATCAATCCAGCTTTTAAAAATTTTCACTATCTACTATAAATGAGTAGCAGTTTTCTACAGAAAATAGGTTCTTACACAATAACTAAGTTAAATTAGAAAAGAAAGACCGGTATTAAAAACTCTGTGTTTGTATTGCTTTGAAGACTTCATGTGTTCCCAGTTCTATATTAATTGTATTCTTTGCCATAAACAATAGAACAATTTTATCTTTGCTCGGACTAAATGGCTCCTACATTGTGTGTATTGCTCTGTAGTCATGGATTCTGTAATATTTTTGGTCAGGCAGTACAGTGAGTTATGGGCCACTCACAAGAAGGAGAAAGTGCTAGGTAAGTAGCTTCTAATGCATACTACTTACATCTACAGAGAGGCGTCTGTCTTCTGCTCTTAGAAACTTTCCCTTGGTGCCAGTGTGCCTGTCATTCAGTAGCTGCCTTTAATTGCTCTTTAGCCTTGCTTTGCCCTTCCCGCTTTTTCAAAATCTTACAACTCAGCACATTACAGTTTTTAGGCCAATTTATAACACTGTTGTGCGGAATGTAGAAGCACAGTGTTGATATTGCTCGTGTGTTTGTGTGCGCCATGGTACTAGTGCTCTCTCTGCTCAGCTTGTAAAATGAGCTGAGTGGAGAATTTTTGCTATTGTGGTTTACTTGAGAGAGCTTCTCTTTGATTCTGTAAGACTTGTTTATAAGGTGCATCTGTGGAAAAAAGATTACTTCCTTATTTAGTCATTAATTCTGGTAACTTTAGTGATTGTTGATTGTTATTATTGCAATAATATTAGCTTTTCACCAAGGAAGTTTTAGTCCACCCAAATTTACAGATTACTTTTAAAATATGTTTAAAGATTTCAGTTTATTTCATAGATAATAACATAATTCACATATAGTATTTAGTTTCATAGATAGTTTTCCAAGAACTTGTTGAGTCAGAACACAAAAAATTACGTTTTAAGAACTCTGTGATGGTTTTTGCTACTGAAAAGATTAACACAGCACTGAAATGTGGCTGTAGCTTGCATTTGCCTCCTTGACTGTGCACATGGGCAATGTGTTGAAAGTTGAAAGATTTGAGTTCCCTTTTAGCTATGGAAGCTTCCTAAAGGAGTTTGAGCATCAAGTTTCCAGTGGCTAAAATGAAAGGGTTTAGACCAGTGACCTACAGACTGTGTGTGTGTCTGTTATCCTGATTCTGCTAACGTTATGGAAGAAGCTAGGTAAGATCAGAAATGGGATAAACTTTACTACATTTGTGCATTTAATTGTGTGTATTTGTACGTGAGTGGGGGTAGATGAGGTGGGTGCGTATGTGCCACAGTGCACAGTGCATGTGTGAGAGTCTGAGGATGGTTTCTCTCCTTTCTTCATGTGGGTCCTGGAAACCAAACTCAGGGCGTCAGCCTTGGTGACAGGTGCCTTTATCCACTGAACTGGAGATGGGGTAGATGTTAAGTGTTTGCACTATCGTCATTTTCATTGGACATGCACTGCTAGCTAGTTCTTCCATGCCTTTGCAACTTTCTGAAGAAGTCCACCTCCTTTTTAGACACTCTGTAGTATTTAACCAGGCTTCTTTGTGTTCAGAGCAAGGCATTGAGGTCTAGATTTACATTTGATGTTTGTTTTGTAACACAACATAAGTCAGAGAAGTACTGAATGTAGCCCGTGACAAAGGGAATCTTAGCAGATGTTCACGCTCTGTCTTCTCCATACTGTAGACTGCATAGGGCCTTGTCATAATCTAGGAAAATGCCTGTTGAGAAGTTATATTTAATTCTATTCCAGGTAAAGAATAGTTGTGTTCATAAGATAATGTAGATAATAAATTAGTCTTTACATTTCTTGTTTGTTTCAAGAAGATTTAAATTTCTGGCACTGGACATGGATGTGTTCCTGCAAGTCCTTCCTTGTCTTTATCCCATAGATGGATCTCGTGGAGGAAGTGAACAGTCACACGTGTTAGGTCTGCAGCTTCCTCGATGGAAAGGTTGGTCACCCTGACCTCCTTGTGAGCAGTCAGGGCAGGAGTGCCATCCATTCTGGGCACTTTGCACGGCTGTGATGGTGCTGAAGGTGACAAACAGTGCGAGCAGTCCCCTTGTAGCTACTGCAGCTAGGAGTCGCTGTCCTGTGATTAAACAGCATCTCTACTTAGTTCTAACTCAAGTCTAACATTTTTATGCAGATTTATTATACTTATTTTTTCTGGTATTGCTAACCGTTACAAATGTAATAATTATTTTCTTTCTTAGTCCAGAATTTGGGTTTTATTCTAGTGTGTAATTATCTGACACCACATAAACAAATATCTAATGTGTTTAGAAAAGCTGTATGTTCATATTTCTGTAGTATGTCCCCTTCACTTTAAAGGGTCAATGCCATCTGTAGGTTCCATGCCACTTGCTCATCGTGAGTTTTAAAATAGATTTAGACTTTTATAACATTAAAATTTACTCTCTTGAGACATTCTCTTTTAAGTCTTAATTTAAATACTAGGTTTCATAACCAAGCCTTTCCTGAGTAACCGAGCTCTGTCATGTTATCCCAGCTTGTGTGACTGTCAGGGAACTTAGATGGTTAACAATGTGAAAAGTCTTGATGCAAATCAGACAGGGTGGCCAAAGCAAGAAAGATAGTAGTAGTTTGTTTACTATGGCAGCTAAATAGTGACTTTTCTTCTTTCTTTACTTGTCACTGAAATGTTGGTACCATGATTTATCAATGTACATACACACTCTCTTCATTTTTATTCTTACGAGATCAAAGATATCTTGAAAGGGAGATTTACTACTAGGGCTTATAGGTTAAAAAAAATATCCTAAAAGATCCCAGGTAGCAAAACAAATGAGGGATAGAAGGTATCCGATTTCCCATACCAAAGCCAGGCTTCAGGATTGCACTTGTTTCTCTATTACGTGTTTCCTATGTCCTCAGCATGACTCTTTGTTGGGTCTGTTCCAGTTCTGCTGTGGTGACAGTGCCTGAGAAGACAGCTGAAGAACTTCCTTTGAGTAGGAATTTCAGATTTCTCCGCCAGAGCCATCTGAGTGCAGTGTGTGGGCCTGGGCGTGAGGCAAGAGCATTGCAGAGGTTGCTCACCTCGTGGCTGCCAGTCCGCAGAGGAAAAGGTCAGGGAAGGTCTTCCCTTGCCCACCTCCAGTGACCTACATCTTTGTTATCTCCTCCCAGTAAAGCCATCTTAAACATCCATTAAGGAATTGATCCGTTCATTAGATCAGAGTCCTCATGATCCAGTTACTTGCCCAAAGCCCCGATACAAAGCCTATGAAGGGCATTGCCTATTCAAAGCATTTACACCTATTTTGCAGATGCAAAGTAGGCAAATGTAACCTTGGCCCTCCCAACGCTACAGTCACATTGGGTTGCTTGGCACTGAGCCAATCATCCTAGCTCTTTCAGTCTGTTTCCTACACTTAGGAGGAGGCACATGTTGGAGATTCCCTAGAGTTCTAGGAGCTACTCAGATTCTGCAGCTAAACGTGTTTGTGTATAGTTGGCAAGGGAAGAGTAAGGAGGTGCCCTCTTCTCCCTGCTCCAGCAAGTGTAAGGGGAGTTGTCGCCCCATCCCCCGCCCTGCATGCTAGCAGTTGTCCATGTAGTGTGTCTCCCCCACCCCCAACCTGCCACCCCTCGCCCCTCCCCTACACGCTAGCGGGTTTTCTCTCCCCCCCCCCCCCCACCGGCGAGCTAGCGGTTGGTCTGGAGCTCCAGTGGTAGCCACAGGGCAGATGACAGACCTACCCTGTTTAGCTCATTGCAGCACTTGCTTGGGAAGCAAAGCAGCATGGCTCTGTCCCTCCATGTTCAGCCCTCCACTTTTCCAGCCATACTTGGAAGGTCCTGGTTTCTCTGTTACATGTATCTTTTTTAAATACTCAAACAGGTTTCCTTCACTAAGCCCTTTCCGACATGTTTCACAGTTCAGAGTATCTTAGACAGTTCATGCTTAACTTAAAACACTGTCAACCAAAACTAGGGTTTCGTTGTAGTAGATTTTTTTTTCTTAAATACCACTTCTGAAAATTATAGTAGCAGAAAAAGACTGAGAAGATTAATTTTCTTTAACCTAAATAGTATTCTATATGCTGGGTACAACTTTAAGTGTGTATATACTAGCTTACTCACTCTCTGAGATGGCTGCTGTAGCCTCAGTTTACCCAGAGTGGTATTTGCAGCGCTTGCCTGACAGTCTGTCTTCAGCATGTTATGCATTGCCATTGTATCTAATATTAAATTTTGCCTAAAGGGATTTAAATTATCAAGAAATGTTAATGGAAACAACTGTAGTGTATGAATCAACTTTAGTGTCTTTTCTCTCAAGCAATTTGTTTTTCACAATTAAAAAAAATTCTTAGAATCCTTAAAATTCAAGATCATGAACATAATTTATAAACACATGAATGAAATTATAGAAAAGATGAGAAGGTATCTTTCACTTTTATGAATATCCTTCAGCCTCCTGAAGAGCCAGAGGTTGTATGGAATGACTGTTTACATCTGTTCAAAATTCAGCTTAATGAACATTCAGCAAGGAATGCCGTAAATGTAAGGGGAGACCCAAAGAGCAGGATTTTCTTCAGAAATAATTAAGATGTCATCACAGTGTTCTTTTCTCCTCCTGCTCACCCTATCCTGCAGCCTTGAAATTCTTGTTTCACTAGGCTTTGCGCCTTGTGAAAACCCAGACATTGTGGTTACAGAGACAATGATAGTAATTCAGGCTCAGGAGCTGGGGGCTGGAGGGTGGAGGTGGGGACACCTCCCATTCATATCAGGAGGGCATTGGGAAGGTGAATTTAAGATACCAGCACTAGAAAGAACAACACTTGGGAGCCCAGAAGACACCAGCTAATGGCATGGTGTAGTGTTTATTTAAATCTGTTGAAAATAAGTACAGTCGGACATCACACCCATTGTGTCAGGTCCTGAGTGCCTGTCTGTCTAACACCATGAGTCTAAAGCCTGGAAAGCTATGGTTTGATCTTGTGCCACAGAATCTGCCTTTTCTCCTATCATGGTTTTTCACTGTTATTTTTGAGTATCCAAGACTACAATGTGTCATTGCCAAGTTCTAAAACATTGATTGTATCTGATCATAATATTTAACATGAAACAAATGACATCGTTGAGAAAACTCTAAAGATTCACTAATGGAGTAAAGGATCTTTCCAGAGTCACCTACTCAAATTGCAACCAATTAAACTATTAAAAATCACCTTTACTAAAAATAATTTTACCTAAAACACTTGTAGTGAAATTCAGTCTTGAATATTTTGAGATGGGTGTGAATGGAAAGTGGTTATATGTGCTAAAAAAAAAATAACTGTTCATTACCCTTAGCAACTTTCAAATTTTTACATTTTAGATTTACTTTAAATATTAAAATAATGGCCTTTGTTAGAAGCTGAGAATATTTTGGGAAGAGAAAAATGAAAACATATTAAGAGGGGTTGATATTGTTGAGACAATGAGAATTATCCAGTGTTCGGTAGGTTAAGTTTCCTTTTGATTTGGTTTATTTAAACAGATTGTGCCATCAACTCTGTGTCACCAAAGACATGACGTTGTTGGGCGCCTTCTGTTGACTGAGCTTTCTGTCATACCTGGTCCTGGGCCATCACACAGAGGTCTGCGTTAGTTATAAAATGATTGGTCTATTAACTCAGGCCTCTTATTTACTAATTCTTATAACTTACATTAGCCCATAATTCTTGTCTGAGCCACGTGGCTTGGTACTTTTTTCAGCGAGGCAGTCACATCTTGCTTCCTCTGCGGCTGGGTCATGACTGCAGGCTGAAACTTCTCTCTTCCCAGAATTCTCGTTGTCCCGCCTCTACCTCCTGCCTGGTTGCCCCACCTATACTTCCTGCCTGACTACTGGCCAATCAGCATTTTATTAAAAATAATACAAGTGACAGAATAAAAGTCCATTGTCACATAGCAACATGAGAACTAAATTTTTAGAAACTGACTAGTATCTCCAATGTCATTGATCCTTTAGGAACAGATGCTTGGGAAAATGTACCAAGTGGCCTATTACCTCTGTTGAAGGATGTGTTTATAGCATCTTCCCACTCAGCTATCCTGGAGCTTACACTGTGAAATGACAGGAAGTGAGAAGATAATATTAACAAATTTTTCCAGAGCAGTGCTTCATGAGCTAAAAGGTTTCTGTTGCTTTTCATTTCCTTGCAGCTCCTTTTAGTGCTCTGTGAAGACAGGTTTAAGATTACGTCTCATGAAATAATTGAGGGAGCTGGAGGATTCTCTGTGAAACTTCATTAGGGTTCTCAGAAATATCCTTCTTTATTCATGTTTTAATAAATGTATAAATCCTATTTTGTCATTTTATTTGTCGGTAACTTATATATAAAAAAATTTGAATCAGTACTAATTTTCAAATAGTCTGTTTTGTGGCTGTAGTGATTAGGGTTTCTATTGCTGTGATAAAACACCATGACCAAGAGCAACTTGGATAGGAAAGGATTTATCTGACACTTCCATGTAACAGTCCATAATGACGGGAAGTCAGGGCAGGAGCTGACAGCAAGAAGCTGGAGGCAGGAACAGAGGAGAAGACTGTGGAAGAACTCGATTTATTGGCTTGCTCCTCCTGGCTTGTTCTGAAGGAGACAAGGGAAGGACAAGGAAAAGCCTCTTCACCCCCAAAGTCCCCTTTGAACAAGATTAAACAGCACCTGAGTTTATCAATATAATGTTTCTTATACTCTCCTTTTGAGATATAGTCTTGAATAAAATAATGTTTTCCATATTCTTTTAACAATTGCCAGACTCTATATTTTCTTCGGCCTTCTGTCTTCTTTTCTTATCCAGTGCCTTGTCTAGTGTGGTGTCGAATAGACGTAGTGAGAGCAGGTCTTAGCGGGAAAGCATTCACTCTCTTAAGACTAAGAATATTAGCTGTGACGTGTTCATACATGCCGTTACTAGTTGAGGAAGCTCCCTTATTTCCTGATTTTTCCCTTGGTTCTGTTCTGGTGGTTGTATTACAGCTACTGAATGTTTGTATGGGGGAGTGCATATGTGTGGTAAGCATGTGACAACTGGTGTTGGCACTCAAGTGTTACACACTGTTTGTTTGAAGGTTTGCTCTATAGGCCAGGCTATCTGGATCTCAAGCTACCAGGGATTTGCCTATTTCTGCCTCTCAGCTTTACTATCACAGGCATCATAGGCACCAGCTTTTTATGTACGTTTCTGGTGTTCAAAATGAGATCATGACATTTGCAAGGCGTGCTCGTTACCAACTGAGCCCTCTCCTAGCCTATTGCTGTTTTGTTAGCTTCACCTAACATTCCTGAATAAATTCTATTTTGTTGTGACAGCTTGCTAGCATTTTAAGGATTCTTTTATGGTACTCATAAAAGATACAATTTTTTAGTATGCTTTTCTTCTGCTGCCTTTGCTATGTTCTGGTGTTTTACTCTCAAGAGTGAACTAGAAAATGGTTTCTCCTCTCGTGTTTTGTTTTTGTTTGTTTTTGAAGTTTTTAAGTGTCTGCTGATGTCTTAGTGCAGCTGTCACAAAAGACCAAAATGCAGGCAGCTCACAGCAACAGACTTTTCCTCTGTAGAAGGTTTGAAATTGGTGCTGGCAGGTGCTTCTCTCGGAAGTCAGCTGGCAAGGACTGTGTCACTCCCGTCTCTATTGTGTCTTCACATGGCGCTCTTCCTGTGTATCTTCCAACAAGAATGCTAGCAGTGGACCAGGGCCCAACTTCTCCAATGCTCACCTCCTTCTGAGACACATGTAGTCTCCAAAGACCTTATTTTCAGGTACGTCCACACCAGCTGCAGCGGTCTTATGATCTGAACATTTTTTTTGTAGGAAATACCTTTGCTCTGCAATAGATAGAGCTATCTGTGAAGTCATCTAGAACAGGGGTTTACTTCTTGGGAAGTCTGAGTTTCCTCTGGTGTGGTTTACTAATTCAGTTTTCTTACTTATGTATTCAGATGCTTCCATTCCCTTTTAAGTCATTTCAGAAGCTTATGTACTTAGAAGGATTTTTGCAATTTAAGTTGTCTGATTTATTTAATATCAAGTAGTATTCCCTCCCTCATAAGCCGTTTCACTTCTAGAGGTTTATAATAATGACCCTTTTTTCATAGTTGATTTTAGTAATTGCAATTTTGTCTCTTATTTTCTTGGTCACTCCAGTTAGATGTTTGTCAGTTTTCTTGGCCTTTTCAAAGAATCAAAATGTTTATTTTGTTGGGTTTTTCCTGTTGCCCTTATAAAGTCTTCTGCTCCTCTCTCTGTTTAGATTCCTGTCTTACTGCTGTGGCCATGGTGTATTCATTTCTGCGCTGTGTTTTGTGTTGTTAGAGAGTTTGATGATTTGAGAGTGAACTTTCTTAATAAGGGCACCCATGGCTATAAGCCTCTCTGAACTAGCTTTTGCTGCATCTCATATGACATGTTTTGTTTTCATTTTCATTTGTCTCAAAATACTAATTTATTTTTTATTTCACCTTTGAACCATTATAGTTATTTGCAAATGTGCCAGTTAATGTACATGTTTGTGAATTTCTCAAGTTTTCTTCTGTTAATGATTTCTAATTTAACTCTCTTAGAAAATTTGAGACTTTTTTTTTTTTTGGTCTAACCAATTGTCTATCCTCATTTGCCCACAGAAATCATCCCATATGCTCTTGAAGCCTCTCCAGTGTCTGCAGATGACTGTAAGACACAGTTGCTGCCCAGTGCTCAAGTCTTCCCGTGCCCTGTTGTTCTTTCTGACCTCACTGTTACTATAGAACTGGCCTTATGTTTTAGCAGTCATGTCAACTGGAGGCTACATCGCTGGGTGACATTTTTATCATTTTTTAGTATATATTTAGGCTGATTCTAGTATAGCCAATCTAATTCTCCTTTTGTTTATGCTTGCATGATTTTTCCTCTCTTCAATCACTTTTTACTGTCACCTCATTGGTGCCCTTAAATCTAACAAAAGAGCTCTAATAGACGTAATGTTTTTGTGACCCATTGTTTGAAATATATTCTGCTAGTCCTTGATTTGGGATTGGGATGTTTAGTCCATCTGCATTCAATGTGGTTTCTGTTGACTAAAGTGCCTTCTTACCGTTTGTTTTCTGTGTCTTACTCCTTGTCTCTCTACTTTTCCATTGCAGATTTATTTTGTGTTAGGTATTTTCTAATATGCTGCCTTATTTACCTTTCTACTACTCTTTTTTTCAAGTTATTTTCTTAGTGAGTTTTCTGGGAATGATAATTAACATCTTAATTTAAAATAATCTAATTCATGTGAACACAACCTAATTTTAGTAGTATGTAAAATTTGCTTAGTGTGTGCCCCATCAATTTTCCTTCTCCATTTTTGCTGTTATTATCATACAAATTTCATCTGTGTGTATTAGACATTTATTAACAAATGTTTAGATTTATTGCTTTATTCAATGTCTTTTAAACTGGATAGTAAAGAGTTATATATTGTTTTCCTATTCCTGCCTTAACAAGTTATGAAAAACATAAAATTTCTTACCCTGTAAGTTTGAAGAACATTAGTCCTAAATTGTCAGCCAGGAATAGATTCCGTCTGGAAATGGCAAGAAGGGACCTTACTTTGTGTTTCCTTTTCTGTCTTCTAAAGATGCCCTCATGCTTTCTTGGCTTGTGCTCCCTTTCTCCATCTTCCAAGCCAACTGCAAGGGCTTTCTGACCTCACTTTCTCATTGCCTGACAAAGGGAGAGATGGTGCACCTCTCACAGCGGTGATGCTGGCCCTGGAAAGATCTTTTATCAGGTCTCCAAAGTTGTTTTCACGTAAGGTAGCGCTTACAGGTTCTTAGGCTAACCCTTGCTGACTGGGGACCAAGTTTGCAAATATATGAGCCTATGAACCCATTCTTATTCAAACCACCACATTCCACTCCCTAGCCCCCAGAGACCTGTGGCCATATCATAATACAAAATACATTCAGTCAAACTTCAAAAGTCTACGTATTTTTTTCAGTCTCAATAAAATTTAGAAGTCTAAAGTCTCTTCTTTTGAGACTCATGGCGCTCTCTCTCTATCTATCTATCTATCTATCTATTATCTATCTCTCTATCTCTATCTCTGGTTTTTTGATACAGGGTTTCTCTGTAAATATAGCTTTGCAGCCTGTCCCAGAACTAGCTCTTGTAGACCAGGCTGGCCTCGAACTCACAGAGATCTGCCTGCCTCTACCTCCCAAGTGCGTGTGCCACCACCACCCAGCCTCAAGGCAATCTCTTAGTTGTAATCCCCTGTAAAAGCACATTACATACTTCCAACATACAATGGCACAGAATACACATTACCATTTCCTAAAAAGAAGGAAAGGAAACATAGTGAGAAACTACTGGACTGAAACAAGACCAATATGCATCAGGGCAAACTCCAAGTCCTGTAGCTCTGTGTTCAATATTGAAGGGCTTAAATGGTTCCGCCCCTCCATTCGGTGACTACAACACACTTCTCTCTTGTGAGGAGCTCCACCCCATATCTGCAGCTCTGCTTGGCAGATACCCCAGTACTCTAGCACCTCTAACACAATCCACGCTTTGTTTTCACAGCTTCATGCAATGGCCTCTCAAGACCTCCACTCAGGGGCTCCTCTGCCACATGCCCAGCCTCAGATGCTTTTCCTAACCACAGAGGAAGATTCCATAACCCCTTTCCTGTATCCTTATTGACACCAGAACCACATGACCAATGCTGCCAACTTGGACTGACTGCTTGGAATAGAGGCTAGCCCCCTCCTTGAATTACATTTATATAAGCTTTAATTGGTTAGTATTTTTTGGTTGCAGAAAATTCCTCAGGCATTTCTTTCAACAAATTGGAAACTTAGTTTGGTGGTATCTTGCCCTGAGGACACCATTCCCTTAATCCCTTTTCACATCGGGCCTTTCTTTAATCTTCTTATCTCAAACATGAGCCCAGGCTCTACTATTAAATTTCCTGGTGCTCTTTTTCCTTAAAACTGTACATTTTGTATGTTCTTTTTGCCCTGCTTGCTCTTTTTCATTGTAGAACTGCATAAGAGTGATTTCTAAAAAACAAAAACAAAACAAAAAAAAAAAACATGCAACAGAATCAATACCACACTGTCTTGAAATCACTCCTGCCAACAAATTAGTTCAAATGCTTCAGTTTTGCCTCACGCATAGACATTTTTATGACAAGGGCAAATAAGGCAGCCACATTCTTTTCCAAGATACAGTAAGAATGACAGTAGCTGAAATGTCTTAAGTTAGGCCTCTAGAGTCCACATTTCTCTTAACTCTATTGTCTTCCAGCCTCCTACTAGGTTGTCCCATTAAGCCATGCTAACAGCATCCAATCTTTTTTTCTTTTTAGTTCAAAATCCCAAAGTCGTCCATATTCTTCCAAAAATATCATATTTTTTGGAAGTCTATCATAGCATCTACTCCTGGTACCAATTTCTGTCTCAGTTACTTTTCTGTTGCTGTGACAAGTCACCATGACCAAGGAAAATTACAGGAGAAAATGTTTATTTGAAGCCTATAGTTTCAGAGGGTTAGCATTCGTGACCATCAGGATGGGGAGCATGGCAGCAGGTGTCAGGCTTGTGCTGGAGCTGAGAGCTTGATCAATAGCATGAGGTAAAGAAAAACACTGAGAAGGGAGGGGAACTTCTGAAGCCCATAGCCTGCCCTGTGACAAGCTCCTCCAACAAGGCCACAGCTCTTAATCCTTCTTAAACAGCTCCACCAACTGGAAACCATTATGCAAATATATGAGGAGCCTATGAGGCCTTTGTTGTTCAAACCATCACAGATGGGTTTCACCAAACTGGGATGTTCTCAATCATGTTTTTTGAGATGTCTCCTATACCTTCTCCTACTTCCTTCCAGAATTTGGACACATCATGCTTGATGATGTTTCTCACGGCTTGTGAAGCTTTCTTTTCTTTCTTGTTTTTTCTCACTCTTGGGCTGGAAATTCTCAAATCACTTAACCTTCCAGTTCAGTGCTGTTGATCTCTTTATTGAATTTCTTGTCTCAGTTATAGTTTTCAAATCAGAGGTTTTTAACAGTCATTACACCTCTTTATAAATATTCTATATTAATGTGGTTTCCATTAGCTATTTGACCATGATTAAAAGATCGGGTTTAGGAGCTGCAGAAATGACTCAGAGGTTAAAGGTTTTGGCTGTGCTTATAGAGGATCCTTGCCCCTATGCTGGGTGGCTGAGAATCATCTGTTACTAATGCTCGATCCTGTACCTTCTATGAGTACTACACTCATGTACACAAACCCACATATATACATGATTTAATTTTTTTGATTTACAAAATAAAAATAAAATTTCTGATGTGCAGTCTTCTCCTGAAGCCCATTTGTGGTCTTCCACAGCTTCTGCTGAGCTTTTGCTGTTTTGTTTTGTTTTGTTTTGTCTTTATGTCTTACAACTTTTTTCTTCTTTAAAAAAAAAGTGGAAATTTAAGTATTAAAAAAACCTTTGTCTATAAATGAGCTCCATCTCTCAGCTAATTGTTGCTTTTTCCTTCATTATTGCTGCTTTATGCTTGAAGACAGATTAATTTTGTAAACTCTGTTTATCATGTGCAGTTGCTGCACCCTGGTCACTTTGGTAGTCAGCCAATGATGGACTCATATTCCCTAAAAGCCTCGAATCATTAATTCTCCTAGCATTTTATGGGGCTGCATGTGTTGTAATATACCTTTAGTGTTCCTAAAGCCAGTTTATAACTGCCTTAGCTTTCACCTCCTGACTGCACAGAGCCTCAGGTCAGCAGGAAGTGAGGAGTAAGACCTTCCTAGGAGGTCTTTTCAGGGCATATGCACAACCTCACCTCTGGATCCCTAAGAAGTTGTCCACTTGTTAAAATATCTCATTTCACAGATTTCCCATCTATTTTCATGAGCCTCCTCTTAACTTGAGCTGGAAATGTAACTGTTTAATGTTACAGCATTAAACAGTTCCAGGAATTGTAACCAGCCTTTGTCCTAAGGATATAGCTGTTATGATCACATAGCTCAAGCCCAAAGCCAAGAGCGATGGAGACCAAGCCTTGAACATAGAACTTTCCTGGGAACTATGAGGCAAGTTGTGTCAGGACAGTTCTCTGAGAAGGTCACTGGTCAATCCAGCCCATCTCTCTTGCTTGGTGTCTTCTCAGCTTGGGATGCTCCCCCTTTGTAAGATGGCAAACTAGGAAACTAAATTTTCAGTGCTGTGGAGCTCATTGTTCTTATGGTAATCAGTTATTTTCCTTGTGAAAACACTTCTCAGACTGCTAGTTTTTAGTTAGCTCAGATTGCTAAAAAAGTTTATTTTCACATTTTGCTGATGCTTATGATGCTTGTGTGGAGCAGAACACTTTGAGAAGTGCTTGCTTCACTGTTCTGGCATTAAGTTTTTTGAGTAGAGATATGTCACTATCAAGGCCAGTTTTGTGGAAGTATATTTTACTCGTGTCTCACTTTGGCACAGCATTGGTAAGTAGGATGTGATAACCTGATCCCCATACCCCCCTAGTCATCCAGTTAAGGAAGACCTGAGGTGATCAGAGGAGCCAACCAAGGCCAAAAGTTCAGAGAATCAGAAATAACAGATGGCGTAGCCATGGAGGAAGCCTGAGTGGGTGTAGAGGGACTCTCTCATGTCTGCTTTCTACACATCCTCCTCCAGTTTCCTCCATGTACAGCCCTGGGGGGTGGGCACAGTACGGTGCACAAAAAGCAGAGAATGGGGCAAAAATAGCTATGATGCCAATATGTTATGGAAATAAAATCATATAGTAATGTGTTTTGAAAGCACTACATTGCCTCATATAATCTTATAACTGGACAAGATAGGAGCAAGATAACAAGCATGTAATGTACGGTAGCAAGCAGCTGGAATCTCAGTAGGCAGCTGCTTTCAAAAGTAGGACTCCATAATATGTCAAGATGGTACAGAGGTCTTCTTGTCTCTCACTAGCAGGTTAAGCCTGCCAAAGGTTGTGATGATTTCCCCAATGTGTTTGTTTTCTGGGACCGCTTCACTGTGACCTAAACACATAGTCCTGCTATCTCAGCCACCCACATACTGGGATTGCAAGTATGTGCCATCACACCTGGCTCTAAAATATGTTCTAGACTCTTCCCATCATCCTGGAGCATATGTAGGGCTGCTGAAAACAGAACTTCTAGAGGGTAGATATGCCTAGAAGGCTGTGGTGCATTGTAGTGGAACCAAATAAAACAAACAGCTCTTCTTAAAATGTAAAAATTATACTGGAGATAAAACCCAATTCTACATGAGCAAGAAATGTGCTGATGTAGATTAAACAAAAAAAAATCCAAACAAACAGACAAACAAAAATAAACAGCACAGTGGCCATTGGTGGTAAAGCAGGAAAAACTCAAGTGAAATGGAGAAAAATAACTCAGGCCCCTGTAACAGATCATGCTAATTCTGAAACAGCGTCCTGCACAGACCACTGGACACAGAATCTGTGTGATGCTGTACTCCTCATGGGTTTAACTAATGAAAAGTAAATAAATAAAAATGTGTTTGCCTTTCAAAAATGATTCCTAGAGGAAAATTTCCCCAGCTCTAGTCAGTTGGGTGAGGCGGAAAGATTATGCCCAAGATTCGCGGAAAATATAGTTTAACACCGTCTCAGTCAGGATTTTATCATTGTGAAGAGAACCGTGACCACAACAGCTCTCATAAAGGAAAACGTTAATTGGGCTGACTTACAGTTGAGAGGTTTAGTCCATTGTCATCGTGGTGGCACAGGGTGCTGGAGAAAGAGCGGAGAGCTCTCCGTCTTGTCTGCAGGCAACAGAGGTAGACTGTAGCACCCTCCATAGAGCTTGGGGAAAGGAAGCCTCAAAGCCCACCCCCACAGTGACACACTCTTCCAACAAGGCCAAACCTCATAATAGTGCCATTCCCTGTGGGGGCCACTTTCTTTGAAACCACCACAGACACTTTACAACACCAAAAATACAAATGATCTTCTAATGTGGGGCCTCAAAATCCATATCCTGTCAGTTTACTGGAAAATTCTGAGGACTGATCCTTGCAGAGTTGAGCATAGCACCTGTTTACCAGCAGGTGTCAGCATTACTTTAAACAGCGCCCGTGGGGTCTGCTCTGTGGAAGGGGACGCCTCTGCGCTCGCCAGCCTGCTGTTGGCATGAACTGATGTGGAATGTGCCATGTCTGTCTAGAGCTGCAGTCAGTATTTTACCATCTACATTTCATTATGGTGGTCATCTATGGGATTACTAACCTATAATAACTAAGGAACAAAAGCTTTCCATTCTCAGAAGACTCTAAATATTTTAAAGAAACTGGGTCAACAGGGGGCAGCACAATGTTAGGATATTTAATTTTGATCATGACCATTCAGAACAAGATACAAATTTCCTGTGGTAGGGGCATTGTCTAACATAAAATCCGTCTATGTCAAATAAGATATGATTTATAGCCCAACTATATAAAGCAGATAAAGTGATTTTTTACTAAAAGAAATAGTACCTTATAGTATTTACTTATGTTAAACACTGAAAATAATAGGCTTACTTTAAACAAAAAAAATTATAAGAAAATTTTCTAGAAAGTACTATGGCAGCCTTCCATTTACAGATGAGAAAATTGAACCCTAGTGAAATCTTACAGCACACCAAGGTCACATAGGCACAGAGTCTTAGATCTTGCACAAGAGCTCAGTGCCTGAGAACCTGCAACTGCACAGTGGTGAGGAGTGCACTTTGGTGTCATGGCACCACTGTATTCAATCCTGTCCTCTTCTTTGGCTTTTGTTGTGCATCTTACAGGAAATGCTGATTCACACTGGTGGATTAGAAATGATAATTTCAAGTCCTTATTCTGCAGCCTCCAAATATTTGTTAATTAAGTAAATGTCAAGAAAATGTTTATTCCATGGTAGAAAGGGTAGCACGTTGAATCTGATAGAAACAAATGTTTTGCTACTTTCTAATATGTTGGCAAGCAGTGTAATGACACAGGCAATGGATACAGCTGTTGCACACCGTCCAGATGAGCTGAAGCATGAAGATGCTAATTACTCACTGGAGTCCCGGCGTGCAGTGAGCAGACAGAAGCCTGCATCCCACATCTGCTTACCTTACACTATGCTGCTTCTCCTATTACTCACCCGTGTCCCCTATTGCTTGTGTCTTCTGTTTTAAATAGCTATACTTATATTTTAAAAATTAAATCCAGTAGAGTCCAGAAAGTACAGTTATGGGTAACAATATCATCCAAAATATAAATAATGTTTGGAAGTAGTTCAGGGGCTAGGGGCTTCATAGTCTAATTGCCATTTGAATTCACTTTCTAATAGTAAAAACATATTACACATATTCAGATAATCTCATTTAGAACATTCATTAATAGAAACATTCTGCATTTAAAATACACCACCTGGAGGCTGGAGATGTGACTTAGCAGCTAACAGTACACATTGCTCTTGCAGGGGACTCAAGTTTGACTCCCAGAGACCATGTCAGGTGGCTCACAACCCTCTATATCATATTACAGATACACACAGCTAAAAATAAGATTTTTAAAACAATACAGCAACCTGTGCAAGAATAACCAATTGTAGCTCACTATATAATCCAATGGCCACTTTGAACAAGCTTACCTTCACGTGTCCGTGAAGTCATGTCTGAAGGGTAGAGCTATTACTAAGGTATCAGCCAGCCTGTGTTGCAAAGTCTCAGGAAGCTCTTTCATTTTTCAGGAATATAATGGCCCATATAGGACAGGAAGTAAAGTCCAGTACCTTAGAGCAAGTTTCTGAGTGTGTTAAAGCTGCTAGTAACAAGAGTCCTGTATGGTTATTTCTGCTATAACGTCCACACTGCCACGGCTGGTTTACTGCAGCCTCTTCTTTTCTGTTTTGTTTTGTTTTGCGATGAGTCTCACTTAGTCCAGGACGCTGCTGAACTCAGTGTGCAGCTGAAGATGACCTTGAACTGCTCTCCCTCTTCCTGCGACCTCACAAGTGCAAAACATAAAGTTGCGTTTCTCTTCTTGAGGTGTAAAATATACATGAAGGCTGGCCTTGGGGCCCTCTGTAGGGGAGGCATCTGCTAGTAGCACAGCCAAGGAGTTGTGATCCCTGTCTGGACACTCAGCTGTGCTGTGTGAAATCCCCTGATTCTTGTGACAGATATGTTCCGTGCCTGATCAGATGCTTCTCCTGCTCCTGCAGGTGCATCCAGCTTTCCCGTCACCTCCTGCCCATCAGCGTTCACACTCTGCAGTCATCAGCTTATAAAGTGCCTATTGGGGCACCTGGGGTCTGCCTGAGAGGCTCGGAGTGTGAACAAGCAGTGAGGACAGCAGTTGGGGCGCAATGCAGTGGGTCGGCAGAAGTGCTCACCTGCCTACTCTGAGGATCGTGGCCCTTGTCTGACAAGCCCTTCTTGTGCCTCCTGATATTCCTCTAAATCTAGCCTCAAATTCCGAGATATAGTTCTGTAATCCAGAGTTTCTCACACACATTGATTCTCCTGCCTAAAATTCCCCACAGCATTTGGTCCTATTCTGCCCTGAAGTAGCCCATCTCCACATTATTTCCTCATGCATAGCACAGGTTCTCCACAGCCTTCCTACTGAGCATTTCCAAGTAGCTATTTGTTATATTATTGTCTCAGCAGCTATGAGAATGCGGTCACAAATGAATTGGGATTATGAGATGTGTTTTTACTGAACAGCTGGACGTGGGGGCACAGGAGGCTGACCCCTGTGAGTGTGAGGAGCCTGCCCTATAATAGTGAGTTCCAGACCAGCCTGAACTATGTAGTGAGAGCTACACAACAACAAACCACTGAACAATCTGAGAATATAAGTATTGTATTAATTACTGCAGTGTAATTGATTTTTCTGGTGGGTTCTGTCCCCACTGCTTTTACCCCTAAATGAACTTGGTTTTATTGCCATTAAAGAAGTCAAACCTGTGATATAAAGAATTCCCACAGAAGTAAGTCCGTGGGAAGTGAAAAGTTTAAATCTGAAGAAATGACCCACTGAATGACAACAGCATCTCCAAAATAACAATGTTTGGGCACTCTGTAGTTCACCTACCACTCTGGGGACATTTCTAGACAACACAGGCTGTCGAGGAATAAAGAGATAAGAGAAGAAATGGGCAGAAGACAACAATACTGGGGAAAGAGACGCAACCAATGAGCAACTGGAACTGCTAGAATGTGTCAGTGCTTAGAACCCAATCAGATGACTCTGTGGGTAAAGTGCTGCTGGGCAAGCATGGGGACTGCAGACCCCAGGACTCCAACAGTGCTATGGGAAGAAGAGATAGCAGGACAGCCTGGCGTACGCAGCGGTGAGCAAGAGACCCTGTCTCAAAGTAGAAGACCAGACTGACACAGGAGCACACGTGCACACAGTTAAAAGAGTACTTTTTTTTCTTGTTTTTTTTTTCTTTTTGTTTTTTTGTTTTTTTTCAAGACAGGGTTTCTCTGTAGCTTTTGGAGCCTGTCCTGGCATTCGCTCTGTAGACCAGGCTGGTCTTGAGCTCACAGAGATCTGCCTGCCTCGCTCCCTAGTGCTGGGATTAAAGGTGTGCGCCACCACCACCTGGCTAAAAGGCAGGTGGATCTCTGTGAGTTTGAGACCAATCTGGTCTACAAGAGCTAGTTCCAGGACAGGCTCCAAAGCTGCAGAGAAATCCTGTCTCATAAACAAAACAAAACAAAAAAGAACTTTATAAATAGTAAAATAAAATAAAAGAGTGCCTTTTAAGGAATTTTTAAGGCATGAGAAATTTGAAGGGCAGACTGAAAATGCTGAGCACATTTTCTAAGAAGAACTCCAGAATGAGAACCAAGTTATGAAAATGGACAGCTCATCAGATGGAGGAAATATGGCCCTGAATGGGAAAACTGAAACTGCTCCACATCGAAGAGAACAGCAGTCAAATAATGAAACTCCAGAAGTAGAAGGGAAATAGTATCAAGTGACCCAGGGACTGTGTAATGGAGCAACTATCACAGGCTTCCCAACAATCCTGCAGAAGGCAAAGACCATGCAGGGGTGCAGAGTAACTAGAAATCTCCATTCTCATACCGTTTAAACCACTCAACATGGAGAGGAAACTCCAGATATTTCCAGGCAACCCAGAGACCTCCACTCATAGATCATTGCTCAAATGATTATAGCACACATTTGTCAGGAATACATTATGTTCAAAGGAAGGAATGAAATAAAAGCAGCAATGGTGAGCCAAGAGACTGTTAGATGCATAGAAAAGTCTGAATAAGCAGAAGGAGGTTAAGCCGAGAAGCACTGGCTAAGACACAATTATTTTAGCAACAATAGGGTCAACTTACTCTATGCTTGTCCAACCTCTGCCCAATAATCCTAAAATATGTGCTTTCTTTAAATAGCCATAGGGCATCCATAAAAGCCAACTATATGCTACACGAAAGGAAGTTCTTCACAAATAAATACAATAATATCATGAACTACTATCATAAAACTTCATTCTTTGACCACATTGTAATGAAATGAGAAAATGGTTCAACAAAGACCTCTAAAGTGTCCAGCATATTTGCCAGATGTTCCAGGGTTTTGGTATACATTAATGAGAAAGGAATTTTATCCTCTATGGAATGTAGCTCCAAGAAAGGCAGAGAGCATGTAACAACTCTGCTGTGGGTGTGTGGTATACAACCATTGGAAAGTACTGTTTAAATGGAGGTCAGGGTGAGGGCCAGGAGTGTGGCTGTGCATGGAGACCTGGAGTAGGTCGGAGGCCGCCATGTACAACCTGGGGAGAAACGCTGCATACAGCAGGAGCAGCCCACTTGGGCATGGAGCATTTGTGCTGAGTTCCAGATCATGAAGCTAAAACTCCTCAATTGCAGAGTAGAGATGAGGTTATAAGAGGCCATTCCCCACCCAGATTTGTGTTTCCCAACACACACACACACACACACAAATTAAAAGCATTTTGAGTTAACCCTTGCACATGTTTACAATAAAAAGCAAAAGTGCTGTTCATCTTGTGGAGTATACGTATAACAACACTATGATGCAGAGCCAGACATGGTGGTACACACCTGTAATGTCAGCACTGTAAGGTAAAGAATGAAGAGTGCTCGGGACTAGAGGTGGGTGCCGCCATTAAGATAGAGTCTAAACTGCCCAGCAGGCCTTGGCCTCCCTCTGCAACTCAGGCAGACCTTGAACTTGCCATTCATTCCCTTCCTCAACCTACTGAGAAGATGGGGTGACCGCCCTGAGCCACCAGGCTCTATTTCCTCTTTTCCTCTTGCTTGGCTAATAACACACTGAGCCCAGCGAGGAGCCTAAAAGAGGTCATCACAACTGGGGCATCACCCTGCTCAGAGCATGGGTAATGGTCCCCGCAAAAAGCCCTCGAGAGGGAAGCAGGGGCAGATGGCTCAGTTGATCATGCCTTAGTGATCAAACACCCGTATCTTTCTCTTATGGCCACAATGCCCAGATTTTAACTGAGGCACTCACCTACAACTGCATTGGGCCATTTTCGTTACTATAATAAAATACCCAAGGCTTCAGTATAGAAAGGGGGTGTGTTTAGCTCATAGTTTTGGAGGTTGAAAGGCCCATCAGCATGGGCCAGACTTCGTGAGGGTCCCTCTTGACTGCAGCACATCATGTGTGTTTCAGGGGAAAGAGTGTGTCTTTCCTCTCTATCACTAGAATTCACCTGAGTGACCTGTTTTAAACACCAGTCTTATGCCCTTAATTTATAACATTGGAGTTTAAACTCCTGTATAAGTTGGGAGTGGGGACCATGTTCAACCCATAATGCACTTTTTTTTCTCCCAAACTCTTGAAGTGATTTCCTGGCCCTGACTATCCAGGTCTACAGGTCACAAGCTCTCAGAAAGCTGTTCTCTTTCTCACAACTCACAGAGCTGCCAGCTAGTGCCTGAGGGGACAAGCCTGGGGAAGAGAGGAGGGAGAACCATCCTGTGGGTGGGGGGAGCTTCCTGGTCACACCAGTGCAGCCCAGTTTGAGGCAGATCTTCCACCCCTCTTCTCTACAGCTCCCCAGGTATTTCCCTAGCAGCCCCGCCTGGTTGCTCGCTCTCTCCTGAAATCGCCTCTGGTGTCACAGGGACGAGCTTGTCGTGCGTGGCGGTGCCCTTTGTGCTCCCAACACCCGTTTTTGGTGTAATGAAAACTTTACATATATAAATAAAATTGGAATATGAATGCTGTCTTCCAGCCACAATGAGAATAAATTCAACAGAGATAACTCAAATTTACATTGATTATTATACAGTTCAGTTTAAACTTTAAAATTTTGAGTGTAAGTAGACACAGGTAAGCTAAATCTACTTAGTGCCAATGGGAAGCCCAGTATGTTTAGTCTAGGAATTCTGTTACTCATCGAATGACTGTTCTAGATATTTGCTTGATTTAAACCTATAAGCACTATTAAGGCCCTGCACAATGATTCTGGATGCCATTAACACCTTATAGAGTTCACTCATCTATCTGGAATTTTAAGATATTTTTTTTCTCTCCTCACAGAACTGATAATAATCCTTTACCCTCTGGCAAAAAAGAGGAAATATTAAAATTAAAGTTTTATGCAAGGTGAGGAATGTTTGACTTTTGGGAACCTGTGGTACCCTTCATTTATGCCAGCTCAGTATTGGTTCAAGTTTGTGTGGCTCTAGATTAATTACCTACAGTTACTGACACCTAAGCAAGCCCTGTTCTAAACTGATAACAGGGTCTGCAGGATGACCAGAGGTAGAATGAAGGAGGCACACCAGCGTGGAGTCTACTCTTGCCCCTCCCTCTGTGTGCCGCTTCTCCATTTTCCAGTCTCTGTGGGCTCCTTGGACACTGCCTTTCTCGCACTGATATGGAGGCCATCCGCTTCCCACGCTCTAGGGTGCTGTGGTGTTACACTAAGGCCAACTCAATAAAACGCGATCATTGAGGATCTTAACACTCATCCTGTCAGGCTCAACAATAGGAATTTCCACAACAATAACACGGCCAGGGAGGTGTCTGTCTCCCCCAGAAGCATTTCTGGTGGCATTACGGTTGGCTGACAGGCAGCTGTAGGTTCACACATGTTCTAGCAGATTCAGGAAGTGTGTTCAAGCATGTTTTTGACACCATCTTCAGAAGCGATGATATAGCCTGACTGAAACTAAAACTGTGTTTTCTTCTCCAACTGTCAGAAAAGATATCAAACCATGGGGATTTTACCCATGATTTAGGAATACAAGCTGTATATTCCTTTTGGCTCCTACTGTGTAATTTTGAGGTATATTTGAAAAATGATATTTTATCTTCCTGAAGGCTAGACCAATTAGTTTGCTCAGATTTGTGCTCATTCTTTTTTATTACTTTACATAGCCAAGAGTAGATTTAAATTTGGAGATTTATCTAAAACATTAAAAAATTTAAGATTAAAAAATTTAGTATGTGCATATGAACACTTGTGTCTGGATGTGCTGCAGTGCAGGTCTGGGGACCAGTGGGCAACTGTCCTAAGTCATTCTCTCCTGACACCAATTAAGATTCATGGATCAAACTTAGGTTACTGAGCTCCCGTCCAGGACTCTTTTCTTGCTGAAGCATCTCTCTGGCTTAAAGAGAGATAGCTTGAAATTTAAAAATTCTTTAATTACATTGTTATATGGAGTAGCCTTCCTCTTTTCCTCCTCCCTTCCTATCTTCCTTTCATCTTTTCATTCATTATTTCCTTCCTCTATTCCTGTTATTCTAGCTCATGGCATTTCTCTGGGAGTCTTCAAATAAAATTCTGAATATTTGTCTTATCATTGTGTGTGTGTGTGTGTGTGTGTGTTTATATCAATCAATCCCTTCTTAAACCCTTTTTTTATAAAAATTCAGTTCATTTCAAAAAGGGGAAAAAACAGAAATGAGATCACCCATTTATCACAAATATTCAGGTAAAATAAAAGCAAAGCCATTGCCCTGGGATCATCTATCACACCCTCTAGAATTAAGTACAATTTACATGTATATTAATCATTTTCTTGCTTTTCTTTGTCTCACCACCCGTCACACTTGAGAAGCACTGGGTTTAGTTTGCTAGCCATCCTTCAGGTTGTTTGGCCTGGGCTCATTTCTAACCACACAAATGGAAATACGTTAATGGGTGATCTTCTAGGACCAACATTTCAATTACGCTTGTAACATTATAATAGTTTCTACTGCTATGAGGTACACCAGTCACTGTATGAGCTTACCAAAATTCTTCTGTCCTGCCTTTTGGGTCTGGGGTGAGGAATGTCTCTCTGGGTGTTATTCTTTCTTGTCTCTTAGTGGCACTCCATACATCTTAGGTGGAAATATATAGATTAGGATTTCAAAGCCAGGGGTATGTATCTCTGGCATTTTTGAAAGTAGCATCTGCTTAGACTCCCACCAAAAAAGGGATGGCTCCCACTCCTCTATGTCCACGCCACTGTAGGTATTCTTTTTGCCCATCTGTTGCACAGGTTCTAATTGGTATTAATAATAAAAACTCAGAGACAGATGTTAGAGGATGAAGGCTAAAGTATCAGAGAAGCAGAACAGCCAACCTTACCTTACCTCTACGACTCTCAGTCCCAAAAGAGAGACTGAGTTCATTTCTCCACCTAGCCATATCAATTCCTGTCTGTACAGACCTCCAGACCTCTATGGTTAAATAATGGCTAGCCCCTCTCTCTGATTTTCAGGCAAGCTTTATTTGTTATAGTACAAACAAAATATCACCACATTTCCCTTTTTTGTCTAAAATAAAAAAAAGAAGGTTATAACTAATTTAAGAAAAACTATATACAATAAGTACAATAACTATATATAATATATACAGGTAAATACATCAACAATGTCTAGTCCATTAGCAATTGACAAATTCAGAAAAAATACTCCATATCTGTCCTATCTTGATTAGTCTAAAAGTTTGTACCTAATTCACTTTTTATTCTAAATTGCATTACCAAAACTATCTTTTAATGTCTTTCAACCTTATACACTTTACACCTCTTTAGTAAAATTCTTTTCTGAATCTGGTAACAAAGGAAAACTATAACTATAAAGTCTTCAACTCTATCAGAATCCTGAGAAGGAAATAATACTAACTGAGTAAGCAGGAAGTGCAAGCAAGCAACTTCCAAAAAAATGTGAGAAATGACAGAAACAGCTGACTGCCTGGACAGTCACCCAAAGTTCCTCTGCAACATTGGGACATCCATCTTCAGCTTATAGGCCTAGACTATTCTACCGACTTTTCTATAAAGCAGGATTTTTGAAGGACTGTCCTACCTTGTCCTGGCAAAGTTTAGCAGTCACTCTCTTTTGTATCCCACATGTCCAATTTGGACAGCAGACTGTCAGGCACTTTCTTGCCCAGTTGCTAACTTTTGACACAAAGAAAGTAAACTCCATGGATAGTTTCTTTGATGCCCATCATCTTCTCCAAAGTGCATTGGTGCTGCCAGGAGCAGACATGTCTCATTGCCATGAAAAAAGGAACCTATGTTACTCAAACACCTTAAATGCCATATTCTATAAATCTCTGAAGTGTTTAAAGATGACCTGTCTATCTAAAATATATCTGTTTGACCTTGAAAACATACTTAATATCACAAAAAAATTGATTTTAATTATACTTACTTGCATTTCTTTGTATCCCAAGTAATTGGTGATGATAACTTTTCAAGGACTAGAAATTTGCAATACATTATTAAGTGAGCTGTATAGGTACAATACCTTGAACAAGTTTAAAAATGTATGTACATTATGTTCTAACAAAATTAATCTCAAATTTGTATCAATATACAAAGATCCATATCAATGTAAAATATTTAAAACAAGTAGTTGCTTTTTTGTTTAAAAGTAGATTCATTAATCTACCATTCTATCCTATTTCTAGATCCCTCTTTTCTCTTTTCAGAGTAAACACAATAATCTACCTTTATCATATCTATAGCCCCTCTTTTCTTCCAAACAGGAACCCTGAATCTAATCTCCTTTATTCAATTTTTTTCCAGGCCATTACCAATAGCAACTTTGAACCAATTCCCTTAAACAGTGGCAAATATTCATAACCCAATGAAAGACCAAAAACAACCACCCACCCCATCTCTTGGGAATGTGGGCATTGTGTTCTTCCTGCTGTCTGAGGGCAGCAGCATCTTTAGGGGATCCAAAGAAAATTTTGGGTTAATTGTCAAGTTTTGGGAGAAGTAGATATACTCTTTTATTGGGGACCTCCAAGTGCAAGCCTCAGTCCCTTTCAGGGCCCAGAAGAAGACTCACAGCAAGCACAGGACTTAAATCTGAGGGTGAAATGAACTCTCCTCCACACATACTTTTCTGCATCAGTTTCTTTATTCTTCTGCTGTTCTCTTTTAATTCTGTAAAGCTTTTAGTTTATATACACAGGCAAAATAAAGTCTATTCTCTCAGCTTTGGTGTCCCTTTATCTTTGAAGGTTCCAAATGTGATCTATATGAAAGACTCCTTTCCTGATTGCATGTCCTGACAAATGGAAGATAGTTGCAGGAAGGTGGCTTCTAATGCATCTCAGGAAACAGAAAAAAATGGAGATTAGACTCTGGGAACCAAGGTTATTGACTGTGTGACTAAATTTCCCACTGGAGGTCCCACAGAGTGGGGGGATGACCTAATATACCCATTCATGAGAAAGAATTGTGCCCAATAATCCATACTCTGCTGAATCTTGCACCAAGGGAGAGTGTTAATGGCTTCACAAGAGATCCACTGTGAGAATCAATCGATATGCAAAAGCTGGTGGGCCCAGCCCCTTGCGAGCTGAGTTTGCCTCTATCAGAATGTGTTTATTCTGGTGGGTCAGCCTTCTGCCTTATCAGCTGAAATCTCACTGCATGATTCCTGCAGACCATAGCATCATTTGTTGTCCAGTCTCTGCGTAATGAGAAAGTACAGGACTTGTCTAAAGTCCTGGCTAGAGTAATCTGTGAGGCTGTGTCATCTCAGCCAGCCAACTCAAAATTGTCCTGAGCAGTTTGTAGAAGAAAGCCAATATTTAGGTGGTGTTTTCAGCTTAGTGGTGCTATCATAGTCCTGGAGGAATCATCATTGTGGGACCTCATTCTCCTTTTGGAGACTTCAAAGGTCGCTGTTAGGCATGGTCTTGCTTCACTGCAGAAAACTTAAATATTTTAAATGTCATATGCAATAGGTCTCATAAAGGTTAAAGGATCAATATTTGTTATGTACATCCAGAGTGCAAAAACTTAAGTCCCACTTACCTGATAGAGACTCAAACCCAAAATCACATATTGGAAGGTAGATGAAGCCCTTTTCTGAGACTAGTACTCTATATGATCATTAATATTATGACAAACAGTTTAAGATTTTATATGTGTGTGTATTAACCTTATAAACTTTGAGATATTTGTATCTTAAGAAAAGCCTTAAAGAATAAGAATAAAAATAAAAACAAAGGATTATGAGATTAGTGGCAATACAATAGTCCCTAATTTTTTGTTTTTCTTCTCTTCCATATCATGTGGCTCTTCTGACATGAGACAGAGATTTTGGATTTTACTTTAACAAGCATGCATGGGTTTAGAGAAGGAGAGACCCATGCTCTAACTCCAAAGCCAGCTTTAACTTTTAACTGGACTGGGACTATGAAAAGGCCATTTGCATTATATGTCTGTAGAGAACAGCAGAAACAAACATTTGGAAAGGTTTATGAAATTTTATCCTGTTGGAAATGGGATATACCAATAGGCCAATTTACTCCTTTTCTTAGAACATTTTTTTCTGGGTGATTTGTCCTTTTTCTTCAGATGTCTCATTTGTCCAGTAGTTCTCAGAGGCATTAGCTGGATGCCTTTATTCTCCCAAAAAGACAAAACCAAAACCCTTCCCCAACCCAATTTTGGGAAGGTTCCCTTTTGATAAGTTTTATCTGATCAAATGAGAAGCATTTGTTAGTTTTATAGGTAAGTTTAGATTAAATGACCATGCTGCTTCATGAACTATCATTTCTTCTAGTTAAGAGGTCTCTCTCATTCAAATCAAATCTTTATAAATTTTGATGGTATCCATAGCTTTTCTTCTTCTGTGGAAACAAAAGCAAAACCCCTTCTCCAACATAACACATGTCCTGGTTTCCATTCTGAGTTCAATACATCTTTAAAGTATACTAGCTGATTTAAGTTTTTTCCTATTATCCAATGTCTCTCTGCAACTGTTGTTCCTTTCTCATTAGCATTTAGAAAACTCAAAATTAATAAGGCATTATGCAATCTATTCCTTGGCAGTCTTTATTACCCCTTTCTGTTTATTTATTTTATCCTTTAGAGTTCAATTTGAACTTTCTATAACTGCTTGTCCTGTAGGATTATGTCGTATGCCTATAATATGTTTTCTATTGTAAAAAGCAAAAACCTGTTTCATTTTATTAGAGACATATGCTAGACCATTGTCTGTATTTATTTATACGGGTATATCCATGATAGCCATAAGTTCTAGCAAATGTGTGATTACCAAATCAGCCTTTTCTGAATTCAAAGCAGTTGTCCATTGAAAACCTGAAAAGGTATCAGTGGTGTGGTGTACATATTTTAGTTTTCCAAATTCAACAAATTGGAATACTTCTATCTGCCAGATTTCATTCCTTTGAGTAACCTTTGGGCTACTTCCTACAGGTAGTAGTGTTTGGTTGTATAAAGAACAAGTAGAACATTTCCTTATGTTTCCTTGGCTTGTTACCACATGATGGAAAAGTCTTTTTTTTTAACTTTTGCTATTGACATGATGGGGTTTTTTTTATGAAATTCTGAGGCCTTCAGTAAGCTTACAATTAATAGTTGATCAATTCTTCATTACCTTGTGCTAGATGGCCTGGCAGGCCCATATAGGATCAGATGTGTGTTATATATATGGGATGATTCCTATTCCTGATTATTTCTTGTAACTGAATAAATAATAAAATCAGTTCTACATTATATGGTATCAATTCAGTGATTTCAACATGCAAAACAACTATTTCTGCCTATTGCAAAATAGGTAATTTGTTGAGAGGTTCCATAAAACCCATTAATATTGTGAGAATAGCATATAATCCTGACTTTTGGATAAACATGTCAATCCCAGTTAAGTTGATTATGCCTTCATTTAATTGATTTAATTATTCCAATTTTAAATCATGCATTGCATAATCATACAGAGACCTAGTTCTCTCCATCAAAATTATGTTTCCCATTTTTTAATGTGGGGAAAAAACTTTTTAACTAATTCCTCCTTTAAAGACTTTCCAATTGTCACACCAAATCTGCCAATGTTGGAGCATGTGACTCCCACTGCATAGCACGTCTGCGTGGAGAACACAGGTGCTGCACAGTCTGCCTGAGGACAGCTGCTAGTCTGTAGCTGTGAGCTGAGTGCTTGTGGCAGGAGCTGTCTGGAGGTAGAGCCAGCTGGTCTAGGACAGGTAAGCTCTGTGACATTAGAAGCCCAGGTGCTTCTGGAGTTTGGGTGGCAGATGGAGACTGTTTTAGAGAAGCTACCGCAAGAAAATCCCAAACTTGCTCAGAGGCTTGGGGAAAAAGAAAAGAAAACCTAGCTGGCGGGCAGCGACTCTAGTGGGAGCTCTCGCACATACCAGTGTCTGCAAAGCCCCAGGCAAGTGGTCTTTTCGTGAATTCATGCCATAAGGTTGGGTGGCGATTGTTGACGAGTGCTAATTGGTATCAATAATAAAAACCCAGAGACAGGTATTAGAGGATGAAAAGCTAAAGGATCCAAGAAGCAGAGCAGGCAGCCACTGGAGATCTTACCTCTATGACTCCCAGCCCTAAAAGAGAGACCGAACTCTTCTCTCCATCCTGTCTTATCACTTCCTCTCTCCGCCCAGCCATATCACTTCCTGTCTGTCTGCACAGACCTCCAGACCTCTATAGTTAGCTAATGGCTATCCCTTTCTCTGATCTTCAGACAAGCTTTATTTGTTAGAGTACAACCAAAATATCACCACACCCCTCTGTTTATTGTCACCCCAGAATTTGAACTTCCATTTCCCTGATTGCTAATGAAGCCAAGAAAATGCAAAAAAGTCTATTGAAATTTTTAATGGAATTACATTTACTCTATAGATGATAAGGGGAGAATGTTGTTAGATGGCTCTCTCACACAGTTGCTGAGGTCATCTGGTAGAGCACTTTCCATTCTCAGCAATGCTCATGTTTTCTGCAGACACCTTGCAGGCTAGCATGTCATTTATTATGTGCTAGATATTTTATGTTTTATGCTGTGACAAATGCTTTTGCTTGTATTCTTTGTTTGTAGTTTGAGACAAGATCTCACAATGTAGCTTTGGCTAGCACAGAACTCTCTGTGTACACTAGGCTAGTCTGGAGTTTGCAGTCCACCTGGTTTAGCCTCCTCCACAGTGCTGGGGTGCAGGCATAAGCCACCTTGTCCAATTTTATAAATACTATTTTCATTTTTAGGTGTATTGCTGATATATTTACAATGTGAATATTTTCAAATTTTACTTTTTGTGTAACTGCAGTTTGTCTGTGAATTTGTTCAAATTTCTTTTGTATTTGATTGCCTGGTGGGCAGTCTTCCCCACTCCTCTTCTAAATTATGATGACTTTAATTATTTTATTGGTGTTTATTAAGACTAGGACCTTCTCTGGCTGTGAAGGTCCACCCTGGTGGTGACAGCATCAAAGGGGAGATAAGTTACAGGATTTTTTTGAAACCAGATCTCACATAAGCCAGGTTGGCCTGGAATTCACTGAGTAGCCAAGCACGGCCTTGACCTTTCCTGATCTTCAGGCCTCCAGCCAGGGTGTTGAGATTACAGGTGCGTGCCGCCACACCCAGTTTCCGTGTGCTGCAGAGTGAGTGTAGAGCCTTGTGTGTGCTAAGGCTCAACCTGCCCCACCGGTGCAAATTTTTTAATTGCGTGTTGATAGATTTGGTCTGCTAATGGTGGGTTTAGGAGTTTTAAGTCGAGGTTCACAAATGAGCAACTCCTGTGATTCCTACTCTTTTTAAGTCTATCCTAAGCCTTGTTTCTAAGGGTTTGTTAGATTCTCAGTACATGGGCAGCTGAGTCTGAATGTGTTTGAGAAAGAGGAATGTTATCAGTTATAATTCACAAGGGAAACTGTCACAGCTAAAATGCCTTTTTCTGTGTCTTTATTTTAAAAAAGTTTTTGGTTACAAGTTTGGTTAGGATATTCTGTCTCTTCTAGTGTCCCTTCTGTTAGCTGTCATTCTCTAAGAATGTGTCCATTCCATCCAAATTTCAGATTAGCGGGGAGCTGTCTGTGTGACCCTTTTATGTATTCATGATCTGCAGATATGCAGTGTGCTCACTCTCTCTTCTTCTCTCATTGAACCATTCAGAAATTTATCCATTTTTGTTGGTCTTTTCAATCAGTTAATTATCTCATTCTTAATACCATTTGGTTTCTCAAGAATTACTTAGAAATGTATTTAAATATATCATAGGTCTTTTGTTCTTCTAGAAAATACTTTGTTATTTCTATTTGATCGAAAGCATACTACGAGCTGGGAAGTGGTGATACATGACTTTAATCCCAGCACTCAGAAGGCAGAGACAGGGGGATCTCTGTGAGTGATGGAGGAGGGTTATCTGTCTATTATGTTATTTTCATTGGTCAATAAAGAGACTGCCTTGGCCCTTTGATAGGACAGAAAATTAGGTAGGCGGAGTAAACAGAATAGAATGCTGGGAAGAGGGCAATGAGCCAGACCCCATGGAGCCAGCCACCAGGTCAGACATGCTGAATCTTTTCCGGTAGGCCACTACCTCGTGGTGCTACCACGAGATTATTAGAAATGGGTTAATATCAAGATATGAGAGTTAGTCAGTAACTAACTCTCTAGAGATAATGGGCCAGGCAGTGTTCAAATGAATATAACTTGTGTGTTATTATTTCTGGGGCTAAGCTAGCTGTGCAGGAGCCGGGCAGGATGAAAAGCAGGCCTGCCCGCAGCCCACCACTACATGTGAGTTTGAGGTCAGCCTGGTCTTTAGAGTGAGTTCCAGGACAGTCAGGGCTGTTACACAGAGCAACCCTGTCTTGAAAAGCAAACAAACAAACAAAAAGCATACCATGAAATTTTTCCTCATTTGCACTTTATCTTTGCTTGCTTTATTGCTATAAGGAAAGGCTTCTGCTCTGCTGTTGGGCATGCTGGGCTATGTCCATAGTCTGACCTCACTGTCTGTAATGTGTCAATCTCCCACATCCTTGCTGCATCCTCCCCTGCTCACAGGGCCAGTCACTGAGAGATATCGCTATGCCACTGGTGCGTGTTTCTCCTTAATATTACAAGGTCTTTGCTTTCTGTGTCTTTAACCCACTTTACAAAATGCTTACTAATTTGGAATTTTTCTGTTTTCCTAAAAAGTAAACACGTAGTCATCACTAAGTGCACCTCTTCACCTCTGATGATGGTCTGGTTTTCAAGGAAACACACAGCTACATCAGTTTTCTTATGATTATGTGTGCATAGTAAATTTTACTATTTTTTTTTTACTTTTCTACCTCTCTATTTTAGATATTGGCATAAGAATGGCAGATACTTTTGCTTATTTATCAACATGTGCTAATCTTTGTCTTTAAGAATATAGTTGAGATGTTTACTGTAAATAAATCTAAATTCACATCCATGTTTTAAGGTTGATAACTCTCATTACCATGCATACGTTGAAGAAACTGTTGAATTGTTGAGATGGTTCAGTGGGTAAAGGCTTCTGTGCCGACAGCTTGATGACCCGAGTTCCTTCCAGGGGAGCACACGTTGGAGGAGAGACCAGCCCTGCTGGCTGCTCTGTGGCTTTCAGAACATGCTGACCACATGCATTTGTGTGGGCATGGGCACAGGCACACGGGAATGAGTGAATGAATGAATGATTAAAATAAAGAAATAGAGTTTATTGCAGGAATATCATCTATTACTTGACTGAAATGTCTACAAACTATTTCTAATTGAGTGTTTGGGAATTGGTGTGTGTTCCCACCCTTGTCTTTTTTGTGATGTAATTTCAATACATACAGCACTGCCATTTTATTTCTTTTGTTTGTTGTAGTTGATGGTGGTGGTGTTTGAGACAGGGTCTCACCATAGCTCTGGCTGGCCTGCAGCTCATTGTTTAGACAAGAGAGCCACCTGCTTCTGCATCCCGTGTCCTGTCCACCACCACACCCAGCCAATGGTACATTTTATGATCTGTGTTTTGTAAAATACTGTAACAATTTCACATTTGCTCTCCAGGGCTGTGACTCCCAGGTGAGCTTGTCAGAAGTGTCCTGTGGTGAAAGTACATCCTCCTGTCAGTCCCTTGAGCACGGCTCCGTTCCAGAGATCCTCATTGGGCTCCTTTACAATGCCACCACTGGACGGCTATCAGCAGAAGTGATCAAAGGCAGCCACTTCAAAAACCTGGCAGCAAACAGACCACCCAGTGAGTGAAAACCAATTATATTTACTTAATGCTTTCTGCACTTAGGGGACTTGCATCATTTTAGTCTTAACCAATCACAATGAAACACTGAATCATCAGCCAATCTGTTTTACGTTTTCTATTTCCAGTCATTTGGGAAGTAGAAAATGTGAAATTCAAAATATTAATTGTATGGTAACAGAAATTTTTAAGTTTACATAGTGTCTGCAGAATAAATTATCCCTACTGTAGCCATTATCTTTTAATGCCAGAAGAAGTTACAGGGCTTGAAGAAGTGCCTGCTGTTCACAGTGAAAGAACTGTGTGCAGCTTCTGTTAGCGAGAGACTAGTGTCCTGTTTCCTGTCTGTGCAGTGTTCTGAACTAATGGATCCACTTCTGGATTTCCCTTCCTTTACCCTTAACACCTCATGAAAAAAGTATTTTCTTGAATTTTCTTCTTTGAAATTATAGGTGTTAAGGATGTAGCTGAGTGGTACAGCATGTGCTTAGCATGTACAGGCCTAGGGTGCAGCACAGCACCACACAAAAATAAAAAACAGAATCTTCACCCTACACAACCAGCATGCCTTTTCTTCCCAGTACAAAAGAAATCAGGACAAGAGCTTTGCCCTGGGTAGACTGAGTGGGAGCAAGGGCGTTTGTCTGCTCTGACTGTCCCCTCTCCTCTCCACTGAAGATGAGAGTAGGTGTGGGAGGTGCAGAGAAAATGTCCCATCCCGTTTTACTGTTGATGTCTGTGAGCCAGATCTAAATGGGCACAGAACAGCTCCTCCAGATTTCTATAGATTAAACCTCTTCATGCCCTGACTGAAACTCTGAAAAGAAATTGCGAGTGATTAATAGCTTAAATTTGTTTACGGATTTCCAAGAGACTTCCTTAATACACTGTTAATCAGGGTGCAGGCAGAGGGGAAGCTTTTTCTATCCTTTACGTTAATTTTGCTTTTTAATGCCATAAAAATCCATTGTTCAATGCAGGTGAAACATCATTAAAAGATAATAGGTTTATGCCAAGAAATGTTGGGACATGCATCACAGAATACATCTATCCCTAAATTGAGAAGCCTGGAGGGCAAGGCAAAAGAGATGGCTCAGCAGTGAAGAGCCCTGGCTGTTCTTCCAGAGAACTCAGTTTAATCCCAGCACCCACATGGTAACTCACAACCATCCAGAGCTCTAGTTCCAAGGGATCCAGTCCACTCTTATGGCCTCTGCAGGCACCAGATACACACATGGTGCACAGACAAACATTCAGGTAAACACTCACACACACACAGAATAATAATTCAAAATTTTAAAAGAGATATCTAAAGAGAAAAATTATAACCTCCATAGACAAATGGCCTGACCCTGCAGGGCTGTTTCTTAATAGGTAAAGTTAAGTTTATATATTTACAGGGTAATTGTGAGACTCAGATCTGACGAAGGTACATAAAAGTAAATTAGTACCATCCACTTTCTCATTTCAAAGGGAGTAAAAGGACCGAGTGAGTAAAAGGACATTCTGAGACCAGGCAGGCTGGGGAGTTCGACTTGACTGTCTCCGTGCAAACACACTGAGACTCTCTCCACAAAGGGCTGGAGAGAGCCTGAACACATGTGAGCTTGTGAGGCCATGACAACCACATGTGCTTACCTGACCACAAGACACAGACCCAATGACCATGTAACACTCCACCATGAGATAAAGATGCACGTCAGTCTGTGCCTCACACTTAAGATGGCCGTTCAATAAGTGTTGACAAATCCTTAATTGGACATGTCAGAAGTGGCAGAATGCAATGATAGTGTGGCCTAGAAACAGCACAGAAAGTCAGAATGAAGGGAGCAGAGACAGGGTGGATAGGAAGCGTGTTAAGACTGCTACGTGCCTACATGGTATCTGTCCTTGGGGCAGAGGGGTGAGAGCAGTTGCCATTATTTTAGAATTAGATCCTCAGCCTCCAGTTGGTCAGTATCTTTAGCTAGGAAGTCACTAGTAAATAAGTAAAGCCAACTTTTGAAATAGTGATATGAGGGTAAAGCATTTATAAAAGACATGCCAGATAGCTGCCAAGCAAAACTGAAGACAGTTGTGTCAGCATGTCCTAAGTCATAGATTACAGCCCTTAGCCCTTCACTGATACGCGGGGTCTAAGAACTGCTGTCAGCCAGGTAACCTCAGACTCCGCCGAAGATACAAGAGCAGCATTCATGAGCACATATTCTGATAGTCACACTTCATTTTGCATAACTGAGTTCTTGATTATATTGGAAGTAATCAGACTATTTGAAATACTAAATGTTGCATGGGTAAAATTAAAATGTAGCACAATAGTAGTGATCCTATAATGGTTGTATCCAATCTTTTATAACCTGATAATTTGCATGATTCTTATATGTTCAATGTGCTTTAGACTAAGAAGATACCATTATAAATATGTTCCCCTCTTAAAACAGTGTAATTTTTATTTAGGATTACACAATGATGTTAAATTTTTTTTATTCCTTGAAATCTATAAAACAGCCCTTTGTTCAACCCTCTACTTGAATTAAAATGCTAAAGTTTTGTGTTTTCCACTCAAGTGCACAGTGTTTCCTCTTTAATTCTGACCTTTGACCCTCCTTCGCCCAACGATTGACATCTGGTCATTATTTCTTTTACTGCTTTCCACCCCCTGTTGTCAGATGGACTGTTCTGTTGTCTAAAACACTTGATAGGTGGACAGGTTTATATAATCCGAGGTGAGTTCCTGTAGAGGCTAATTGGATGTTGTCTTTTCATGCAAAACAAAATGCCCTAAAACTTGCCAGCAGTGAGACTGTCCACCATGTTGGTTTCCAAAACAATGCACATTTTTATCTGTGGTATTTTAAATAAAACTAACTTAAACTTTATCTCTGATTATGGATGATGGTATTCAGAATATCAACAAATGAGCAAAACCTTTTAAGATAAGTTATTTTTTATTTCTTTGTATTTTGATTTATGATAGAAACAGATATTTCATGAGACCATTGCAATTATCTTTAATTGTGATATAAAGTACACATGATGGATCAACATGCTGAGACCATTTGCATGAGTCTAACAGACTTGGAAAGTCTTTAAAGAGAATATATCTTTCATATAAAAAGGCCTTGAAGTGTTACATTTCACTCTGTACACTAAACATCATGCCAGTGTCTTTGCAATTGGTGAAAATAATTAAAAATATCATTCTTAATATTTTACATTAAATTATGCCTGAAAGAAACCCAGTAGTATTTAACTACCCCCAAGTCCTCGGAAAAGCACATTAAATGTACTCTTGCATGAAACTGGAAGAAAGTTTTACTTGGTTTGCTAAACATTGATCCCTTAAGGCATTTGGCTTCATTTGGGCCCTTGAATATTTTCAATGTGTATTTAAAACCACATCCATGCAGAGATTCTCTTGACATTTCATCTTCAGCTGTTGAGTGTCACCTTTGCGTTCCTGTCTTCCTCCTCCCCTCTCCATCTGCCTTCACCTTCACCTCTGTTTGTTTGTTTACTCTCTTCTCTGAGAACAGTGGAATGCTGTAGTGTTGTGGCTAACTGAGCTTGCTAAGTGTCTATTGATGCTATGATGTCCCGCTTAGTGGAGTGAAATAGGGTGGTGATGGGCAGGGGAGGCTGGGGAGGCTGATGAGGGGTGGGAGGGGGAAGGAAGGATTATGAGGTATACCTTTAAATTCCATTCCTAGAAACAGTGAGGCTAAGTCATTGCTACTATCAAGAATTTCAGCCAACTTAGTATTCTCTATACTTGTCACATATTTAATAAGCATCTGCATCAAAATTGAGTTAGTTCAGTTTCCATCAAACATGGTATACACCATATCCTTATAAAGCGTGACTACCTAATCTTGACATTTATCATTAGAAAACTGTCAGTTTGTCTCAAATGATATTTGTGGTGTGTTGGTTTTCTTCCTTCAGATACATATGTTAAATTAACATTGCTGAATTCCATGGGCCAAGAGATGTCCAAGTGCAAGACATCCACCCGCAGAGGGCAGCCAAACCCGGTGTACAAGGAGACTTTTGTTTTTCAAGTGGCCTTGTTTCAACTTTCTGATGTGACTCTGATACTGTCTGTGTATAACAAGCGCAGCATGAAAAGAAAGGAGATGATAGGCTGGATTTCCTTAGGTTTGAACAGCTCTGGGGAGGAGGAGCTCAGACACTGGACTGCGATGAAGGAGTCCAAGGGACAGCAAGTGTGCAGGTGGCACGCCCTGCTGGAGTCCTGAGCAAGGAGCTGCTCCCTGGAGAGTCCTCGTCAACACCCTGCCACAATGCTGCACACTTTTGAAAGGACCGTCAGTGCTGAGCTAAGGGAACGGGCTTTGTCTCTGGCAGAGCTCTGTGAGAAACCAAGAAACTTGTCAGTAGTGTCCCGCAGTCCTCCAGAGATTGAAGAACATGCTTTTGATTTGAATTTTATTTTATTTAGTGAAAAAGCTAGGAATTTCATGGTGATTGTGGTTTTCAGGCCAGAACTTCCATTGCAGCACTGCGTGTCCTCACCCACACCCTACCCGTAAAGTGTCTGACGGCCAGTCCTTGGTGAGGCTCAGCGGTCACGGCACGTCTCCGGCTCGTTCACGCTGATGGTTTGATCTCAGATGTGTTCTCTCTGTGCCTCAGCCTTTCTTGTAGTACTAAACCCAAGTGCAAAATTCCCCAAAGCAAAGTTTAAGCTTGGTTTCTTTGAAGTTTGTCTTTGCTTCTTTCTTTCTTTTTATCTCTCTCTCTCTCTCTCTCTCTCTCTCTCTCTCTCTCTCTCTCTCTCTCTCTGTCTGTCTGTCTGTCTATCTATCTATCTATCTGTCTATCTGATCCAAAGAGACCATGCCCCATTGGTCCCTGCAAACTTTTCTGACTGTACTGCAGAAACTTCATAACTGTATGGTCAAGTTCTTTGTGTGCTCTGTGTCCCAGTGTAGAAAAGGGTAGAGCAAACTCTCATTTGGAATCGCTTTCAGTGGTCAGTTTTCACAGCTGTGTGATGTGGCAGGCATGGTGGGTAACTGTTGAAAATGGAAGGCATTCTAGTTAAAGGAGTTAACCATCTGTTCCAAGTGCTGAGCCTTCAGGCAGCGTCGGAACAGGCTCCTGGGGTCCTTATTCACTCTGATTTCTTTGTGGTTCTCAGCTTTAATACAGTTAGGAGCATTCTGAGATCCCTGTGTTCTAGTGACTTGTGCTATGTTTTGTGACGTCTTCAGCGTCTTCAGCGTGATGTCACCCTGTGCCTTTCTTGCAGGTTGACCTTGCTTACACAGCTGGGAAGCTGTATTTGATTCGCAAATTTGGCCTTCAGCACTCACAGGCGTGAAGCCCCTCATCTGCCACGCCTTTGCCGTACTCTGCAGCGTAGGAGGTAGTGCGCTTGCTAGCCTCCTCATGGTCATATTTAGAAACCATAGGCCAATTGGATATAACAGAAGCTATTTTCTTGTTTCTCTTCTTACCTGACAGGAATGTTGTGCTCATGCTTTACCAGAGTGTGTTCTGTGTACATGAAATTATTTTCTTTTTGCTCTTTCACGTTACTAGGTAAACTAGACCAGAGTGTGTTATTTACCAACTAATGAAAAGTTGTGTCTTGGTTCAGATCCCAGCTGAGCACTCTACTGTTACTGTGAACTAGAATTCATCAATCCCAGACTAGCAGAGCCGCACACTGACTGGTAAGAATGTGGCAGTACTGAAGGGCCTTAAACACACACAGAAGGCCACAAGCACCTACATTGTAGATTAAAAGAAGGCATCTCTATGCTTTCAAACACAGCATCTTAAGAGGAAAAGATACAGATAAGAAACATGAAGTTGGTTAAAAGGCAGAAATTTCAGAGCCCAGCAGAGTGGCTTATCCCTGTAATGCTAGTACTTGGGAGGCTGAGGCAAGAGGATTGCTGTTAGTCTGACACTAGCCAAACTATTCTGGACTACAGAGTGAGAACTGTCAAAAAAAATTATGTTAAAAAAGTAGCATTAAAAAGACAGCATTAGGGCTGGGGATATGGCTCGGCCACTGAAGGCCAGGTTCACCACCAAAATAAAAAGAAAAGGCCCTTCTACCACTCCACTAGCGAGCATCCAGGACTGGTTGGGGGGGCTTTCTTTCTTTCTTTCTTTCTTTCTTTTTTTTTTAAGTGTTATTGAAGAACATAGTAAGGCAAAATGTGAAGAAGGCGATAGGTTACTCTGAAAATTGGGTGCAGGCATTTGATGCTAAGTGAGCTTTGACCTGCTTTGAAACAGTCACACGCATAACTAACAACTGCTGTCTTCCTAACAAAGTCACTGGTCTTGTTTGTGACGAAGTTCAGTTGGACATTATAAGACCAGTTTGGTGCTTTCACTGTGTGGAGAGGAAAACCTGTTACTTGTTCAACCTCCTTTCTGGAGACTGCCCAGAACTGTGTGTACTCCCAAAGATCCTCAGGGGTATCTGGTGTAAGTGTCCCTTCATGTACGGCCTGGAAAGTGATTTCAGTCTTCTTTAACTTCAGGAAAAGCCCTCCCACCCTCTGTCCCATTTTCCAAGCCCCCAATGATTATAAATTGTGTTTTCCTGTAACTACACACACAGCACAGTGTGCCGCGCACATGCAAAAGCGAAGGTACCGCCTTTCCACATAACCGGATAGAGAGGCATTTCTCTGCAGGCCATGGGCTGCTCTTTTTCTCCTCTGTAAAATTTCTAAATGTGATATTAGATTTAGAGCCAAATGCTACCATTCTGCCACATATACACAAATATGATTTTTTTTCTCTCCTGTGATTTAACATAAATACTTTCCCAAATTATCTGAGTCACAGATGTTGACTCAGAATCTTGAAAAGGACAGTCTATACTCTTACTGTTCTGCTAAAATCAAATGAAATGTCCAGAGTCCACAGCTGACAAATATGGAGGAATCTCAGCTTTCTCAATGTGGCTGTGGGCTGCTGTCCAGGGGCGCAGTATTGTCTGACCTCAGAAGCAAGCTTCTGTAACTGTGGAGCCTGAGTACCAGCCACCTTGTATGTAAACTACAGCAGCATATTATCGCACTGCGTGTTGGTGAGTTCTCAGTACTGTGTTCACTAACAAAAGTTATTCATTAGACCGTGTTTTAAGAAAAAAGAAAAAAAAACTTAAACTGCTTGGATGACTGTGCTGCTGTGAAGTTGAGCGTTGGTTGGGGGTCATCACTGCTTCCTCCCTGGGCTAGGAGCGTGAGCAGTGCCTGGGAGTCTGACCGCATCACTAGACAAGCAGAAACAGAGTCTAGGCTGTCCTTGACAATGAGGAATACAAATGCTATCATAGCTTTCCAGGGAGTTAAGGAACAGGAGAGCTGTTTAAAGTGTACTTGGTAGAAGGCCAGTGGTCACCAACCAGTTTTTTTCGAAATCCTTGTTCAGCTATCAATAGAAAAAGACACAAAGTTCATTAGCAGGAATATTTATCTCCATAGACTGGAGAATTCCTAGAAAAATTCCACTCCTGGTTGTTATTCCTGAGTTTCTTTCTTTCGCTCTCTTAATCATCCATTCCTGCTCCTCCTCTGCGATGGAGAGCGGCTCCGTGTGGCTGTCGCTGCAGTCTGGTTCTGAGAGGTGAGACGTGCAGTGAAACCCTGAGACGCTACAGCGCCCGCAGTGTCACAGCTGTAGCTTAGTAAGGAACTGAGACAATAAGTCGTTGTTTTATTTGATTCTCACAAAATATTAAGAGGCAAGTAGCATCACTACTGTTTTCTCTGTGAAGAAGCTGCTGTCTGGGGAAGCTGAGCTGAACCCCCTAAGTTGCCCCTCTTTTAAGTGAACCACAGTAGAACTGGGATCTCTCTAAGCCCACTTATGCACATTGTATCTTCATCCTCTTTGTTATGGGTGAGAAAAGCAGCAGGCAGTTCCTGCCCAGCTTATCTGAGCAGCAGAGGCAGGCCCAGGGAGTAGAGCTCAGTGAGGACAGACGAGGGCTTGCCTTCTCAGGACAAATGGTGCTTAGGTGTCATAACTTGTGGGTGATTTTTATTTTTAAGGACTTGAGATTTGTTTGCTGTGTCTGCACTGTACTTGTATCCTGACAATATGTTAATTCAGGTGTTCTTCTTGACCAAGGTATTT
Source organism: Myodes glareolus (assembly GCF_982192425.1). Classification (NCBI taxonomy): domain Eukaryota; kingdom Metazoa; phylum Chordata; class Mammalia; order Rodentia; family Cricetidae; genus Myodes; species Myodes glareolus. Next base: position 2,496,384 of record NC_142030.1, read on the forward strand.
TCATTATCTGTATACACTTTCCTACCCTGTGAAATGGCAGGCTGTCTGCTAACCTGTACTCATGTTGGAGTCACAGGAGAGACTGCTGCCTCTCTGCGCACGCTGCTGTTCTTTTGTTAAAGTCTGTTACTATTACACAGAATGCACACCTAGCTTCTGTTCTTTTGTTAAAGTCTGTTACTATTACACAGAATGCACACCTAGTTTTCTTCCCTCCATTGTTAGTAATTGCACACGGCAAGTACTGATGAATGAAATCTCTTCGGTAGAATCGGCACTACTGTTTGTGAATCTTGTTCACTGACTGAGTTCCTTTTCTCCCTTGAATATGTATGTATGAGCATCCCCGCTGTGTGCCATGTACTGTTGTAGGGGCTACAAGTTGGATGGGCAGTCTTCCCTCATGATCTTGTGTGCTAAGGTATTGAGACTGGCATTGAATGATGTCTTCCAGTAAGACATGAGGTTAGAGAAAGATGTGTGCAGGGGCTGGGGTTGAGTAGGAAAGTGAACCTCGAGTTTGACACTAGTACTAGACGATGAGAAAACATAGGAGGTGGACCCCCACCAAGAACCCCAGAAAGCACAGACAATGACCCCCAGTTTGTAATGTACCTAAGAATTCTCTCTAGGTTCTATCCAGAGATTCTGTTTCATTTGGTGTAGAGGAAAGCCTGAGAGTCTAGGTCTGAATGAGCTCCCCAGGAAATTCTATCCAAGCAGTACTGGGACATAACACTTTGTTTCCTATCTGCAATTGTTGGCAGCAGTTTAGTACCCATAGATAAAGTCTTAGTGTGGCAGTGGTAAGGTTTGTAGTTTCTGAGTCACTGTGAGGAGGGCAGCTTCTTAGGAATGAAAAATCTGAGGCCATTGTGTCTTACTCTCTCCTCCTAATCTCTCTCTTGTTGCTTTAAGAAAACGATTTCCAAAAATGCAAAACTAAAGCTAATACCATAAAGTTAAAGAAAGGCCTTTTTAGAGGTGAGGATGGCCTTTTGGTAGTGTTGTAGGATAAATAACTGAGGCTATTACTATGTCCTGTAATGCACTGACATTTCCTGGCTCAGAGGAAACCAGGACAGCTTTGACAAGTATACTGACTCCGTCCTGAAGTGTTGGGATTATTTCAAGCACAGCTAGATATGTGTGGTGGGACTCACAAATAATTTGAGTTTACCAAGAGAAAAGTTATGGAAATAACATATTTTAAAAATTCACTTATTATATGTCTATATAGTTTTGTTTAAATAACTTTCTGATGAAACAAAACTGCAATTCCGAGGCACTTTCAAGCTGACAGAAAATGGACAGCCTTCGCCTTAGCTGGCAGCAACTGCCATGTCCCAGCAACTTGGCTGGACTTGTACCTGACTTTCGACATGAGGTGGTATATCAGAACTGTTTCTCAGTACTTGAGCTATGAATTTTAAGAGTCTGATAAGTGTTTGGACCTAGTCTTTTTCTAACTCAAGAGGTTCGTCACTGCTTGGTACCTCTGCAATGGGACTTTGCTTCTCAAACTAATGTAATTTTTACAGAAAAACTCAGAATCAGTGGGTCTTTTTATTCAGTATCTCCTTTCCTTCCTCTCTTTCCCATCCTCTCTTCCTTTCTTTCAGTTTTTTGAGGCAAAAGCTTCCTCAATAGTCTAGTTTCTACGGAGCTTTCTTACTTATTTTTCTAATAACAGGTGTAACCGAATGGTAACATTTAACTGCTCTGTGAGCAGACTTGTCTCAACCAACCTGAAGAAATGTGCTGCCTACTGATGTTTCCTGTGTCTCTCACCCATGAGCGGACTTTCTCGTGTATGTAGTTTGTCCATGTGGTCGTCAGCAGTGTTGTACTGTTGTCACGTATTTATATGCACTTGATCAAAACTCGACATGACAAGTGTGTGAGCCATCCTTCTGTAGCGTGGACGGCTGAACTGCCTTCGTGTTGCTGGAGTGGCGCTGTGCGTCGTTGCCTTTAACTCTCACACCTTCCTTTGTGCTCTCCACACCGACTGTCACGGTGCCTTTCCCTTTTGTATAATTGTATTACATAAAGAAATTGCTGACCTGCGTGTAAAAATGTTAAAATTACACCAGTCCACGGATATTTTAATGGCAGTTCAATTTTCCAGAGAATAAATTTTTGTGTGCATTAAACGTTACTTTTCTTCACATTTATGTAAAATAAAAGTATTCCAGTTTTAGCACTCATGTGGATGGATAAACATCATCTTCTTTGATGGTGATACATAAAATTCACCTCTAATTCTCACTGGCATCGAAGTGTTAACATGGCTGTTATGCAGAAAGAGCTAATGTCATTTACCTATACAAATATCAAGTAGGTCCGGATGTCCCCAAGATTGGGTTTGAAAAGAATCATATATGCTATCAAATACTGTTGTCAAAATATTTGGATCATATTTTTTTTCACTGGGAGTCAAATCTGACCACTGAAGAAAAGAAGACTCCAGGCAAACATTTTAAAATGATTCCTTGAAAGTTCATATAAATCAAGGAAGGAGTAAGTTGTTTGAACAAGCGGAGCTCCTTAGCTGGAATGTGGCATGGATCCTATTACCTAGCTTCGTCCTCGCTGGCCTCGAGCCTGTCCTCGCCCCCGTGGTTCCTGTTAACAAGCCCTTTCTAAAGGCAGCAGTGCAAAGTAGACTGTCTGCCAAAGCCCTCGAGTTCAGGCTCTTTTCATGTTACTTTACCGTGTCTACTTTGTTTCCAGGATAGCAGCCAGTTTAACAAATACTTAACCTTTTGGTGCTTTAGTCTGACAGAAACTGAGGTTTCCATATAACCTTATTTCTGATTGATTGTCTCTGAATCCGAGTTCCATCAACTGACCAGCCTTTTCTTTTCCTTTCACTTTTTGAGATAGTGGAGCACCAACCAGTACCTACTCGGTCTGGTTTCTTTTCTTTTTTTCTTTTTCTTTCTTTTTTCTCTTTTCTTGTTGTAAGGAGTCATTTTATTATACACAATGGAAATACATTTCTACTCAAAATAAATATATTCATAACATGCTCCTCAGCCACAGCAAAGTACTTTGTCTCTTTTTCTAGTATCCACTGGTTAATTCTCCCACCCCAAAGGTTTGCTTATCAGTGTTCTCAAAGTTTCTGAATTCTAAACAATGCCTCAATTGGGGTTGATTTGTTAGTTATTTGGTACTTGGAAAATATGCATGAGTCATGACTTCCTCTTTCCAGAGAATTACAATAGATAAAAGGTGAAATTCCAGCAGAGAGTTGGTCCTTCTGCGGTCTCGGTCTCGTAAGTTGTCATTTTCTACTATTAAAAGATACAGTTACCACCACAGCATGTTATTCTGAAGGTTACATCTTAATTGCAAGTTGTTTGTAACTCCTTTCATCTCCAGCATGCCAAACAATATTTAAGTCAATTCTTCACTCCCAAGACTATCCAAATATTCTTTAATGTTTCTTATTTGAAAACAAATTCATTGCCAACTTAAAATTACAAGACCTTTGTAAAAATGTGAAATATTTCTTTGGCTGGTGCATGAGAATGAATTATAAAAGTATAAATCACTAAATGTGAAGTAATTAAATGCCACACAAAGGGGGATAAATAACAGTCATGAATTTATTTAACATGTTGTGTGTCTGAGAAAGGTGCTGTTGTCTGGAGAAATCTGCAAAGTTCTAGTGTCTGTAGCTGAGCACCACTGCAAGCCATCCATGTTGGCAGTTTTCTAGATCTTAGCCACCCTAAGAGTTGAGGAGCAGATCTCACTGGTAAGCAGATCTCACAGGTAAGGTGGCTGGCCAGCAGGCGCCAAGAATCTGCCTATCTCTACCTAAGCCTCCATGCCTCGCTTGCTGTTCCTTTTTAAGTTCTGGCCACGTTGAACAGAAGCCAGGGAACTCAGGGAAGTTTCAAGCTTTCTGACCTGAAAATGCGGCTGGCGAAGCATGGAATTGTGACACTGGGTGGGTGGCTGAGCTCATCCCCTGGCACTCCCTGACATGTGTCTGTGGAGTTTTCCTTCCACCTCTTCCTGCTTGGTGGAAAGATGCTCATTCCCAGTGTATCCTCTTCACACATCTGCACTGTACCACACTGAGGCCTTCTGACCGCCCTGCTGCCCATGTGTCCCGTCCCCCAGGTCCCCAGAGACATCTCCTGTCTTCAGTCCATGATGTCGACACCTTTGCCCTCCCGCATTATGAATGTCTTTCCTTTTGGTTTTTGACTGACTGGTTAAAACCTTTCGGTTCTAACCAAATTTCACATTTGCCAGAATCTGGATGGGATTTGTTACATACCTGAAGCATATAGCTTAACTGATACCTGTTAAAAAGGCAGCATTTAAAAACATGTTTTGGGATGAAGCTCAGTGGGAAAATGTCATAGTATATGTCCAACTCTCTGTTACTAGAACTGTAAAATAATTAGAAGACACCAAGAATGTGCTTCATTGTAAAGAACTTGCCAGGACTATGGGAGCCCACGAATTCAAGCTGCAATAGTGATGAAAGAGGCAGCTAAACTGCACCCCAGAAAGTCTCCGTAGGGTGTAAAGGGCTTCCGTGATGAACACTGTGCTCTCGCAGGGGGCCCCTCCCCTCTACCACCAGGGCCATAAGCAACCTCTGGCTCTCTGTGGCCCTCTCTCTTGTCTTGTGCCTTTAATTTATGTTGTCTGCTGTTTCTCTGGTGTTGAGTGGCCGAACATTAATTAGCAGTCACATGCCTTGGCAGGTACCAGTGTTACCTGTGATCCTTTGACAAATAAGCCCCCTTGGTAATGCATAATCACACCTACAAGACATGTCCTGTGTCCCTTGCTGTGCACGCTCACCTCGGACTGTTCTCAGTTGCTCTAGCAGAAACATGCAGTCTGTGCTATCTTCAGCTACGTCCACTAAGCAAAGGCCTTAAAGATTCATTCATTTTGTTGCATTTTTTTCTACCTCATTCATTTCTGTGACTAAGCAGTATTCCCTTGTGAATATCATACTGTGATTTCTTGTCCACTCCCTTCTCTGGTTTTCTGTTGCTACATATCTAGCTGCCGGAAGCTAAGTGACTCTAGGAGACTGGCCAGTCTTCCATTCTGTGCATCTTACAAGAGGAACGATTTCTCAGTTTACACGGCATTGCCTGGGCTCCTCAAAGGCTAGAAGTACCTTGATGGCCAGACTGGATTCATCTTAAGAGACTCCCATATGTCCAGCGGTTGGTGCTGGCTGTAGCTGCACATATGGCTGCTTGCTCTACTTACATCTGGAGGTGGAGCTGCAGGCATAAGCATCCCACAGGAACAAAGCAGAGTGTGTGGCAATCCTACACCTCTCTCAGCACAGCGTTCTTTACTGTGGTCGGCCACTAGAGTCCTGTCCCGGACCAGAGGAGCAGAGCAGACTGCACACGACCCCTCAGAGGAAGAGTCAAATCTCCGTCTCTCTCGTGGCCACACAGTTCATATCCTCACAAAATTCACCTAAGCTCCTTTTCAGGACTACTGGTCTCTACCACAGTGGCATTTTCTGTCAGAGCCAAGTATGGACGAGGCTCCATGAGAGGCGTTCTGAGGAGCTGCTGTCTGGAGAGACAGACTACATGTTTGTCGATGTGCATCTGGTACGCAGGAGTGAGACAGTACAGGGTGATCCAGGTGAGCCCTGCTGAAGAAGGCGGCCTCCCCGCCAGTCTCTGCTCCCATCACTGCCATCCACCTTGCAGGGGCGCAGTTACTTCAAGACAACTTCCTGATTTCCCAATCTGAGGGTGGAGGGAGACAGTGACCCCTTTCTGTGGTACTCTGCATTCCTCTTGATCCAAGCTACAAACTATTTAAAACCATAGGGAGCCAGGCGGTGGTGGCGCACGCCTTTAATCCCAGCACTCGGGAGGCAGAGCCAGGTGGATCCCTGTGAGTTCGAGGCCAGCCTGGTCTACAAGAGCTAGTTCCAGGACAGGCACCAAAAACTACAGAGAAACCCTGTCTCGAAAATTAAAAAAAAAAAAAAAAAAAACCATAGGGAATTTTGTGTGTTCAATTCCACCCTACTTTACCAGGAAAAAGACACATTCACCAGTCACTCTGAGCTTTCTGCCTGGCACTTTCAGGATATCTGTGAGATATGACCATCCAAAGTCCAGGCGCCCTGCTGTTTAATAGAAAGGCTCTTCCTTTGATTTGTTATGTCTGAGAAGGTTTAGACTGTGTGAGGTCTTACCAGCTCTGCAGTTACACACTTGGCTTCCAGTGTGGCTGTGGCAACCTTATAGCTCCGTTTCAGCCTCACTGACCATCTGGAGAGCTTATGGATGAAGCCCAGCGAGTCCTGACCCTCAGGTCTGGCCCTTCTCCCCTCATTCCTCTTCTTGTGCACAGCCAGTCAGCATTCTGCCTGCGGATCTCCTGGCCCAGGTGACTGACTGCACCACTACATAACGAAGATTTGCTTCGCCCCCAGTCTCCAGTAACACATTTCTCACTTTCTTTCCAATTCTTGCTCCTGGACTCTAAAAGGTCCATACTGCCAAGTCCATGCTCCGGGCACAGAGGCTTGAAAGTCCAGCATTTCTCATTCTGCAGGCAGTCGACAGTAATACCCGCATCTAAAATTTTTGTGCCTGAATTTCCAAGAGAAGTTCTCAGAACCGCAGAAGTGTGGGATGCTCCGCAGCCCAGAGTCGTAAGTCTGAGTGTCTGTTCTGTTCACTACACATTGATGTAGTCACAGTGTTCTCCCCAAGTACAAGTTGAGGGAATGTCGGTGTCCAAAATGACACTGTTATGGGGGAGTGAAGTCTCACACATTGCTGTTGAGAGTTATTATTTAGTTTTAACCTATAGTTTTGGTTTTGGTTTTGGTTTTTGAGACAGGGTTTCTTTGTGTAACAGTCCTGGCTATCCTGGAACCCGCTCTGTAGACCAGGCTGGCCTTGATCTCACAGAGATCCACCTGTCTCTGTCTCCCAAATGATGGGATGGGATGTGCCGCCACCACCCAGCTAAAGTGTTCTTAAATGTTATTATTTTAAGTATATATGCTTGTAATTATATATGTTTGTGCCCATAGTGGCTATAAGAAGACAGTGGTTCCCCAGGGGAGCTGGAGCTACAAGCAGTTATAAGTCACCCAGTGTGGTTGCAAGAGCAGCAAGTATTCCTAACTGCTGAGCCTTCTCTCCAACCCCCTAAAGAGTTCTACAATATTTTGAACAAATCATCTCTTGAAATATTGTTTGAATCTGTATGTAGTTCTAATCATCAACCCCTTAAACATTATTATATATGTAATTGAATGCATTGTCTACTTTAACTATCAGTTACAATGCTTAGATTACCACAATCAAGAAGAAAATTAAAATTTGCTGGCAAGGGGTAGAAATTAGTGTTTTTCCAGCACCCTAGCACCTGCCAGCAATCTTATGAGACCTTGGTGCTGTTAATTATTAATGCTAGCATGCTTGATTGAACATCACTGTGAAGAAAATCAACTCATACACTTCTCATGAATTAACCAGAGTGTGACATTAATTATATGCGTATTTCTTATAAGAACTACTCTAGTAAGGATCTCTTTTGCCAAACTCTGTATCCAAAAAGGTACTGACTTGATGCTTTTAAAGACTTTCTTTCTAATTTTACTTAATTGTATTCATATGTATGTGAGCATGTGCTTGTGTATATGAAGCACGTGTGTACAGGTGCCCACAGAGGCCAGCAGAGGAAGCCAGACCCTCTGGGGGCTTGAGTTCCATGCAGGTGTGAGCTACCCAGCATGTATGCTGGGAACTGACCCCAGCTCTTCTGCAAGACCAGCAAGCGCTCTCAATCACTTGAGCCATCTCTCCAGTCTCTTGATTTTTTTTTTTTAACAGCATCTCTCAGTGTAGCCCAGATTAGTTTTAGCACTTACAATCCTTCAGTCTCAGCCTCTTGGAAACTGGAATTACAGGTGTGTACCACTATGCCCAGCTTCAAGTATAGACTTTTGAGAAATTGAGAAGTGCTCAATATACAATTCTATTTTATTATTATTATTATTATTACTATTGTTATTATTATCTCTCTACTTACTGAGTTTTTCCCTTCTTGTCAGCTCCTTACCTCTCCCAGCAGGAAGGACAAGAAAAATGATAGAAATGTCAGCAATAACCAGTGTTTCTGGTTGGAAGCACACAGAAGAGCAGTCTCACTTGCTAAGAGAGTGAAAGAAAGTCACGAGAGCACCAGGAGGTAGGTGGTCAGACAGCTTCGGCCCCTGGGCATTGTGCTCACTCCAGATAGGGCGCCTCACTTCTAGAAGAACGAATCACAACAAAGCTGCTCCATAATCGATTACCGACCTGTTAACTGAAAGTCAGCATGCTTTGCTAGAGTGTTTCTCCTCACGCTCATGTGTCGGTGAATTGCCAGCCACAGTCACAGGCTTGACTTTAAAACAGATTCAAAGAAAATTTCACATGCTTGCATAGCAAAGAAATACACCTACAACGGCTGCTCCCAGATGGGCCCATGGCTATGCAGGGAGGAATTCCTGTCCTCCTAGAATGGCTGCTTCCAGATGGGCCCAGGGCTATGACCAGGAATGCCTGTCCTTCCTCCCCTCATGGCAGAAGGAAGGAAGCAATCATGTGAGTGACCAACTTGCAAGGGAAAGCACAAGAACAGTTTGTGGGTGCGTTTGTAGAGCACAGTGGGTACCCTTCTCTTCTGCTATGTGCAGTCCCTCAGCAGGCAGCCGGGCAGCTCCCAAGTCTCCTCTCCTTGCTTTAAGCATTAACCCATTTCTCAAAGTCTTACGGGATTTTGTGAATCTTTGATTGACTGTTCTGTTACTGAGAACATTGCCAAGGCAAGAATCCTTTAGCTTACCCATGTTGTCAGTAGTCTGCAGGAAGCCTTAATAGGTAAGAGTGGATTTGGCTCTGCGTTACCCAGAGTTCTGGTCTTTGCTTGACTCCGAATGGGTGCTTTCATTGTCTTCCCATTCTCGCTACAAACACACTCATTTGCCTCCCAATGGTGTTATTTCTGCTCCCTTGATTTTGATTTTGCTCTAAATGGGTTTCTCTTTGACAGCAATAGAGTGAAATGTCTTGAAAGGGAAATGTCTTTGTGTGATAGTTTTGAAATACAGTGCCTGCCAGACTGGATTGATTGGAGCGCTGAATGCAGCAGTGTTGATATTAAGTGAAGGATTATATTCCAAAAACCTCTGAAATCATACATGACTCACAGTCTGTATTTCAGGATGTCAGGTGGGGGATCATGATATGAAAATGAAATGCTAACCAAAAATAAAAGTAACCCGGGAGGTGCTGCACACCCATAATCCCAGCAGTCGAGAGATGAAAGCGGGAAGATCCAGAGTTCTGCTGCATGTGAGTTAGAGGCCAGTCCAGGGCAAGCGAGGTCGTGCCTCAAGAAGAGCACTCGTGGGCAAGCCAGTGGCTCTCAGGCTTCATTCCTCAAAGCCCATTGGGAATGGCTGTCATTGTCACTCCAAGCACACTGTGTTCCCAGTAAAGTTTTTCTGATCTCTTCTTGATTTGGACTTTGCCTCTGGGAGCAGCGGAGTGCAGTGTCTTAAGCATCCAGGGGTCAGGTGCCGAGGACCAATGGTGCCGAGAAGACTTCAGCTTGTTGGTTCTGTTGATGGATCTCAGACTTTCTTGTGCCTGGCAACTGCTGGTAAAGGGCACGTTGGAAAACACCCTCTGCTCACAGAGAGAGCAACAGGAGTGTGCAGTGTGGAAAAGAACCATCCCTTTCCAACTGAGTGCGAGTGTGAGGGTGTGGGCCACGTAAGATGAGACTGCGAGCTTGTCTTAAAGTGCTTTACCTCAAAAATCACTCCACAGTTTATGTGCACAGACTTTCCCAAACACATCCCAAACGGCAATTCTGACTGGATCTGTGCATGCTTTTCTTCCATGTCATCGAATTCCCTTATTTAGGTTTTAAAGTCCTCTAAATGCCCATTAAGAGCTTGGTTGCTAGTGCTGTTGGGACTTTTTGAAGTTTTTGGCCACCACGATGTTGTGCTTCCGTGCACCCCGAGTAATGACCCCAACTGATCCCAATCTGAAGGCTCTGACCTGTGGGCCTAAATCAATCTCATCTTAGGTGGGCTCTCCCAGGTGATTGTCACAGTGCTACAAACCTAGTACGTCCTCTCCTGGTCTCTTCCAGAGGAGGAACTCCTGCTAAATAAAGTACCATGAACTGGGGGCCAAAAACCGATGTCACCAAGAAACTCATGGCACCAAATGTACTCTAGCAGCCTCAGGCACTGGGAAACTGTGTGCCCTCCACAGGCCTAAAGTACGTTGCCTAATTTACTTTACTTTACTTTACTAAATTTAATTTACTAAAGACTGGAATGTTTATTAATACATTAAATATTCTCTAAAATCACTTCAGTAAAGTTTGGAGAGGTGGCTTAGTCAGTAAATGCTTGCTACGTATCTATGATGGCCTGGGTTAGATTCCCAGCACTCAAACAGAAGTCAGATCAAGCACAGGCCTGTAATTCCAGCACTGAGGAGGCAGAAACAGGTGCATCCCAGGGACTTGTTAACCAGCCTAGCTAGGGAAATTGGTAAGCTCCAGATTCAGTGAGAGACTCTCCAGAAAAATAAGGTTGACAGCAATTTAGGAAGCCATCAAGAGTGGCCTCTGGCCTCTACACAACTGAACGTGTTTGCTTCCCTTCTAGCGTGTATATACACAGACACTTAAATTCAATATTGGTACGTATTCACTGAACAAAGTTGTTTATACGGAATGTTTGACTGGGCGGAAGCTTCTCTTTATCACTGTTACTGCTAGAATCTTCTTCGGCTGAGTTGGGTTCAGAGGTGTGAAATTATGGAATTGGGCAGCTAAACTTCCATTTCGTCTCTTTGTGCCTGCTGCTTTCTTTACATGGTGGCAGAGGAGCCCCTTAGTGGGGAGAAGAAGAGAAAATACACTTCTACAACCCAGTGAGGACTAAGAATGAAGTAGCATTTCTGATGAATTTGTCTTGATCCCAGGAAACAGGAATGAGATCTCAACAGCAAAGGGGAATGTATCTTAATTATCTATTGACTAATAAATCCAAGATGTATTATTTTAAAACAATTTTTTTTGTTTTGCTTATATATCTATGAGTCAGAAGTTAGGGAAGGATGAAATCCATGATGAAATGATACCACTACTTCAACCATAACACCCGAGTCTTCTCAGATACCCACTCCGCCTCCACACAGCTGCATGGGTATCTTCAGCTTGCATAGAGCGTAGCAGTGTTGCTGTTGTTAATGAGGCAATAGATGGGGCTCCAGGAACAAGTGTCTTGTAAATTTGGTTGAAGCTGCAAACTGTGTTCTGACCTAGACTTCTAGTCCAGAGCGTCGCTTCTGCACCATTGCAGTAGTCAGGCAAGCTAGGCCAGCTCCACTCAAACAGAAGGAAAGAAACGGTAATTTCTGGAACTGGGTGTTGTGGAATATTATTTTAACTGGGCAAAGAAGTGTTACATTTGTTTATTCTGTGGAATATTACTTTAACTGTGTCTAGGTGTGTTATTTTGTTTATGCTGCATTTATTTAATAATGTAAGGGCGTGAATTTAATTATGTAAAGATGTGCTGAATCTGTTTCGCTTTGCCTGCCTAAGGCACCTGATTGAGCTAATAAAGAGGTGAATGGCCAATAGCTAGACAGGAGAAAGGATAGGCAGGGCTCACAGGCAGAGAGAATAAAGAGGAGAAGATGTCTAGGCTCCAAAGAGAAAAGAGACCAGAGGTGGTGGCACACGCCTTTAATCCCAGTACTCGGGAGGCAGAGACAGGTGGATCTCTGTGAGTTCAAGGCCAGCCTTGTCTACAGAGCAAGTTCCAGGACAGAATCCAAAGCTACAGAGAAACCCTGTCTTGAAAAACAAACAAACCGAAGGAGGAGGAGGAGGAGGAGGAAAAAGAGAAGGAGAGACTGAGAGATGCGTAGACATGCCTGGGAGCAGGAAGCCAGGCAGCCTCCAGCCAGTTAGATGCAGAAGTAGGGAAAGCAAGTTGTGTGGAAAGAAAAGGTGAAAAGCCCTGAGGCAAAAGGTAGATTAAAAAAAGAAGAAGAAGAAGGAGGAGGAGGAGGAGGAGGAAGAGGAAGGAGGAGGAGGAGGAAGAGGAAGGAGGAGGAGGAGGAGGAGGAGGAGGTTGAGGTTGATTTAAGTTAAAACAGCTAGCCAGGAACGTGCCTAAGCTAGGTCGAGCACTCAAGACTAATAAAAAGTCTCCATGCCATGATTTATGAGCTGGTTGGTGGCCCAAAAGAAAAGCCTAGCACTGCTGAGATGGGGTCTCCTCTTTTTTTCCAAGGGTTCTGGCTTTAGTAAATGCTCTATTGCTGTGAAGAGACACTGTGACCATGGCAACTCTTTTAAAGGAAAACGTTGTACAGTTTCAGAGGTTTAGTTCATTATTATCATAGTGTAACATCAAGGCAGACATGGTGCTGGAGAGAGAGCTGAGAGTTCTTCATCTTGATCTGTAGGCAGCAGGAAATAAACTCTACCACACTGGGCACAGATTGAGCAGATATGAGACCTCAAAGCCCACCCCACACTGACACACTTTTGCCACCAAGACCAAGACCTCATCTCCTGTAGGTGCCACTCCTCGTGGGCCATGCATTCAAACCCGAGTCCATGGGAGCCATACCTACTCAAACAACCACAGGTTCCCAAAACAAGAGTGTGTGTGCATGCAGTGTGTGTGTGTGTGCGTGTGTGTACATATGTACAGGTAGTGTGGAAGCCAGAGATCAAGGTCAGGCATCTCCTCTATTGATCCTACCTTTCTTATTTATTTATTTATTGTTTGTTTGTTTGTTTGTTTACTTATTTATTTATTTTTAGAAAGGCCTCCTCCTGTCTGAACCTGAGCTAGACAGGCCTGAAAGCCCCATGGGACCTCCTGTCTCCACCTCCTTGGCACGGAGATGACAGATATGTGTCCCTGTACCTGGTTTTGACATGTGATGGGATCAAACATACGTCCTCATGCGTTCACAGCAGGCATTTCCCTGACTGAGCGTCTCATAAGCCCCAAGAACTATAAAGTCCAGGGGAAAGGTGTTTGATTCCTACAACTATAAGGAATAGTTCATCCCAACCCAATTGCTTTTGAACTTGAGCCATTCTGTGGAAACTATGTATTTATGAGTATGTATAAAAACATCCTTCAGAGTAGAGGCATCTTAGGTACAAGAAACTACTGAACATAACAAAACACAGCATTCTGCCACTCACCTCGTGGGCTCCTGATGTCCCAGAGACCGTGGACATTGACAGAATCCACTCCATTCCACACATGACCAGTGACCTTAGAAGTGGCATCAAATGGGCCATAGGTACAAAGGTTGAGGATCCAGAAAGAGAAAGACTGGCATTCTCCTATGCACAGAACAGGGCAGCTCAGGAAGAAGTAGAAAATGGTGTATGTATGTATGTACACGTGTATGTAAGTATGTGTGTGTTGTACATATGTATTTGTGTATTCTGTTTTGTTTTGTTTTTTTGAGACAGTTTCTCTGCATAACAGCCCTGGCTGTCCAGAAACTTTCTCTGTAGACCTGGCTGGCCTCAAATTCAGAGATCCACCTGCCTCTTCTGGAATTAAAGGCATGTGCCACCACTGCCCAGCAATATATATATTCTTAAGTATTTTCAAGAATATCTAGAGAGACCAGGCAGTGGTGGTACATGCCTTTAATCCCAGCTCTTGGGAGGCAGAGGCAAGTGGATCTCTGTGAGTTTGAGGCCAGCCTGTTCTACAAAGCAAGTTACACAGAGGAAGTCTGTCATGGAGGAAAAAAAAAGAAGAAGAAGAAGAAAAGAATGTCTGGAGAACATAACTTTTCTGCTTCAAATACAATTTGAATGTTTGCCCCAAAAGTTATTGCATTAGATACTTAGTCCTTAGTGAGGCAATGTGGGAAGGTGGGGGGACCTTTGGAATTGGAGGCTCTGGGCTAGTTTAAAGGCATTTGCCTGGCAACCTGAGTTCAATCTCCAGAACCCACAGTGGGAAGAGAGAACTAACTCCTGAAAAATGTCTTCCACATGTGTTATGGCATATGTGGCATGTGATGTGTGTACACATGTGCATGTGCACATACACACACAGACACACAAATGAAAAGGGAGTTGGAGGTCCTTCAGTTAGTGGAGGGCTTACTCTTGGGAGGGGTTTGGACACCATGGTTTTACTGTGGCCTCACCCTCCCACATACACTCTTGCCATGATAGAGTTTTCCTTCCTGAGGCCTTTACTAAAGCCCAGCTAATGTTTGTGTCCTTGAACCTCCAAAACTCTGGGCTAAATTAACATATTTTCTTCACAAGGGAACTTTACTCTGTTATTTCAATACAGAGAAGAAACTAATTCAAGACCCTTTTCAAAAACCTCAAACTGATCAGAGTGTTTGCTATTTGAGACTAGCTCATAATGTGCAAAAAGACACAGCCGGATTTGTGCTGTGCACCTATAATCCCAGCACTCCAGAGGCTAACACAGGAGGAACGTGAGTTCAGGGCCAACCTGAGTTATACAGTGGACCCTGCTTTAAAACAATAACAATCAAATGTGTAGACAGGTTCTGATACCGAATGGAGGAGTGCTGATAGACACTGCAAGTGACATTTCTGTGTCTGGATCTTGTTTATTAACTGATAAAGTTTAAAATACATAAGTTTTCTGTGCATGAGAACATGTGTATAAATCCTTGGGACTCACAAAATCTGACTCTGCTAAGGGTGAGAGGTGGCGAGAGCAGGCACTGGAGGGTGTGAGGACTTGGTGGTGCCAGCTCAGCTCTCAGGCTCAGTGACGTGGGGAGTGTAAGTGTGGGACAGCAGCGTCTTCTTCACAGACCTGTGCAGATACTCGTACACACGCCTCACACACACAAAACTACTTCTGCTGAATTTTACAGAGAATTCTAGTAAAAGGTGGGGTTCCTACTCTCAGTGTCTAAATATTTAATGAGTTAAAGAGAGACAGAAAAAAGTGAAGCAGTTTTGGCTCCTTTTGTTTTAGGAAGATTTATGCAGTATGAGCCAGAGGACTTGAAACATGGACATTTTTCCGTGTAGCACAAGAGATGAGAGCCACTGAACACTAAGGACAACTAGAAAACCCTCAAGCCCAAAGAATGGTGAAGTTGGTACAGATACATATTATCTTAAGGGATGTCAGCACATAGTGGAGGCTGTGAGGAGCCCTGTGATACAGATCCGCACTAGAGAGGTCCATGTAGGTCTGTCTAGTACACATTCTCTTGATGTGGTACAAGGTGTCCGTCAGTACAGCTCCTGGCCTAGTTAACTCTCTAGAAACCCGGCGAGGAAGGGTAGGAGGGCAGCAGTGCGGCAGCCGGTCTCTGCCCGCTCAAAAGTGCTGAGGATTTTACACCTGTAATAGAAGCTCACAGGGGTACTCGAAAATGATAGGAAGACAAAGTGGGAAACCATGGGAAAGCTATAAAATTTGTCCAGTGGGATCTAGCAAATCATGGGGAGTTTACACAAACTGTTTATATGGCCATAAACTGCTAATGCGATTGTGAGTAATGGGTGAGGTCTGTGTGTTTGTTTCAGGCCTAATTGGAGTCATGCATCTCAGACTATTAATAATAGAAAGCTCTTTCTTCAATTATATGTGCCATGTACCTGCTCAGCCTCATACAGAATCCAAGCAGCTCTTCAGTAGTGTGCAATGGAGCCGTTTTCCAGTTTGCCACTTCTTAGAGCAGGTGATTTATGTGTTGGTTTTCTCTAAGCAGCTGCCAGGTGCTAGCTCTGTAGATGGAGACTGTGCTTTCGTTTCCTGGCCACCCAGACCCAAATGATCACACAAAAACTATATTAATTCCAACAGTGTTTGGCCAATAGTTCAGGCATAAGCTAGCTCTTACATCTTAAATTAACCCATTTCTCTAAATCTGTGTATCACCATGAAGCTGTGGCTTACCAGTAAGGTCCTGGCATCCTTCTCCTTGAGCAGCTACATGGCATCTGCCTGACTCCGCCTTCTTTCATCCTGTATCTCTGCTTGGATTTCCCACCTTGATATGTTCTGCCCTGCCATAGGCCAAAGCAGCTTCTTTATTAACCAGTGGTAATAAAATAAATTCATAGCATACAGAGGGGAATCCCCCATCGTAGTTCATCCTCAGTATAAGGGAGAAAGCAGGAGTTTGCATAAAGACAAAAAGGTCATCTCGTCAAACTAAAAGGTCACAACAATCATGACAACCTAAGGTGCATGCACTAGGAACTGGATCTTTGCCTCATAAACAGTTATTTTATCAGTTATTTTAAATTCGTTTGTTTGTTTGCCATGCTGGGGTGGAACTCAGGACTTCGCCGTGCTGGGTGATCACAGTATTAGTGCATACATTTTTAAGCTTTCTGATAAATCCCGCTTCACCACCCTCCCAGTACACAGCTTGTACCTGAAAATCTAGAGTTTGGGGGACAAGGCAGCCAGGGAAGCCAATCAGATCCATGAAATTCATTGGTAGACCAGCCTAGCCAAATCAGTGAGCTTCAGATTTAGTGAGAGATCCTGTCTCAAAACCCAAAGGTAGAAAACAATTGAGGGAAGATATTCCACATCAGCCTCTGGCTTCCACTCACACAAACACACACACACAGTTGTAAACAATGGTAGGTTAGATGACAAATCACATCAAAAAGTTGTCTCTCTAATAAATAAAATTAATTGCCTAAGATCTGGACATTAAGTCAGATCTCACAATACATTTCTCAGCCTGAATATGCTTGTTGGGTTTGATATATATTTCGAATATACATATCTGGCTTGGGCACTAGCTAGGCATCTGGTACCTGCTTGCTGCTCACAACGGAGAATGATGAGATACAACAGGAAGTCTTCAGCCCCTCTCACCCTAATGATCAGGTTGAGCATCTTGATCTCATTAACAGTTGCCTGAAATCCCCTGACTCAGAGACGGCTGCTGATGTATTTGGAAGGTTATGAGATCTGACTGAAGCTTTCTGCTGGCAGAGACTTTTCAAAGATTTATCTTCCTCCTGGAGTAAATATCACATTTTTAATTATTCATAATGCTTCTCCTGTTTTACCAGAAGCCTCCTCGGAGGAGAGTGCATTAGGCTCTTCGGTTCCTGTAAGAGTTGGGCGGGGTGGGGGTGCGTGAATAGAATACACATGTACATTCAACATTCCATTGTTATTCTGGGCAAACGAAATTTAACATGATTTGCAAAACGCTGCACTCGGCACAACAAAAGGTGTAAAATGAGGCAACAGAATTACGCTGTGTGCACACCAGCAAGCCTGAGTGAAAAGTGCTCGGAGCGGAAGCAGGGACTGAGGCCCTCACATGCTTAACAGCTATATTAGAGCAGGAAACAAATGTGAGCATGCCTAGAAACATGGCCAGAGAGGCCCTATTTAGATCCGTGCTGGAGGAATACAATTGTATGTGTCTTCTAGGCAAGCTAAATTTGGTAGGCTGCCTTTTCTTATATTGAATACTTAATAATTAGCTAAGGAAAGATACTTTCTTCCATATGTCAAGGTTACCGGAATGTGGGGTTGCTAAATGGTAAGTACTCCTGCAGAGCAGAGCCCTGGGGTTATCCTTTCAGGCTTATCACAGGGTGACTTAAAGGCAGTGTCCGGTCCTTCGAGGTCAACAGATGCCCTGACCTCAGTCATTGCTCCCTGCAATCAAGATACAGGACAGCTTCTCTCAGTTTTCCTTTGTGCCTTTTTCAACCTCTTTTTCTAGTTTCAACCCTCAGTAGCCTGCAATCTTGTGTGTCTGTGTGTGTCTGTGTGTGTGTGTGTGTGTGTGTACACATTTGTGTGCAGGTGCCTATATACACGGATACACGTGGGGTCCACAGGTTAACTGCAAGTGTTATTATTCCTTAGGCTCTGTCCTAGACTGACTGGCATGCAAGTACCAGGGTCTGTCTGTCTTTGCCTTCCCAGCAGTGGGATTATAAGCACTCCAGCATGCTCAGCTCTTTTACATGGACTCTGGGTATCAAACATAAACTTGAATCCTCCTATGTTCATGAACTATCATCTCCCTACCCCGCCACTGGTCTTCATCTGTGATTTCCCTTCTTGAAAATGTCATATAAGTGGAATTATGCAGCATGTGACCTTCTAAGCCTGATTTCTTAATTTCTCTGGCCGTACACAAAAGTCTGTTCCTTGTTATTGTTGAGTAGTGTTCACTGACGTGGGTGTACCAGAGTGTGTAACCACTCACCATTTGACGGACATTTGTTTCCAGCTTGAGACAGAGAGAGAAGATCTGAAGGCAATCATTTACAATTCTAAGGGGATGTAAATTTTCATTTCTCTTAGAGGAATAGTTAGGAGTAGGATTGCTGGGTTACATGCTAAGTATACTTTATCCCAAAAGGTCAGGCTTCCGAAGAGTGTTAGTTGTTTCCCTGTGTATTGACCGTTTCTCTTTTGCTGTGACAAATATTGGCAAACGGCATGGCAGGAAACGGAGAATCTGTTGTGGCTCACAGTTCTGAGGTATCACAGCAGAGGCACGCAGAAGCGGCACAACGTGGAGAGTCACATTGCCTCCACAGGAAGCAGAGATGAATGCTGGTGATCAGGTTGCCTTCTCCTTTCCATTCAGTCCTAGATCCCACCACACTTAGGGTGGGTGTTCCCTCTCAATTAACCCAGTCTAGGAAGTCCCTCACAGACATGCCTAGAAATTTGTCTCCACAGTGATTCTAAATCCCATCAAGTTGACTGTCAAGATTAGCCATCACGAACTATTAACACTGCATTCCCATAAGATGTAGGAGTGTCAGGTTCTTTGCCTTCCTGCAAGCACTTGGTTTTGAAGGTGGTTCTCTTCTGGCTTTGTTGTTGTTGTTGTTTTTAATGTTAGCTAGCTTAGCACATCAGCAATGTACTATGGACTTGGTTTGCATTTCTCAGATGACTAACAGTGTTAAACATGTTGATGTTTGGTGTTCTGTATGTTCAGACCTTCTGCCCATTTTCTTTCTGGGTTATTTGTTTCCTATAATTGTGGCTTTAAGACAGCTCTTTATATATGTAATGTGGTTGCTAGTCCTTTGGGGAATGTGTGGCTTGCAAATACTTTTTTCCAGTCTGTGGCTCCTTTGTTTTCTCAACAGTGGTTGAAAGCTCTCTTTGGAGCAGGGCTTTAGAGTGTGGAGAGAGCAGGGCTTTTCAGCTCTTTGTGTGCATGTGGGAGGGGAGCTGGTGAATACAAGTGTCCAATTCTTCCAAAACCATTTCTTGAAAAGACTCCCATCAAGTTGTCTCTGCTTGTATCAAAAATTGAATGACTACATAAGAGGAGGTGGATTACTGGACTCTGTTTTTCCCTATTGAGCTGCAAGCCTGCCAGATACTATGCTTCCTTGGTAGTAAGCCTTGAAATCACAGAGGGAGTCTAGCTTTGTTGACCAATGGGGAGTAACAGGAAAGAAGCCAGGTGTAAAGTAATGCCACAGCCTTCCTGAGCTTGTTGGCACACAGCATCTTAAACAGGAAAATGCACACACAGAGGTATAAGGATGGCCTAGGGTTGAGAGTAAGAACGTGGTCGCACTCACAGAGCACACACAGAGGTAAGGATGGCCTAGGGTTGGAGCAAGAACGTGGTCGCACTCACAGAGCATGTGGGAGGATGCTGGGGGCGGGGGAACCTTCCACCATGGATACAGGGTGGAGACAGAACTCAGTCGTTTACTAAAAGTCATCATCAAACCATATGTTTCCATGTTTGGCTCTTATATAAATTATACTTTAATAAATTTTTAAAGTTCAAATGCCTAACTGAGGTCGGGAAATGGGCACTGAGAAGCTGCTTATTCTGAAAACACTGGCTCCTCACTTGGGCCTGCAGGAGCCAAAGCAGGAAGAAAACCTAGCATCTGCCTTTATTTTGTGTTTGTCTCCTTTACTCTGGCAGAAGGCACAAAGGTAAGTCATTTTAATTAACCTTCCCCGAGACACCTGGCATTCGCAGAACATCAGATCTTCCCAGGACGGACAGACAGACAGACAGACAGACAGACAGACACACACACACACACACACACGATCAATTATCCATGATGCTGAGGCTGAACTCTGGAGTAGAGGTAATCATTTTGCAGAAACCAGACTGAGGAATGGCAGGACTTTGTAGACCATCTTGTAGAAGCAGAGCTAAGGAACAGTCAACCAGCCCAACTGACCAGGACTGCTTGACTCTGTAGACCTCTGCCCCTGCCCTAATTCTCCTTTTTAAGGTCAAATTTTCAATCAGGCCCCTGAAATTTGGCTTGGCGTCACTACATACCTATATTTGTTTATCTTCCCAGTATGGCCACATTCAGTCAAAGTCTCTGCTTTTTGTTGCTATTGGCCTATCAGTCATGTGAGCTGAGCCCAGCCTGTTGGGTGCTGAGACCCAGGGATACCATAATGCTACCAGCAAATACACGGAGACTGCGCTTTCATTTCCCAGCCGCCCAGAACCAAACTATTAACTACAACATTGTGTGGCCAATGCCTTCGGCTTCTTACTAGTTGTCCTTTAAGTATTAAATTAACCCATTTCAATTCATCTGTGTATTGTGGTTTTCTGGTGCAGCATGTTACTCCTTCAGCAGGCTACATGGCTTCTCTTTGACCCTACCTACTCTTTCTATCTCTGTTTGGATTTCCTGCCTGACTTTACTCTGCTAAGCCATTGGCCAAAACAGCTTTATTCCTCAACCAATAAAAGCAGCACATACACAGAAGGTCATCCCACATCAAACAAATGTTGGGGTGTGTGATCGTCTCCAGAGATTTTCCAGGTTCTTGTGTGATAGAGACAGACAACTAGATAACACCTAGAATCAGCAGGGACAGTTTGTTAGGAAGACACTCATGCAAGGGAGAGTATGGGCTGCAATGTTTGGCAGTTCAAACAGTTGGTGGTATGCAAGGGCTTGGGGCTTTTGGCTCATTCACATAACCTGTGCTTTTCCGTACATCTTATGTTAAATGCAGTTCAGCATACAACTTCATGTATCACCTGTCTTTTTAGCATCTTAAGTCTCCACCCAAAAATATATTTTAGTATCAGAATGAGCCACAGGTCACCTTCAGATACACTGGAGTGTCTCTGCACTAGTATCAGTGGCTTCAGCTGGTCTGCCAAGGGGTTCCAGTATTCCTTTTTGCCAAAAGGTTTTTGGCAAATACTAATTCTGCAGTCTGTGTCTGAGGCCTTCTCAGGTCTCTCATTCTGTTCTGCTTTGGAAACAATTTAAAGTGCATGAGCTCCCAGTACACTGTGAATCTCTGTACTAGGGTAAATGGCTTGTACCTAGTTTATACTCTCTCACTTAGGGAGCAGGTGAGGATAACAGAAAGATGGAGAACAGAACAGAGACAGGGTATCCGAGGTGAGACAGCCTTGCAGAGGCTGAGATCTTGGCTGATCTTGACGCTGCCCCCTACACTCTGAACAGGTCACCAGGAGTGAGGCATTCGTCCCCAGAGCTCCAGGACCTCTCTGAAATAGTGCCTTTGCCTTTGCAACACTAACGTGAAAACAGAACAAAAGAGAATCTAGGCAAGTACTTAGCATACTGCCAGGCCATAAAGAGTTTTTAAATAACCTATTATTATTTAAAACAGTAGTTTTTACATAGAAGACAAAACTGCAAGGTGCCGCTAATTTGCAAAATTTGCAAATGGGACTTCTGATTTTCTGTCAGCTGGAAAGGGTTCATCTTTATCCTTCCTAACCCCAGTGCAAGCCTGGATGCTAACAGAGTCTTCAGCTCCTGGACTGACAGGGGTCCTATCGGGAGTCAAGTCGTGCACTTCACTGAACCTGCTCTATTCTGAGCCCCAGAAGCACAATATACTTCCTCTCCAGACATGGGCTATAGTTTTGTCATGTTTTAAGGCCTCCTTTCCAGAGCTCTGCATTCAGGTCTCCAATGTTGGTCCTCTTGCGCTGATTTAAAATAAAATAAAATAAAATGAATACATAAAAAAAAAATTTTAAAATTTAAAAAAAAAAAAAAAGACCACAAGCAACTTTTGGGAGAAAGAATTTATTTGGCTTCGGGTTCTACAAGGGATAAGAGTCCATCACGGCAGGAAGAGGAAGATGAGCGCTCACATCTCAACTATAAGCAGGAAGAAAGGTGAGACTGTAAACACTCAATCCTGCCCCTAGTGACATGCTTCCTCCAGCAAGATACCCAGACAGTGCTATCAACTGGAGACCAAGCATTCAAGTATTGGAGCCTACAAGAGACAGTTCTCAGTCAGAGCACCACACCTGGGTATCTGTGGAGTCGGGGGAAGGAAATGGTAGAAGGGTCACATGCTCTCTCTGGACTTTCAAGATTGCTTTCATTCAGTGTAGAAAAGAAAAAAGAAAAACCATTTGACAGAGCTGAGCAGTGAGTGTTGTGTGGCCAGGTGTCCGCATCTCTTCCAGGCCATAAAACACCGATGCAGGTCACAGAGAAGCACTTTAGGGGACAGCTAGACTGTGTTGGTTTTAGCTTTCAGAGTTCTCATACTTGTGGTAAGTACACAAAGAGAGGTTGGAAGACAGCTCAGTTCTTGCTCACAAGCCTGAAGACCCGATTTAGGATCCTCAAAATCCACGTAAATGCTGGGTAGGCTAACCGACCTTCTTGTAATTCAACCTTAAAAAGTGGGAATGAGATCCTGAGAGCAAGCTAGCTTGGATTGATTGGGAGAGCCTGCCTCAATAAATAGAGTGGAGCAGTGGTCAAGGATGACTCCAAACAGAAAACATAGATGAGAGTGACTGTCTTTCCATAAACAACAATGATGCTGGGGTAAAGTCCATGTCCTGAGAGTCATAGGGCATAGCTCTTTCTTTCCAACTGTTACCTTTCAGGATATAGAATAATTCATCTACTGCTCTCCTAATCCCTGAGCCATGATAGCTCAAGACCCCAAAAAGATGTCAGGAAATATGTACATCTTTTATCTTTGGGGATCTTGTGTTTTTGTTTGTCTGGTTTTTTATCTATTAATTCAGTGAGTTTCTAGCTTGTCCCGCGCTTCCGTCTCGCCAGCAAGAACCACGCGGTACACATAGGATCCTTCTGCAGAAAAGCTTTATGTCTCTTGGGAGCTAGAGCATAAGCCATATGGCAGAGACCCAGATAAGATGGAACCCATCCCTTATAAAGGAAACAGACCCTGCTTCGGACGTGTCACTCTTGGATTGGTCAATTGTCCATAATCCCAGGTGAATGCCTCGGGAGTAGGCGGGGACTCAGTGGGAAATTACCGAGCACATGTGCGTTCACCTGGTGGTGAAGCCGGATGTCAGCGCCATCTTGATGATGGAGAATGTGGCTGCGGCCTTCTACACTAGCTCACTATCGTTAGAATCCAACATCTTAAAAGGATATCTTGATTCAAATTTTCTATTCTCCCTCTTGGGAGTAAGGTTCACATGGAGAAAATGTATCATTTCCTTCTAGATCTACACGGCAGGCCAAGGGGGAGATTTTTTGTTTTTACTATTGCATGACTCATAGCAAGAAACTTTAAAACACAAAAGAAACTTCTGATCAAACATGCCAGACTGAACTCTCTTGTGTTTTCTTTCACTTTTTGCTCATGCAAAAGTAGAGATTGCCTAAAAGACATAAGCCTGTAAGAGCAATGAGGAGGAGGAGAGCCGTGTAATAGAATTTAGGAAGCAGATACGTAAGGAGAGGTGTTTACTAATAGGAGCAGAAACAAACCAGCAGTGAGGCAAAGGGACAGGAGCTCAGAGGTCACTGGCATCACATCTGAGTGTGGTCCAGATGGAAGGATGGAATGAGTCTGTATAGGAACAGTTAGGACCCCAGAGTCCCTACTCCTCCACCAATAAAGACAGCTTTTCTACAATTAGCAGAATCCCTCAGCGTGTGCCAGCTACTGAGGTCAACACCGGGAAGCCAAGGATACTGTCAGTATTATCCCTTCTTATCATAAATATACTATGCTTGAAATGCAGACAGACATGTTTGTGTCTTTCTATAGTGTCCACTTTTGTTGAATAACAATAAATTCATAGTATTTAGTAGTTTTAATGAAAGCAATTTTTTATGTAATCTGCCTACTTTGGTAACAAACCTGGGCAAGGTGAATGCAGGTTCTTTTATCCTAATCTTAATTGATAATATTAACTCTTATCACATAACACACAGTAAGTATGTCTACATGCATGCACATTTGGTTTACAGCATGTATACATGTTAGAGAGCCTATTGAAGACTTAAAGGGTTTCAGAAGTAACTCTACATTGACAACAAACCAGACTAGTGTCAAGAGGGAGCTGCTGCTGAAACCGGGGTCAGGCTTAGAGAGTGAAACGACAGAGTTCAATTGTGAGGTGAAAGATGAAGACTCAGAGCAGGAAACTAGGAGTCTGGGTGCAGGTCCAGACAGGTAAACGGGTGGAGAGTAGTTGAATAGGTGCATCAACAACAGAGAACCCAGTCAAGCCAGAGCTCCAGAGACTCAGGGAATCCACTGCCTGTCAATCTTTGACGCATTCATCAGAAGATAGGGTGGTGTGGGTCTGAAAAGTTTGGGGGCCTGGTTTCCATGACACAGCTTTAACATACTGTGCCCATACAGTTCTAATTCACTCAAGTAAACTTACAAGGGTAGATGCCTTTCTATTCCCATGAATAAATCATTTATCACTCTCTAGTGAAGTGTGGTACCTGACAGATGGTGCAGTTTCTGGGTCTACCCAGGGAAAGCAATCATCTTTCTCTCTCAAAATGGAGTCAAAAGTTGCATTTAAAATGGAGTCTCCTAGGGCAAGATAGCCCCAAAAGCCACTGTTTTTTTTTAATAATATTTATTTATTAGTGATGTATACAGTGTCCTGTCTACATGTATCCCTGCCCACCAGAAGAGAGCACCAGATCTCATTACAGATGGTTGTGAGCCATCATGTGGTTGCTGGGAATTGAACTCAGGATCTCTGTAACATGTGGGCCAGCTTGTTGGGGTTTCTGTCCCGCCCAGTACCCCAACAAGCCAGCAAGTCCCAAGGAAAATCACACGGAGAGTCTACATTAGGTTATAAACTGATTGGCCCATTGGGTCAGGCTTCTTATTAGCTCTTATAACATATATTACCCCATTATCCTTATCTATGTTAGCCACATGGGCTCAGTACCTTTCTCAGTGTGACAGCTTACATGTTGCCTCTTCGGTGGTCTGCACAGGAGTGACAGAGGAACCTCCTTGCTTCCCAGAATTCTCCTGTTCTCATTGCATCACCTCTACTTCCTGTCTGGTTTTCCCACCTATACTGCCTGCCTGGCCAATCAGCGTTTTATTAAAATATGATTGACAGAATACAGACAATTCTCCCGCATCATTTCCCTCTTTTTTTTTTTTTAACAAAGGAAAATACCCACAGTCCATTTGTTGGGAATGTGGGCGTAGTATTTCAGGCTACTTCCTGCTGGTTGGGGGCGCTGATAGTCTTAAGGGGACCTAAAGAAAATTTAGAGTTATAATCAAGTCATGACTGGAGTATCCTGTGAGTCTTGATCATCTCAGGCAGTAGTCTTGAATCTGTTCTGGATGTAGAACTCAGACATCTGGGCCATCTGTTCCTATCGGAGATTTTTCAGGTGGCCTCCCTTGGTCAAAGGTGATTATTCTTAACTCTGAATAAATCCAGAGTCTCTCGTTTTCTGTGGAAACAAAAGCAAAATCTCTTCTCCAAAGTAACATACCTTTTGACTTCAGTTTTGAAGCCAAGGTATTTTCAAAATTCCTATCTTGGGTTAGTTCAGCAGCATTTATAAACAAAAGTCTTTTAGCAGTTATTGCTCCTTCCTCAGCAATCAAACAATTTAAAGAGAGCATAATAGCATACAGTATGAAGATTCTCTGTGCATTTTCCATCTTTATGTGGCTTTATTTTAACCTCTATTTCTTTTATTTTTACTTTTACTTTTTGAGACAGGATCTTTGTATATCTTTGTCCTGGAATAACACTGTAGACCAGGCTGTCTTTGAACTCACAGAGATCCTCCTGTCTCTGCCTCCCCAGTGCTGGGATTAAAGGTGTATGCTACCACACCTTGAACTCACAGAGATCTGTCTCTGCCTCCCAGGCATTGGGATTAAAGGCGTGTACTACCACACCTTGAGGTCACAGGTCAATCTACCTCTACCTCTTGAAGTCACAGAGGTCAATATGCCTCTGCCTCCCAGGCATTGGGATTAAAGGTGTGTACCACCACATCCAACTACTCTCTTTCTTTCCTTTTAACTTTAAGAACTTTAACTTTTAGCCTGCATATACACACTGTAAACCATTTAGAGGTTTTCTTCCTCTTTGAATCTCTCTTTATTGTATATTTTTCTTTTTCTGGCTATATGAGTCTAAAACCGTGGCTTTGACGGCCAGACTCATGGTAGAGGTACCACTGGAGCCTTTTACTGCCACAACTCTATGGCATTTCAAGGTCCTTGCCAGCAAGCTGCAGCATTCTGCTCACAGACCACACTCAGTCGGACTGCCTGCCTGAAAGAGTCAGAGTTTGCCCTGGCAGGACAGCCAGCATTTTAAAACAGCGCAGCTTTTTTCCTGCTATGGCTGAAAACCGAAAAGCATGCGTTCAGCTTTTCCTCAACACAGTTTAAGTGTTTTGTGGCAGGACCTCTTAAAAGAGCTGCAGGGTTTTGCAGCTAAAGCTGAGTCAGGAAGCCTCTCTTATTTGAGAGCCTTGCTTGCCTCTAGCAAGCAAAGTAGACCCGAGAAATTGCTGCTATCAACAAAACATGCTTTACTCTATTCGATCCCAAGCTTTCTCAAGCTTTCTGTGGATTCAGTTATCCACGTCTGGGCGCCATATGTAACATGACGGGGGCCGGCTTGTTGGGGCTTCTGTCCCGCCCGGTACCCCAACAGCTGGCAAATCCCAAAGAGAAATTACACACAGGACTCCATAAGGTTATAAACTGATTGGCCCATTGGGTCAGGCTTCTTATTAGCTCTTATAACATATATTACCCCATTATCCTTATCTATGTTAGCCACATGGGCTCAGTACCTTTCTCAGTGTGACAGCTTACATGTTGCCTCTTCGGTGGTCTGCACAGGAGTGACAGAGGAACCTCCTTGCTTCCCAGAATTCTCCTGTTCTCATTGCATCACCTCTACTTCCTGTCTGGTTTTCCCACCTATACTGCCTGCCTGGCCAATCAGCGTTTTATTAAAATATGATTGACAGAATACAGACAATTCTCCCGCATCAGATCTCTGGAAGAGCAGGCAGTGCTCTTAACCTCTGAGCCATCTCTCCAGCCCCCTGTTTTCTTTTTTTTTAACATATGAATGTTTTATGTGCATGAACACATGTGGAATGTTGTGGGATATTTGTGAAGATGTATTGCTGCGATTGGTTTAAGAAAGAGCAGAATGGCCAATAGCTAGGCAGGAGAGGATAGGCAGGATTTCTGGGGAGAGAGCAGACGGGGGTGGGGGGAGGAATCTAGGTGCACAGAATCACCAGTCAGACTTGGAGGAAGAAGGGTGGGCAGTACAGAGATGAGGTAATGGCACATGGCAGAACGTAGATTAATATAAATGGGTTCATTTAAGAACTGTGGAGAACAAACCTAAGCTAAGGCTGAGCTTCCATAACAAGTCTCCATTTCGTTATTTGTGAGCTGATGGCCGAAAGAAAAGTTCAGCTACAATGCAACATTCATGCCTGGTACCCATGCAGGTCAGAAGAAGGTACCGGAACTGGAATTAAGGATGTTTGTGAACCACTACGTGGGTGCTGAGCACCAAACCCAAGTCCTCTGCAAGAGCAGCAAGTGCTTTTAACTGCTGAACCATCTCTCCAACTCCAAACCAGTGTTTTATCAGTATGAAATAACAAAGAGTAGGAAATACCTTGATCTCAACATGAGTCCACCAGCTAATCCCCAGTTGCTAAATGTTTCACAGCTTCTAGAACAGTGCAACCAGCCCATGAGAATCAAATAACAAAGGTAAGGGCCTCACAATCCTTGTGTGTCTGGCTCCTGTCAGTGATGGGGTCCAGTTTGAAACCCTCCAGCAGACTGGAAGATTCATCTTGGGGAAACTGACCGACATAGAAAAGGCACAGATACCCACTGTGGAGGGTACTAGCCCTGTCCTGCCCAGGCTATCCTTCCCAAAACTCCACCATAACTCAAAGGCTCTGTCTGCTTTGTTAGGGTTCCTATAAATATTATAAAGGAAAACATTTAATTCTGATGGCTTACATTTTCAGATATTTAGTCCATTATCATCATGGTGGACATGGTGCTGATCATAAAGCAACAGGAAGTGAACTGAGACAGTGGGTGTGGCTTGAGCATCTCAGAGCTTGGCTTTGAGAGCAAAGCCTGCTACCACAGTGACACACTTCCTCCAACAAGGCCACACCCATGCAAAATAGTGCTACTCCCTTTGAAGGCCATTTTCTTTCAAACCATCACAAACTCCAACTACTTTCTCAGTGTCTCCCCCTCCCCCTCTGTTTTTTCGAGGCAGGTTTTTTTCTTGTGTGTGTAGCCTTGGCTGTCCTAGAACTAGCTGTGTAGACCCTGTCCAGCTTGTGCTTCATTCTGAAATACACAATACCAGATGATTATGTAATAATATTAAGTTAATCTATTAGGAAAAAACAGAGGAAATTTAGAAGACCGGAAGTACTGGCAACCTAATATCTACATACTAGGATCCCAGAAGGATTAAGGAGAGTGTCATTCAAGAGAATGCTCCACCTTCAGCAACCACATTTCCAGATGTTTCTAGGCTCAGGATCAAAGCCCTTTGGGTCTGTGGTGAAATGTTAGCTCCCTTTGAAGAAGGGACCCAAAAGGCTTGCAGGAATTTTTATATATATGTGTGTGTGTGTGTGTGTGTGTGTGTGTTTGTGTGTGTATGTATGTATATATACATATGTATGTATGTATATATATGTGTGTGTAGTGCACAATGAATCAAAAATCAAAATAGCATCAAATTTCTCAGAAACAGTGAAACTAGAAAAATGCAACAATATTCAAACTCAGGGTGGGGGGATTATTTTTACCCCAAAACTGTCTACCTAGGAAAGCATTCAATCAGGAAAAAGGTGGAACAATGACATTTCAGGCAGACAGTGTAGCAGCCAGAATGATATTATGACTGACACAGAGAAAGCTTCCTCTGTTAGCAGAGATTCATTACTAAGATGTAGAAGAGAACTCTAAGGAGTCTGGGAATGTTAACTGTGGGGAGGAACTGCTCTCTCTGGAGATGACAAGAGGCAAGGTGAGAGAAGAGAGGAGGAGAGAGAAAATGAGAATCTATACACCAAGAAGGAGTGGGTTTGGAAGAGCCCCCAGCCAAAGCTGGAATTCAGACCTCATTTCAGAGGGTGTGACACCACCCATGGACAGTGGAAAAGTTCACAGGCTGTGGGTGTTCAGTCTAAGTCGTCATCTTGTGGGAAGAGAGCTTTGATGAGCAATTGTCTAAACCAAGGTGGCCCATGACCACGTCTGTGGGGAACTTTCATGATCGAGTCAATTGAAGTTGGAAGGTCTGCCCACTGTGAACGTCACCATTCCTTAGTGTAACATGAGGGGGCCGGGCCTGCTTGTTGGGGGTTTTCTGTCCTGCCAGACCACCCAGCTGTTTAGTCCCAGAGAAAAATCACACACAGATCTCTGTAAGATATAAAGCTGATTGGCCCATTAGGTCAGGCTACTTATTATAACTCTCACATCTTGATTAACCCATTTTTCTGATTTATGTTAGCCATGTGGTTCAGTACCTTTTTTAGTGGGGCAGCTCACATCCTGCTGCTTTGGTGGTCTGGGCAGGAGTGGGAGAAATCAGCTTCCTCCTCCCCAGAAATCTCCTGCTCTTCTTGCATCATTTCCACTTCCTGTCTGGTTTTCCCGCCTATACCTCCTGCCTGGCCAATCAGCGTTTATTTAAAACATGATTGACAGAATACAGACAATTCTCCCACACCACCTTAGGCAGGGTGTCCCCGGTTGTGGAAGAGTGGGGAGAGCAAACTGGACACAGGCAGGCACTCTTGGATCTCTGCTCCAGAGCATGAACGTGACGTGACAGCTCCTCAAGCTCCTGGTGCTATTGTGGTTTCCCAGCCCAGAACTGTGAGTTAAACCCTTTGTTCCGTGTGTTCCTTTTGTCAGGGGATGCTTATCGCAGCAACAGGCAAAGAAACAGACAGTTGGGTGTCTGGGACCACAGCATGTCCACAGGAGACCACCCACTGGGGTGTGGTGATGTGGAGCACCTCTGGGTTGAGATGGAGGAACCGATGGAGAAAGTGTAACCCGGGCACCTATGAAGAGAAGCCCTTTGCCTGCCCTGCTTCGCAGTGGAGAAACGTTCACAGGATCCAGTTCCAGTATACGAGCCTGTTCCTAGAGAGCTAAAAGAAATGGTGATTCACCAAAAGGAAGTAAACTAGGAAAGAGGAACAAACAAGATTCTAGAGATAGGATTGTGTGTGCTTGCCTGTCGCAGCCCTGACTTACATGTCCGGCATCACACCAAATGAATGTGCTGATAAAATCAGGCAATCCCAGGACTCAGTGAGTAGAAGAAGTGGTGGACAAACGTTTAGGATGATCCTCTGCCACTTGGCAAGTTTGAGGCCAGCTTAGGTCACATGAGACTGTCAAAAAAGAAAAGAAGGAAGAAAGGTGTGTTGGCTAGTTCTATGTCATCTTGGGAAGAGGGACCCACGATTGAGAAAATGCTCCACTAAATTAACCTGTGGGCATACCTGTGGTACATTTTCATCATTGGTGATTGATTTGGAAGAACCCAGATGACTGTGGGCAGTGCCATCCCTGGGCTGGCAACACTCCTCCGTGGTCCCTACTTCAGTTCCTGCCTCCTGATTTCCTGCCCAGTTATCTTTGGTCACTACAAGCCATAACTAAGCAGGAGAAGGACAGAAGAGAGAACAGTTAGGCTGCTCACGGGAATAAGGAGAGGTGAATTCCAGGAGGATGATAAAGGAAGATCCGGCAAGAGCGGGAGCAAGCAGGACTCCAGGAGAGTTCCTCAAAGTGAGGAGGGGAGAGAAGAAGGAAGCAAAGACAGACAGACACTGCAACCCTGGGAAGACATAGGCAGAGGTCAATGGTGCTTCTGTAATCCCAGAGCACTAATAGTGGGCGGCAAGCCACTGCAAGGAAGGGTGTGGAGTAGCTTCTCTTCCTGACAGTCCTCAAAAGGACCCAGCCCTGCCAACACTCAGACTTGCAGCCTGCAGAGCCGTGGAATGATAAAAACCGTTCTACACAGTGGTCTCGGCACTAACACCAGTGTAACGCATGTCGTTATAACTGACAGCCCACTTCCTCACAGAGCTTTCTGTGTTGCAAATATTATCTGGAATCAAGACAGTTCTAGCGCGCCTCTACTGAGTGAAATTCTTTATAGCATCATGCATGTGCGTGTAGTTATTGTGGAAAGTTATGAGGAGAGAAAATACAAAGAAAATGACTTATTCGGACTGCATACATTTGCTTATCGACTAGGGGTGTAAAAGATAAGACTCAATCAAACTGCCCATTCCTTTCTAACAAGTTTGAGTCTTTTCTCTTAATTTAGTTTAGTTTGTATTCATCCATGCTCTGTCACTACAACAAAATACCAAAGATGGGAAATTTACAAAGAGGAAAGATTTCTCTCAGATCTGCAGACTCTGGTGGTGGGGGAGGGCAGAGGACATCATGGGGGGACGAATGTATATCCAAAGGAGAAGGAGAGAACAGACATAAGGTAGGGAGTTGGAACATTTGGGAGTCAAATTCACCCTGGCCCTCACCAGAGTGAGCAGACATAGTCATCTTGCTCTAGTATACAGAGCTGTCAGATAAATCATTCCTTATAAATATCCACCTTTTCATGGGAACTAACTCCCTGCATGAGACGATCATTAATCCCGTCTAAGGACAATGCCCAAGACCTGATTCCTTTCATTTTTACCCCTTACAAAGTTTCTTCCTCTCTCTCTCTCTCTCCCTCCCTCCCTCCCTCTCTCTCTCTCTCTCTCTCTCTCCCCCTCTTTCCCTCTCCCCCCTCTCTCCCTCTCTCCCTCTCCCTCCCTCTCTCTCTCTCTCTCTCTGTGTGTGTGTGTGTGTGTGTGAGAGAGAGAGAGAGAGAGAGAGAGAGAGAGGAAGAGAGAGAGAGACAGACAGACAGACAGAATGCATACAAGTGTATTTATGTGAAGATCATAGTCGATCTCAGATGTTATTCCTCAGGAGACAATCACCTGCTTTTATGAGCTAGGCTCTCCTACTGGGACTGAGGCCTGCCCCTTCAGCTAGGCTGATCAGTGAGCTCTAGAGATCCCCCTGTCTCTGCACCCTACTGCTGGAATTCCAGCCATGCCGCACCAGACCTCTGTTTACATGAATTACAGGGGATTGAACGCAGGTCCTCATGCTGTCAGCAAACACTCTACCAACTGAGGCATCTCTGCTGCTCCTAATGTTGCTACAATGGGACCAAGACTCTGGTATATGGACCCTGGAGAGAGAAGAAAAATAACCAAGCCATAGCAGCTTGTAAGTTTTCTTAAAAGCCCACCAATGGCACACAGCTGTGTTTGGATTCCCAAGACTCTATTCTTTCAGGCAAGAGTAAGCCTGCCTTTGAATCATATAAATATTCCCTGCTAAAAAAAAAAATAAAAGATAAATATTCCCTGCTGTTAGGTGCCAATGGTCTGAGCTACGCAACACTCTCCTAAGACCTGTGAATTGTGCAGAGTCCAATTGGTTTAGGGATCAGTGGATACAAACAGAATTGAGAATGTCTATGTAGCACAGAAGAAATTTTAATAAGTTTGTGTATCATGCACAGTAAACTAGATTTCAATCCTTGATGAGTGTGTCTTACACACAGTAAACCACACATGTCAATCAGTGGTGTGTCTTCATGCACAGTAAACCAGATGTCAATCAGCAATGCGTGTGTCTCATGCACAGTAAACCACAGATGTCAGCTCATGGTGTGTGTGTGTGTTGTGCACATTAAACCATAGATGTCAATCAACAGTGACTGTTTTTCACTAAACTGCAGATGTCAATCATTAGTGAATGTATCTCACAGTAAGCTACAGGTATCTCTAGGACCTATGGACCATTTCTGTGCACAGTTGCCTAGCATGAAGACCTGGAAGAGCCTTCTTCTTCTTCCCAGTATTAAGAACTTCAGTTCAGACCTTAGAATGTATAAGTTCAAAACAAAGTTAAGGATTGTGATACAGCTATACTGATAGCTAACTCAAGATGAAAGACAACTTTTCTTTGATTAATCTTGGTGTTGAAGGCAAAAACGGGAATCTATAAGCATAAATTATGACCCATAAAACTGACTCGATTTTCCATTTCACTTGGTTCATATAAGCATAGTCTAAACCATCAGGTAAAAAAACAAATAGCCCTTGCAATAAACTTCATTTAAAACCTTTGTTAAACCGTCAGTTTTCCAAAGGTACAGTGAAACCTTGTCTCGGGGGGAAAAAGAAAGTAATTTTTATCTAATGGCCATGCATGCCATCACAAGAGTGACGACAGATGGGGTTGGCACTGTTGGGAGAAGCCATGTGGTGGATGGCACGCTGGTCAGTAGCAGCAGGCTCAGTTCTTTCCTCAACCTCAGAGCTTTTCAGCCTGGAATCCAGAGACGCTATGAAGTCCTTATCTGAAAAGTTTTCAAATGTGTTAAAACAAAAAGTATACAAAACTAAAGAAGCCAATCATATTAAAATGCAATTTCTAAAATATTTTTAAATTTGTGATTCTATAGCATGTGCATTTCACTATTGACATATTAAATATCAAGATGCAATGGCGAATACTTCAATCACTGGAATGTTTTATCTTGTCAAACTGATGGGATTTGGAATTACCTTGGAAACAAAGCCTCTGGGCATGTTTGTGAGGGGTCTTCTAGAGCAGGTTAATCCAGGTGGGAAGTCCTGCGTGTCTAGAATGTCTGAACGTGGGCAGTACTGTCCAGTGAGCAGAGAGGCCAGGTGATAGTTGCTCACACCTTTAATCCCAGAACTCAGAACTCAGGAAGCAGAGGCAGGCAGAGCTCTGTGAGTTCAAGGTCAGCCTGTCAACAGAGCAAGTTTCAGAACAGCTTGTTCTAAACAGAGAAACCCTGTCTTGAAAACCAAAAAGAGAAAAAAGGGAAGAAAAGAAAAAGCGACTGCAAGAACAGCATGCAGTATTCTTGCTCGTTGCTTCCTGACTGAGGATGCAACGTAACCAGATATCAAACTTCTGCCACTGTGATGGAGTCAGAATCTTCTTTGGGCTGCCAACCAGCTCCCAAGTAAAGACACAGAGACTTATTATTAATTATTATTATTATTAATAATAAGACTTATTATTATAATAAGTCTTATAATAATAGACTTATTATTAATTATGAAGGCTCTGCCTTAGCTTGGGCTTGTCCCACTAGCACTTTTTAACCTTTTATTTTGTATGTCCTACTCTCCTGCTTCCTGTGTCTGGCTGGCTGGACCCTGGTGTCTCCCTGGAGTTTCTTTCAGCACCCCCAGCCTAAATTCTGCATTCTTCTTCTCCCTGCCCAGAAGTCCTGCCCATACCTATTGGCTGTTCAGCTTTTTATTAGACCAATCAGGTGCCTTAGGCAGGCAAGGTAAACAGCAGCACATCTTTCCATAATTAAGCAAATGCAACACATCTTTACATAGTTAAACAAATGTAACACATCTTTGCATAGTTAAATATTCTGCAACAATGGTCTGTGCCCTTAACTTTGATGCAGCCAAACCCTTACTTATATAATTGCTTCTGTTGAGTCTTTTGTCTTAGCAAAGAGACTGCATAATCTCAGAGCAGTGATGAGTAAACAGATCTCAAGATAATGGTGTTAGTGACTTTTCTCATTGGTGTAGTGGTGGAAGTGGCGGCTCCCAGCTAGCTTTACCTAAAATAATTACACGGAAACTGTATTCATTTAAAACACTGCTTGGCCCATTAGTTTTAGCCTCTTATTGGCTAACTCTCACATCTTGATTAACCCTTTTCTAATAATCTGTGTAGCACCACTTACCGGGAAGGATCTTAACCTGTGTCCATCTTGGAGAGGAGAGCTATAGCGTCTGCCTCATTGCCTTCTTCCTCCCAGCATTCTGTTCTGCCTTCCCCGCCTACCTATATTCTGACCTATAAGGCCAAGCAGTTTTCTTTATTAATTAACCAATGAGAGTAACACATAGACCGATGACCTTCCTCCATCACATTGGTGTAACAGAACATCTGGCACAGGCAACAGTTTGAGGTGTAGGCCATCATGGCAGGGAAGGTGGAGAAGGGAGGGTGGCCAGAGCAGGAGGTAGCTGGTCACCTGGGGTCTGCATTCAGGTGGCCCAGGGTAATCAGAAGCCCTGCTGTAAAGCTTTGGTTTCAATGCCTGCCCCGGATGCTTGACTTCCTCCAAATCAGCACCACCAAACCCAATTCGGGGACCAGCTCTTCAATCAAGCAAGAAGCCTGTGGGAGACCTTTCATATTCCAACTTCAACATCTACAAGAACTGTGGCATGCACCTACATGTGATTCCTGCAGGTGACAAAGCCACTGGTATTACTGCACATACAATGGTAGAAGCTCCCCACAAGTCCCAGTCCAGACAGGATGTGGCCGGGAGCTAACCGTCTGATCAGTTTCTGGAGCTGTTCAGCACCTCCTATTGGGTTCTGAAGAATGTGACTCAGACCTTGGAGTGCTTGAGTTTGGACTGGGGGAAGGGTGACAGTATGTAAGATCTGAAACCAAAGCCATCTTTTGTGCATTCAGGGGCCAAGACACTGCCGAGCCTGCCTTGACACCCGTTTATTCAGCAAGTGTTGTCGTTTGAATTACTTGACGCTTTCCCCTTGGTCCTGTCTCCAGACTTCAAAAGTAGTTATAAAATCTCAGAGATCAATAGACACAAAATGCTGTTGATTCAAGAAAAACTACTCATTTTGATTGGATTAGCTTCTCATATACTCTGCCAAGTCATGCACATATGTATGTGTATGTGATCATACATGCATTTGTGACATATTTTTATAACATTTAACAGTCTGAGATTTACACAAATACCAAGAAAGTACAGGCAGTTTCTATTGTTATTTATATCTTACAGGTAACAAATTTTAATTGATCTTACTAAACAAAACTCGGAGTCAGATATTAGGGGGTAAAAGCTGAAGGATCAGAGAAGCAGTGTAGCCAGCCACTAGAGAGACCAGTGCTCGACCAAAGGGGTGATCCTGTGTGTCTCCTCCTGCCTTATGTTCCTCTCTCCACCCAGCCATATCCCCTTCCTGTCTCCACCTCCTTAGTCCTGGGATTAAAGGTGTGAACCACTACCGCCTGGCTGCTAGTGGTTTAGCTCCGCACTCTGGTCTTCAGACAAACTTTATTTGTTAAAACACAAACAAAATATCACTACACTTATCTTAGCGTATGTTCCCTGTTCCATGGATACTGGCTGGCGTTTAGTCACCCTGTCTCCTTGGTCTACTCTCCTTGGTCAGTCTTCCAACTCCTCCATTTTGAGGAAGACTGCCAGGTACTCTGTGGAAAATCCTCAGTTGGGATTTGTTTAACGTTCTTCTCAGGATTAGAATGAAGTCAAGAGTCTTGGGGAGAAGGCTCTAGGGAGAAAAGCATGAAGCTTACATGTTACAACTGCAGTTACCACTGCTGCCTTCAGCCGTGGCCATCCGCATGCAGTAGTCATGTTCCTCTTTGGTAAATTCATACTTCCCCCTGACAGTTCATTCTTACAGTTCATTCATATCATGCATGAGAACCTGCTCCTTCACAGAGGCACGGCTCTACCAGAGATTTAGAAAGAGAGTTTACTCCAGTCTCTTGTCCCAGTAGCCAACCCACAGATGAGTTTCTGGCCGTTCTTTCCACCATGAAAACATTCTGAACTCTGGCAGCCAAGGCTCTGTACTCAGTGAGCTGAGCAAACCAAGGCAGAGCATGCACTAGCCGCAGCCTTGGGGGAGTCCCTCCACGGCATTGCACGCTTTAGTCATTTCTGATGATGGCCTACACACGAGCGGTACTCGAGCTGCAATGAAGTGTAAGACAGCGTAAGATCTAAGTTTATGTTCCAGGTTCATTGAATTAAAACACAACTTTGTTTTGTTTTGGTTTTTGGTTTTTTGAGACAGGGTTTCTCTGTGTAGCCTTGACTGTCCTGGAACTCACTCTGTAGACCAGGCTGGCCTTGAACTCACAGAGATCTGCCTGCCTCTGCCTCCCGAGTGCTGGGATTAAAGGCATGGACCACCACTGTACCTGGCTAAAACATACAACTTTGGACAAGCCACTTGGCCTTCCTAAACTTCAGTTTCCTGAGCTGTAAGTGGAAACAGCTATACCTGCTGTTAAAAGGCACGCAAATCAAAGAAGCCACAGGAGATGAAGGGTGTAGCTCAGTTGCTGAGTGCTCACCGAGCATGCACAGACCTCTGGATTTGACCCCAGCACTGCAGAAAGCATGGATGGCAGCACATGCCTGTAAGCTTAGCACTCAGGAAGTGGAAACAGGAGGATCAGAAGTTTAAGGTCATCTCAAGTTACATAACAAGTATAAGGCCAGCCTGAGCTACATGAGCCCCTGTGTCAAAATACAAAAGCAATGACACACAGTAGCTCTTCAATACATGACAACTATCATTAGTACCTAACAGGTCTTTGTATCTGTTAACTATTGACTCTATACCACAGGTCTTTGGCGCATGATAGTTATTGGTGATATGCGGTAGATCTTGGGTGCACAGTAACTATCGACGGCACATAGTAGGTCTTCGGCTGACATTAGCAGATAGGGAACAGCTATGTGATTGCACCTTCCAGTTACTGAATGGGTCTGACCTGAAGGGTCTTCCTCTGCTGAGAGCTTCAGGTGTATTTCTTATCTTTCTCACCTTCCTCCCCATTCCTCTCAGACTTCATCGCTCCCTCCTGCTCTCGTAGACTGTCACCACCACGGTTGCCATGCCTTCCCTACACCAGCCCCCTTGTCAGTCAGCGAGGGAGCGGCTGGTGGCTGGTGAGAACTACTCCCCAGGTGGCAGGAGAGAGGGAGCGGAGGGAGCAGAGAAAATGTGCCCGTTACATACAGACGAGATGCCCACATTTGTTTGTTTGGTTTTAAGTGGTTGCTTTCCTGATCCTATTACTGTAAAGGGTAATGATATTTGGGAATAAAAGTCTATGAATAAGTAATGATAATAGAAGTAAGAGCCAGAGCTGTGGGATAGAAAGCTCGGGTTATAAATAGTCTGCCGCTTCCAACCCTGCGTACTAAGCCTTCTCCTTGACCGAGAGACACAGACAGGGCTTCAGTGAGAGAAGCCGGCACAGGGCTGGAGGATCAGGGCACAAAACTACATGCTTAAGTTCCTCCACTGCTGTTTTCCTGACGGAGAACAACCTAATGCCACGCCAAGTAACCGCAGTCAAATGTAATTAATAAAGAGTATTCGTTAAGAATGGAAACCGCAGTATAGATACTACAGAGCCTGCAGTGAGAACCCTTTGCTTCCTCAAGTGCATGTTGTTCCCTGCCTCCCCAGGCACTCACTGAGCAAGGCTGAACCCACAGAAAGGCACCAATACAAGCTGCAGCCTCAGAGGCATCGTGCCTGCCGCTGTGCAGAAGACTGGCCACAAGGAAGCCCTGCCACCTCGGTACAGACAGCTGCCAAACCCCAACTCCAGGGTTTGACCAAGGACTGGAGCCGGCTGCGCAAGCAGGCACTTGTACAGGGAGCACCCAGCAGCAGTCCAGGAGCCAGATCTCAGGCCTGCAAGCCAGGACCTTACAACCAATGTGAGCCATGGTCTGAGGTCAGCTGGGGCCTCGGGTTGATTGCCTTACTGGCTAAGCTGATGGGCGAAGTCAGTCTCCAGATTTCTGCTGCTGAATGCAGACACCACCGCCCCTCCTGCCTACCCCCTCCACAAGCATGGAGAGTCTGTTAAGGCAGAACCGCACAAATGGGAAACACCCATCAAATGCAGCAGGATATTAACTTCTCTGGGAAGCCTTTATATGCCATTACTTCAGAAAGGATTCCTTGTTAGTCCTACCATTAAACAATTAAATTGTCAGAGATGAATCTGTGCATATGTGTGCAGAGCGCCTGTGTGTGCGGGATGTGTGATTTCCCACTCAGGTGATGTCTGCGCCAGGTTCTCTCTACCCACCCCCGCCTTCCTCCCTCTCCATCTTTCCACCCTGATTTTATGCTTTTTTCCTTTTACATGGTGGAAATAAATATATCTTCCCAGTGGCATAAGCAGATTTTGTTTTGAACTTTGCCTGCACATTTTCTGCTACAAAAAAACTCCGAGATGAAGGTGTCTCCAGGTACACCCCTCCCCCACCCCCACCTTCTTTCCAATGCCAGTTAAGGGCAGAGTTCAGCACCTGTGTGATATATGTATACACACTGTATCAAGAACTCTGAATTCAGGTTCATATCTGCAACCAAGAGGAGGGAACATGAATTTGCAAATTCTCATATGTTTTTATTAAAATAATTTCCTTGTACATACTTGTGAAAAGTAGATGTGTTTCAATAAACCTGGTAGTGATTATTTTAGTAAATAGAGAACACACTACTTAAATTCAATAACATTTAATATCTAATAAATATAATTATGTTCATACTTGTTTTCTACACATTTATTATAGCTGAAATTATTGCTTCATTGGAACATATATTCCTGTAAGCTACCAGAAATCTTCTCTGGGATTTGATGTCAAAAAGAAAAAAAAAGCAAAAAACAAATATAAAGGTTTCAACAATCACCTATGTATAAAGTTATGAGTTGAAGAAAATACTGTTGGTATGTCCAGGTCCTCCAGCTCCTGAAAGAAGTGTTGGTGCAGTGTCACACAAACCTACACAAACACATGTAACACGGGAGCACACAGGTGCACACATGGATAGAAGGACACACAGTGTACACACACACACACACACACACACACACACACACAAGCTCATGCACCCATAATCTTTCTCCCTGCCACTCTGGGCAAGACTACAGCTTGGACCCAGGGCCTCGCCAACTCTACAAGGATGCTCTTCACTGCCGCATCCTAGCACTCCATGCACTGATCTTGTTTGCTTTGCCTCACTGTGTAGTAGCTCTGACTGGCTGGGAACTTTCTGTACCCGGCTGGTTTCTGCTTCACGGGTGCTGTGATCAAAGGTGTGCACGGTGTCTTCCTATCTCCTCTTGACCATCCAGCTCCCATCCAAACGACTTGTGTGTCCGATGACTCAGCTTTCCCCTGAAGTCTTGGGGCGAATGTTTGTGTTCTCAGTTACTACACTAATACAATGTTGACAGCATCAAAGAAAGAAAAAAAAGTGCCATAGAATATTTTTCACTGAAAAAGGTTAGTGAGTATGAGAAGAACAGCTCTCTCCCTGCAGCTAGTCAGGATATTTACTGCAAACCATTCCCGAGTAGTCACTAATGCAGGTCTCCAAAAGCAACATCCTGAGCAAGGGACCATATATGTTAAAGGATTAGCGTTCAGAAATAAAACC
The DNA here is from genome assembly GCF_982192425.1 of Myodes glareolus. Classification (NCBI taxonomy): domain Eukaryota; kingdom Metazoa; phylum Chordata; class Mammalia; order Rodentia; family Cricetidae; genus Myodes; species Myodes glareolus. Next base: position 2,537,133 of record NC_142030.1, read on the forward strand.
TCACCAGCTTACATCTGAAATCATGCCATTAATTAATTATCAGCTGCTTTGATTAAAGTTTTTGCAATGTTATGACACTCCCATTAAAACACAAATATCCCCGAGGGAGATATAACATGCAAAGCTCATTACCAACAGTTTCCATCTTTGGGGGATTATTTCAGGATTATCTGATGAAATGAATCACTTTCTACTTGTGAAAGTTCATGCATAAATGGCTTCTGAACAACCACAGTAGAGTTACTTCTGTATTGCGCTAACAGGCCATGGAGGAGAGGCTGACTGCCACCAAACTCTGCCTCCTAACCAAGTTCCTTCTAAGCCAAAGGGGTCTTCGTATTCTTTGAGATACATATCCTTTAAGAGAGTTTACTCATTGAACCCAAAATGTCATTTTTGGCTCTGAATAACACATTTGCCGGATTCTTTGAAGACCTGACCTAAGTCTCTAATTCTCAAAAAATACCTTTAGTTGACTCATTCTGTCCAACAGATAGAAAAATGTTCATCATTTTTGTTGTTGTTTTTCGAGACAGGGTTTCTCTGTATGGCCCTGGCTCTCCTGGAAGTTACTTTGTAGACCAGGCTGGCCTCGAACTCACAGAGATCCGCCTGCCTCTGCCTCCAAAGTGCTGGGATTAAAGGTGTGCGCCAAGACAGCCACACCCGGCACACAACATTCTTATCTCTTTCTCTCACAGTATCTCAGCTAGCCAGAAGACCGGCTGGCTGTCCCTGTGTATCTCCATCTGCCTGCTCCCTGGACAGCTCCTCTTTATCAGACCAAGAGCCAGCAGGTCACACATCCTTTCCATCCTGTCTCTTCTCTTTCCTCGTGGGTTTGCTTTCAGCCATGTGGTGACTTGATCAATAACCTTAGTTCTCTCCCATGCTTCTTGTCTTCACAATCAGCGATGATAGCCTGAGGGTTCCCACTCTGGAACTTTGCACACCCTTCACCTTCCAGGGCTACAACGCTAAGGCATGCCCAGTCTTCTTCTATACCATTGAGAGAGTAGCTGAGCATTCCAGCATCGCTGTCCCCTAGACATGGCTTGTCATGAAGCTTAGCTTTCCTCATGTCATTCCCAACTTGGAACCCTAAGGCACTCGGTGCTTGCTGGGCTGACACCCATTCTGTCCTCCAGTGCAGTGTGATCTGATTTCATCTGCTGTCTGCTCTTACAAGTCCCATTACTGAACTCCCGTGCATCTACTATTCCTGGATGACTAAGTAGCTCCACCATTATACATTCTTCTACATGGCTGACTATACTGGCAACTCCGTAAGTCCAGGATGGTGTCCTGCTCATCTCTCCCACACTTTTGGCTGCTTTGAGGGCAGCTTTGCCAAGAAACGACAGAGTTCTTCGAAGCCACTTAACACACTTCAGAGGCGGAAACTTTGGACCAGCTTCCAGCACTGGGACTCTGTGCTGGAAAGAGGATATGGCCCCCAACCCGGCATCTGCTGGGCGTTGTATAAGGCAGGAGACTCAGACTGGCACTCTTAGACTGAAAAACAGTTACAGCTTTCAGTGACTTTGCAGCTCATATATTTTAAGTTTTATACTCAAACATTTTTCTTGCAAGTTCACAGACATATGTATGGGTACACATATCCCCGAATGATGACATCATAGGGCTCAGTTGGCTCTTGTTTATAAATCACATCCTCATTCCAAACACTTCACTAGTGATTTGTGGCTCTTATGCCAAAGCTACGACTTACATTTTGAAATGATGCTTTGCATTCCACGGACACTTGACTGTCTTTTGCAGGGGTACATGTGTGCATGCTGTAGCAGTTGGACACTGAGTGACACTCAACTTGGCATTCAAAGTGATCAAGAAAACTGGTGGTGAAATGTGCTAACCTAGGTATCTGGACAGGACAGGCTCAAGTTCATGTGCGGATCCACAAGGGTGCAGGGTTTAAATGCAGGCCTTTGATTCTTAGACCAGCAAAGCCAAGAGACTCTGCGCCGCGGGGTGCTGTGGTGTCCCCCCCCCCCCGCAAGACTTGTTTTTCAGAGGTAAAGCCCCAAAGAAGCAAGGGCAGCTCATGTTGGTCCCTAGTCTTATGTTATTTCTCAATTTGATGCTTAAGTTGCTCCTTTTGGTTTTATATATTTTTGACACAGCTAAGTGGATAAGTGGATTCCCTGTAGTCCTTACTAAATGCTATAAAACTTTAACACGGGAGATAAAAACAATAACAAGCCATGCCTCCAAACCCCACATTTAGTCCTTTATTTATCTGAGTTACAGGATGAGCAGCTTTAGGTCTGTATTTAATTCCCAAATACCATACTGCTTTAACTGCAGTTGTGCCTGGCCTCCCTTCACTCAGATGGAAAGCAGGCTCTACCCTCAACCTGGATGTGGGGCTCTCGCTGATTTATGGGGAAAAGTCATCTTTAAAATTCTGAAATCATCATCTGTCTATGTTGGCATGAGCCGGGGCAGTTTAACATGGTTTGGAATGAAGCCAAGATGAATGCCCGGTGCTGTTCCTGGAGTGCAGCCCTGGACTGTCTTCCAGAAAAACTGAAAATGCTGTCCACAGCCTCCTCTTTCCAGAACTGTTCTCTTGGCATCCTAGTACCCTAAGAATCTTTGTGTCTTTGATGCACAAAGTTCAATAGAAACACCTCCTAAATAGATTAGTCCTAATGATGGTTAATATTTGCTGCTTTATTGAATAAAGCACATTTGCTTAAAAAAAGGAAATTCACTTAGCCGCATGTCAGTCACCCAAATTTTGAGTGTACAAATGAAATGGAAAACACTTATTACACAAATTTAATTACAATTCTAGGAAATAAACATGCAAATCAGACGGAGTGCAATCTGCAGGCGCTGATACTCATCCCTGCTCCTGCCCCTCTTCCGCAGGCTTGCCTCCTGGATTGCAGCAACCAGGCAGCCAAAGGCCTGGCTCCCCCAGGCGGGAGGATCGCTGTTTCAAAGAGGGGCATCTGGCACTTCTGCACGTGCCTCTCTTCCTGGCTTTAGTAGCTGTAAGCCTCTGCCTTCCTCAAGTGACCTCTCCATGATGGAGGGTCCCCGGACAAGATTTATGAATTAAATTTGTTTCTTGTTGTTGCTGGTGTTGTTTTGTTTTTAAGAAAAAGGCCAGGCACGCATGGTGGCGCAAGTCTTTAATAGTAGCACTTGGGAGGCAGAGGCAAGCAATCTCTCTAAGTTCAAGGCCAGCCTGGTCTACACAGTAAGACCCTGTCTCAAAACCAAAACAACAACAAAACCCCACACAAAAGCCAACTCTAATTGAATCCACAACAAGGGAGGTGAGGGGATCACTATTTGCAAAATGAAATGACTCGGGCTTCTGCCACAGACTCTCCACCAAGGGCAAGCTTCTTTATTAGTTTTTTGTTTTTGTTTGGTTTTTGGTTTTCTTGGAGGCTTTCCCCACAGGGATTCCTCACCCAAGAGCTGCCAGTTCACGTTGATGCAGGACGAAAGCTGCCTTGTTATACCCGGGTTGCAGGGGAAGGGACCGGGCGGGCGGGGGAGCGCAACCGCTCAGTCCAGCTCCGACATCTGTTTCTCATCTCCAAATGCTGTACAGAGGGGAAGAAAGTCTTTAGCAAAGGGTGGGAAAGGCACAGATTTTTTTATTTTTTAAATCACACGCACACACAATAAGAAAACTAAACCAAAATTAAAAAAATTGACAAGACTCTGGGCACGTTGCGGTGAACGCTTCGCGCGCTGCAGCTCCTGCTCCGGGCGGGCTGCGCGCGTGGGGTCCGGGCTGCTGGCGGGAGCAGCCCGCGCGGCCCCGAGGGCGGAGGCGGAGCGGGGGCGGAGGCAGGGCGGGCGGGGGCGCGGCGCCCTGCGAGCTGGCAGAGCGGAGGGAGGCGGGGAGCGCGCTTGTCAGGTTCCCTCTCGCCCCGGGGGCATCCAGCAGAGCCCGGCTCGGAAATCCGCGGGGAAATGGCAAACAGGATTGACGGGTTTCTCGCGCTCCTCGCCAGACACAGCGGCTCATTTCCATAACCGTCTGCGGCGGGCGGCGGCGGCGGGACCTGCGGGGACCTCGGCCGCCGCGCACCGGGCCACGCCAACAGGGCCCGGGAGGCGCGTGGGCAGCGGCGGCCGCGCGGAGGACGGCGGCGGCTGGAGCACGGGGCGCGTGGTAAGAGCCGCGACCCCAGGGCGCGCGGGGGCGGGGAGGGTCGCGCGTGGGGCCGGGGCGCAGCTGGACACAGCGGGGTGCGGGGGCGGCGCGCGCTCTCCAGGGCCGCGCGCCCTTCCCGGGAGCAGCGGCGCGCACGAGGCGACCCGGGCGGTCGGCGGAGACCCCCGTAGCAGCGAGTCTGGTGTCCCCGGGGGGTAGGAAGGTCGGCTCGGGGCCGGGAGGGTAGGAAGGAGGGCCTGCGGGTCTCAGGGGCGCGCGCTCCGCGGAACAAGGCGCCGCTGCTGAAGCTGACACCTTGTGTCCCCCGCCACCTCCGCGCCCGCCCCTGCTCCCGGCTGCGGGCGGCGCTGTCCTCGGCTCACCTTCCCGCGGGCTGCGAGGCCCACGCCCCCGCCTCTGCCAGCCTTCTCGCCCCGCAACTTTCCCGTGCGCCCGGCCGCAGGAGCGGGGCGCCAAGGTCCACCCTGGTCCCAGCGGCGCGCACCGCGCGGGCGACCGGGGCTCGGCTAAAGACCCGGGCAGCTGCAGGCTGGAGTACGGCCCCGCCAGCCGCCGTGAGTCATAGCCTTGGAATCCCACCTTGGCGTGTATTTCCCATAGAAGGAAACTTGGTTTTTAGAAGGAGAGCGAATAATCATAGCCCTTATTCTTCAGGAGAGGCACTGGGCTTCGGTACCTTGGAAGACTACTTGCCTTTGTTCCCAGACACTTGGGCTGTGTACTTTTCCCTGCGGCCTGCGGCTGGCCGGACCGTGCCCTCTGTCCCGGAAAGGGGCTTAAGGGCATGGCACCAGTCTCCAGGGTGCGTCTGTGTAAGACCCTGGGTAAGGGACCCGTCACACCCTAGCACCCCATCTTGATCCTGGAATGAGAAAGCCAACCCTAAAGCTCCCAATGGGGAACCGCTAACTGCCCTGATCCCCCCACACCTGCGTTCCCAGCCCCAATACCGGACCTAGAGCTCTTAGCCTCCCGGGACCGCGGCTTGCCAATGCACTTCCCAGAGCACCACAGGGACCTGCAAAAAGCAGGGTTTTGTTGTAATTACCCAACCCCTACCTCCACCATTGGGCGAAGCAGACAAACTGTTAAGATCCTGTCTGGGACCGTTTGGAGTCCGTGGGTGAGGAAGTCTTTTGGATCCCCAGGACAGAGCTCTGCAGTTCTCTAGACCTGCCTGGATCTCAGCGGTTTCTTCATGCTATCCAGGCTTGAACTCTGTCTTCCAGCTGCCTAGAGGCTCCTTTATAAAACGTTCTGTAATTCCCAGTGTCAGGAAGAAGAGGGATGATCCTTCTGTCGTGCTGTTTTATGTCCAGTAGCCCCTGTTAGTTTCCTGGCACCTCCTTGAGCACCGTGATGGCTTTATCTGGAAAAGTCAAACGGTATAGACATGCATGTATGAGGAGCACTTGGTGAAAACGCTGACACTTGGCCTTCAGCCTTGTCGAGGGTACTGAGGGTCATCCCCCAGCATCACCCCAGTGATCAAACAGTGGCACAGCAGCCTGAGGGCTACAAGTTAGTGCATTAACACTCTCATTTTTAATCCACTCATTTCTGATCTTGAAACAAAATCTCTGTCATATACATCATTGTGGCTGTATTTCTATGAACAATACGAACTTGTGAACTTGAATTTCTGGGTTCCATAGCAGAAGACCCAAGCTAAACATGGGTGCCTAGTACTCTACAGCCCAGTGTCTCATGAACACTACGCTTGCCTCCCTAATTGGTTAGCATCAGTGTGAGTTCTAAATAGACCAAGAAGGCTCAATTGCAGACTCTCCTCCCCCTCCCAAGTCGTCCCAGCTCATTCATGTTTTATTCCAGCTTAAATAAATCACTTGCAGAACCCAGCCTCTCCCATTTAGGATCTCGTGTGTAACAGTTTCTAATTTGAAAAAGAAAAACTTGCTGAAATTAGATGTTATAAACAAAAGAAGTAGCCACATTAAAAAAAACTATTATGCCTCATTTCAAGTTCAAATCATAACGATGAAATTTCATATGTTGTGAACAATGCCAGCAAATAGAAGCCCTGAGAGCCTTAACAACAGAAAAGCTGCTCCCCGAGTCATTAGAATACAAACAAACTCTGACTACCGTAAAGCAGCCCAGGGCCCATTAATGTCCTATTAAGCAAAGGTAATTGCTGCCAGGAGCCTGGCAGCTCCTCTGTCTTTAGGGGCATGGGTTTGTCAACCTGCTATTGTTTATATGTAATGAAAGTTCTACCAGGCAAAGGTTTGCATCCTCTTCCCAGACCCCGCCCCAGAAGTGGTGCGAATCTCAAACTGTCGGTTGGAGAAGGTTATCCTTTAGGCTAGGTTAAGAAATTGGACAGCTTTAGGAGCATCTTAGCGAGTCTTTGCTTGGCTGAAGAGTTGGACTGGGAAGAGACCAAAGGGCTGAGTTTGTTAAATTGATAAAGACAAAATTTCCTTGGTTACTGAAAGAGTAAAATAAATGACATCTTTCACCATTTCTTGATAGAGAGTTATTTTACACACACACACACACACACACACACACACACACACACCCTCCTTCCCTAAGGCATTTCTGATATCCCTTTAGGAAGAAAAATGGAAGAGTAGACTCCAGAGCCCAAGTCAGCTCTACCCCGATTTTACCCCTTGCGTGGAGACCCTGTCTGAGGCTGAATTCGAAAGCACTGATGTCTAGTGAGAGACAAGCTGCTGCCAGTGGCTGCTCTGGGAGCCCGACTTTACCACCTTTCGAAGCTAAGATCTCCACCTCCACCCCCGGAAGTGCACGGGTGTCCTGGCATGTGGGAACTCATACTCTCCAAGGGACAGTGACGGGTCCACCCTTGCCCTAGCCTGAAGGCCAGAGAATGAGCTGGGTTCTTGCTATACCTGAAGGGAAATCCATCTTCAGCAAGCGGGCCTGACAGGTCCTTAAACACAGCTGAGCCGTGCAGGTCTGGATGTCCTACAGCAGTGAATCTCAACCTGTGGGTCGCGACCCCCTTGGCAGTCAGACAGCCTGTTGAAAGGATCAACTAAGACCATCAGAAAATAGAGACATTTATATCACAGTTCATAACAGTAGCAAAATTACTGTTCCGCAGTAGCAAGGAGATAATTTTATGGTTGCGGGATCACCACAGCCTGAGCAGCTGTGTTACAGGGTCGCAGAGAAAGGAAGGCTGAGAACTGCTGTCCTGAAGGAACAGGAATCAGAGGTTCTGGGTCTGCTCCCTGACCTATGGCCCCAGGCTCTTCTGCCTGAAGCATACCATTGACCCTGTCCTGAGGGTCAACACTGAGCCCCGCGGAAGTGGCCCCTCAGCCTGGATCACACAGGGTCAGAGTCTGGGAGCATCACAGAGCATCAGAGGCCAGGCTGGCTCCCTGCAATCCTGAGGTCAGGGTGGGAACCAGAGAGTAGAGTGTTGACTCTTGGAAAGTTCCTGCCTTGCATCTGGCTTTGCAGTTTAAAGAGTCGCTGGCTGCCTCTGCCCGGAGCCCTGGCTCCTGTTTAATATTCCGCTGCCTGGTTGATGTTGTGCTTGGCTCCTGTGGGACTGCAACTCACGGCTGGAAACTGGAGCCAATTTTCTGTCTTCGTCTCGCAGTGTTTTGACTGGAGGCAGATCCAGTTCAGGCCGATCAGGGCTGTGGAAACAACTACCAAGTGTCTGTCTGCTTCACCCCGGGAGGAGAGAGTGTGGCCAAGGAGCTGGGAAGAGGAGAGCGCTGGGAGGACCCTAGGGACTTCTGCCTTGCCCCCACCCCCAACTGGTTAGCAGATTTCATCAAAGGGGACTCCTAGGGGCTTGAATAGAAAATTGATTTCACCTTATTAATAGGAGGGAGGCACGGGGTTTCTAGCCCTTCTTCTTAGAGGTACATTTGTAAGGTCGGGAGGAAAATGTGTTTGGGAGGTAGAGCAGCTGTCTGAGGGGCTGAGGGGAATCTGAGAACAATAAGGAGAGGACTCTAAAGACCCGCTCTGAGATGCAGGCTGCCGACTGCAGTGGCTAAACAGAACTGCTAGAGTTTGCCAAGGTGTCCTTGGGAAAAATAATCCGCTGGTTTGGGATGAAGGGAAGGGATGGGAAGGGAAAGCCTCCCAAGCACAGGAAGATGCCAAGACTGCCCTCAGGCTGGCTGTGGGGCAGGGCTGTTTGTCGGTTCCGCCCACTCAACCACTCTTCTCTCCCCCCAGATCTAAGGCTGTCAGAGATGACGCTGGTTCTGTCCATGAATAGATTCTGCGAGCCCATTGTCTCAGAAGGAGCTGCTGAAATCGCCGGGTACCAAACACTATGGGAGGCTGACAGCTACCGAGGTGCAAGCCCCCCAGGGCCAGCACAGGTTCCTTTACAGGCAGACCGAGCAGCCAGCCCCCAACTGGCAGGTATTGCCTTTGGCCTTCTCCTTAGGCAGGAGTTGGGGCTGGGCTCCCTTGGGACATCCTACTTAACTTCCTCCGCAGCCCTACCTGCTGTGGGTGTCCTGGAACTTTTGTGGTTTTTAGTTTGTTTGTATTTTAAAGAAACTGAACCAGATACCAAAAGTTTGGGTTCGGGCTTTCTATCCTGTGGAAATGAGTGGTCCGGGGGAGGGGGTGTAGAGATCACAGGCTTCGCAGGCAGGGCTCCCTCCCACAAGCATAAAGGAGTCCCTGCCCCTACCACAGCTTCAAGCTGCTCCTTGTCATGGTTGACAAGAAAATAGAAGTATCTTCTTCTGGGCTTTAATTCTAATAGTCTCAAATAAGTTCCTTTGAGTTTTTATGACGAGATAGGTCTTTTTTTTTCCTTTAAAAAGAAACTGAAATAAAAAATTCTTGAAAGTCTAGTTTCTGAAAAGGTTTGAGAGTCCTCCAAGGAGGCCTGCTCTATTCCTGGTTGGTGTGTTAGCATTTCCAGAGTGAAACGGAATATAATTACTCCAGGTTTTAAGCGTTAATATATAAGAAAAGCCATTGTAACTCCACGTATGTGCGCGTTTGTTTATTAACCGTGAAAGTGCTTCGTGCCTGTGCTTAGCCACCTGCGTGAGCTGTCTGAGTCCATGCTGGTCCTGCTTCAGATGGGTCCCAGTCCCCCACCGCCCGTGGATCTACTGTTTGCCTGTACAGTTAAGATCCCGAACATTTAGCAGATGCTGAATGGTGGGTGACATTTTCCTCTAATGCTGCTTGGAAATCCTTACCTTCGTGGGCTCACAGGATTCGGTCCGCTAGCAACCAAGAAGACAAATGTTTGTTTTTCATCATTGCGTGTACAGGCGAGGATGTAGCCAAGCTATCCACTAGAGGGAAAGGAAATGAAAGTATTTTGCTTGGCGAACCTCTGGCAGGCAGCGTGTCATTTGTCGATCTGATTTATTGCCGCAGGATCACACTACCGGGGAATTCCAAATCCTGTCGGCGCATCCAAGGTCACATACTTCAAGAGGAAGTACGCCCAAGAGGAGGATCTTCACCCACCCCTCAGCAGCTGCAGCCATAAAGTAGGTTTGAAATAGTTATTTTGTTAACATTTACAATGCCTCCTCACACTTGCTTCAATCGTTCCCAGACATTAAATTGTTCCACCCAAGGTACAGAAGAAGGCCACTTCTTTGTGGGGCTACCTGGGTCAACTCACTCAGGGGGGACCTGACCCAGACAGTTTCCCATCATTTTGTCACCAGCTAAAGTCATCTGCGAGGACGGAACCTCAAGTAAACGCTTCTGTCAGATCAGGCTGCGGGCAAGCCTGTAGGGCATTGTTTTAACTGGTGATTGATGGGGGAGGGTGGTGCCATCTGTGGGCTGTGGGCTGGGGTTCTCTAAGACAGCAGGCTGAGCAAGCCAATAAGCAGCACCGCTCCATGGCCTCTGCATCAGCTCCTGCCTCCAGGCTCCTGCCCTGTTTGAGTTCCTGTCCTGACTTCTGTCGGTGATGGACTACAGTGTGGAATTGTCAGCCAAACCAGCCCTCTCCTCCCCAAGCTGCTGTGGTCGTGTTTCATCCCAGCAGTGGTCTCTCCGACTAGGACAGGGCCTGTGTTACTTTTCACAAGTACTTGAAGAAAGAACCAGAAAGAGATCCTCCGCCCAGAAATAATTAGAGTATGCAAGGAAGCTCACATCTTTTTGCCAATGGTTTAATATTCCTGAGCTCCCCCGAGGGCTAGGGCTAGGGCTGCTCTGTGCTATCACTTGTCGGGAGAAATACTCGGCTTTCCTACCCCTAGTCTGAGCTTTGTCCAGGAGGCTGCTGCTGTGTGCTGGTTGGAGTGGTTGTTCAGGGGTTTTCCTGACCTCCTGGGGGTCAGTGTATCGTCATTTGGATGTGTGCATAGAGCAATCATGCTGTTTGTGATATATCCTGACACATGTCAAGTTTGTTAAAATTCAGAACTAATTCCCAAGCAAGGACCTGAGATAGCTATTTTCCTTCTCACACAAAGTAAGGAAATAACCCAGCGGGGAGCTTGCATGAGTGAAGAACTGGGCATCTAAGCGTCTGTTTTTTTTTCCTTGGTGGTACCCTCCCTCCAGATCTCCTCTGACCTCATCCGTGAGGCTCAGGTAGAGCCCGGTGGGTAGATGCTGATCTCTTCAGTTCAGCTTCCACCCGCTCCCTGGCCCCACCCCCTCCCAGCCTTTAGAAGTTGCTTTTGCCTCTTGGTAAGGAGGCACCAGCCTTTATCTCGTTAGTTTCTATGCTGTGTCTGTATCAGCTTTCCAGCTGCTCCTGGGATGTGCCAGATGTGTGGTGCACCCTGTAATCCCAGCTCTTAAAAGGCAGAGCAGGGGGATTGCTGCAAGGGGAGAAAGTTCAGAGCCTACCTGGGCTACCTTGTGCGTTCTGGGGCAGCCTAGGCTACATAGCAAGGCCGTGTTTTATGGTGTCATTTGTTTCTGATTTAACAAAAGCAAATTAACAATAATAACAGTTGCTAATGGGCCATCCTGTTCCCAGTGGCAGCCCCACACAGCCCAGGACTATATCCCCATCTCCAGCTTCTGTCTGCATCTCTTTCCTGTCAGCTCCACAAGCCAACAGGCCCTAGCTATCCCAGCCTCTTTAACTACAGTTGCCCTCGTAGCAAACATTGTATTGTAGGTATGGAGCCCCAGAAGTGTTCCCTGGTGGAGAACCTGCATCTCGAATCTTTAAAAAACTGGGGTTGAGAAATGGCTCAGCCTTTCAGAGCCCTGGCTGTCTTTGCACGTGAGTTATGTCCCTAGCATCCATCTGGCAGCTCACGACTGACTGTGCCTCCAATTCCAGGGCATCCGTGCCCTTCTTTGGCCTCTTTTGGGTGGGGCCTCACATAGTACACAGACAGACACACTGGCAAACCCTCAAACACATAAAAATAAATTTTCAGCCATAGGGATGGCACAGGCACTCAGCACTCAGATGGCAGAGGCAGGCACATCTCTGAGTTCAAGGTCAGGCTGGTCTACATAGTGAGTTTCAGGACAGCCACAGATATATAATAACGAGGTCCTGTCTCAAAGAAAGTAAAATAATGATAATAATATAAATCTTTTTAAAAAATAGATAATAAATTCAAAACACGCTGCTGTGAAATGCATGAGTGTGCCTCTGCCCAAAGACATGTGAAGCACAGCTTGATACATTTCGACCTGCGCACCCCTTATCACCAACAGCCAGGTCAACCTGAACCCTGCCTGTGAGGCTTCGGGTCACTGCCCCCCAGCCCCTGTGAGGCTTCGGGTCACTGCCCCCAGCCCCTGTGAGGCTCCGGGTCACTGCCCCCAGCCCCTGTGAGGCTCCGGGTCACTGCCCCCAGCCCCCACAGCAGCTGCCAGCCTGACTTTCGACAGCTCTGCTTCACGGTCTTGACGTCTCCTTCTCTATGACTTAAAGGACTGAACCTTCTGGCTGGGCCCTGCTGAGGTCCACCCAGTGACTGGATCTTCTTTGGCACGTCAGTGAGTCAGGAAACAGCTGGCGATGGGCCATCCACAGCTGTGGGGCCAGCCTCTAAATGTGTGATGGCATTTTCACACGCATCGTTTCCTAAGCTTTCTCCCATCTCTGATTTTTTTTTTTTTTTTTTTTTTTTAGACCATCTCCATTTTTGAAGAGCGAGCCCACATCCTTTACATGTCCTTGGAGAAGCTCAGGTTCATTGATGACCCGGAAGTGTACCTGCGGAGATCCGTCCTCATTAACAACCTGATGAAGAGGATCCATGGGGAAATCCTCATGCAGAACAGCTGGTGCCTCCCCGCCTGTTCTCTCGGTGGCACCTCCGCCCAAGAGTGGTTCCTGGCTCAAGACTGTCCTTACCGGAAACGGCCCCGGGTGGCCAAAGAGGAGTGGGAGAAAGTCCACACTTGCTGCTTGTACCAGGAGTGTGGCGGTCACTGCCTGAATTTGCCCCTTTCTGTCAATGCCGGTGTTGGAAGCAGTTCTGCTGCTGCCCCGGCTGCATCTCCCTGTATCTCCCCATCCGCTTCCTCCTCCCCATCCTCCTCCTCCCCATCTACCTCCTCCTCCTCTTCCTCTTCCTCCTCCCCTCTGCCGTTGCCTAGCTGTTCCCACCATGTGGACTTTGATATAGGCAGCGCCCCCATCTACAAGAGCGACGGCCAAATACCTGCCAATGAAATTTTCGTCACTAACATTAGGTCACTTGGTGTCCAGGAAAAGGCCAAATTCAACGATGGGAAAGTAAGCCAGGACACCAGCAGAGACGGTGACGCCCTTAGCCAAGAACCTCTGGGGAACGACCTTGATTTTGAGTGCAAAGGCCAATTTTACGACTATTTTGAGACTGGATATAATGAGAAAAGCCACATGAGTGAGTCTTGGAAGAAGTCTTTGAGGAGAAAGGGGCTTTCCCCAAGCCCCAAACTGTGCTGCAGCAGAGGGAGTAAGATGTGACCGTTCTCCCGCTGGCACACGCAAGGACGCGCAGCATGACCAGCCTCTGTCTTGAATGGATTTTGTAGTTTTGTACAACTGATAACATTGTGCAGTGAACACGCTGTGTTGTCTCGCTGCCCCGAGAGCAGACTGCACAAAACATCTGTACAGTAGGCCCCAAGTAACCTGTTGATGTGATTTTCTGAGGAAAGCCAACTTTGTGTTTGAAAGTGTATCTTAGTTTTCTTTAAAAAAAAAAATTAGTAGATTAGGTTGAGGACAACATGCCCTTGTTCTATTCCCACTGCCCCTCCAAGAAGCCCGCCACTAGTTAAGTTCAGCATGTTTGCCGGTTAATTGGGTAGTTATTTGGCAAACAAATCAATATAACAGCAGAGTTGTCTGCTTCGTCCGTATGATACAGCATTTCCTTCTGAGTGAAAGACTGAAGACAGGAAGATAGATGAAGCGGTTTCATGAGTTGTGACGTGTTTGTATTGAACAGTGAGACAAAATGACAACACCCGGCAGGTAGCAGTGTAGGAACTGTGGAGACTGTACCTGTGAGCTCCTAGCTTGCCTGTGGTGGGTAATGGGTGACTAGGGAAGAGGTATACGGGGCCGTCTCTGATGGGCTCTGTGGGAAGGAGATATACACGGCCGTCTCTGATGGGCTCTGTAGGGAGGAGGTGTACACGGCCATCTCTGATGGGCTCTGTAGGTAGGAGGAGGTGTACACGGCCATCTCTGATGGGCTCTGTAGGTAGGAGGAGGTGTACACGGCCATCTCTGATGGGCTCTGTAGGGAGGAGGAGGTGTACACGGCCGTCTGATGGTCTCTGTAGGGAGGAGGTGTACACAACCGTCTCTGATGGGCTTTGTAGGGGGGAGGAGGTTTACACGGCCGTCTCTGATGGTCTCTGTAGGGAGGAGGAGGTGTACACGGCCGTCTCTGATGGGCTCTGTAGGGAGGAGGTGTACACGGCCATCTCTGATGGGCTCTGTAGGGAGGAGGTGTACACAACTGTCTCTGATGGGCTTTGTAGGGGGGAGGAGGTTTACACGGCCGTCTCTGATGGTCTCTGTAGGGAGGAGGAGGTGTACACGGCCGTCTCTGATGGGCTCTATAGGGAGGAGGTGTACACAGCCGTCTCTGATGGGCTCTATAGGGAGGAGGTGTACACAGCCATCTGATGGGCTCTGTAGGCAGGAGGTGTACACGGCCGTCTCTGATGGGCTCTATAGGGAGGAGGTGTACACAGCCATCTGATGGGCTCTGTAGGGAAGTGGTGTACACAACCGTCTCTGATGGGCTCTGTAGGGAGGAGGTGTACACAGCTGTCTTGGACAGGGCGGTCTTGATGGCATGACAAGGAAAGTGGTGTACAGGGCGATCTTGGGTGCCTTACTTATCTTAATTTTTACCAGTGTGAAAATTAAGGATAAATCAGAGTTACAGCAGGGATTTAACAAATAGGAAAAAAAAAAAAAACACAGGGTGGATCCATGCGGTTTGGAAACTTAACTTTGAACTATTGCGTTCAACTTTTGATTCACCATCCTCTTCTTCCTTTGTTTTTAACGCCCAGTGGCTGTGGGTCTGACATTTTTGGGTAGAGGTGGCGGAGGAGGTATAGGGACGGCGTGGGAACACACCGTCGTGGGGTCTGGGCTTTCTGAGCTTTAGGTTGTTCTGTTTCCTTGTCCAGTGACGTCCACGGCCCGTGGCATGCGTTCTGTGCGTCACACTTTGACCTGTTTTGCATCATTTCATGAGTTTAGACTCCTAAGAGCATGTGGTTTCTATATATGACTTTCGCTGTTGATTGAGAAGCACAATGTTAATAGATGACGTGGTGATCAATACGTTTTTATCTTAAAGAATGTAAAGACTGTAGGTTGCGAAACATTATTTTGGAGAAATGGGACTCTCCCGTCATTGTTACCTGGGTATTTGGCCAACACACTACTCAAACAAGACCTTGGATTTGCACATTGCCGCGTGTCCTCAGTGGTACTCTGGCCCAGTCCGGCCAGCTCCTCCTCGTAAAATGTATTCCCGTTTCCAAGGCCAAGGATCGGCCTACTTGACTTGGGCCTTCTAAAAACCATTGTTCGCAGCAACCAAATGCCAAATGGAGGAGATAGGTAAGTCCTCCCAGTTTCTCCAAGATGAAGCTTTTTTAATTATTGCTATTAATATTAAATAGATCTCATTCATACAGTGTATGAGTAGATCATTTGGGAAATTGTCCGCAAGGACCAATTTTTAAAACATGTTCCTGTGTTATGGCTGAATAGTCTAGTAATGTTTTGTCCCTTATTTTCAATATTTGATGAACATTTCGGTGTTGAAATTTTAGGTGATAGATGCTAGTACATTACTGTGTTGTAATAAAAGTGAGGTTTTCTTGATATATATTTATTAAAATGATCAAAAATCATTAAGTTTTTACAAATTTCATTTTAATGGCTATTTCTCTTTTCCACAATTCTCTCTATTTAAAACAAAACAAAAACCTGTCAGGATGTCTAGAAACTGTGCATGGTGGCCACACATGTGTTCATTATGAATGAACCCGGTCCCAAGCCATAGTGGATGAAAGGTCAATTAGTGGTTTCACAGCCCGGAGATCGAGAGTGGTTTCCCCTTCCACCCTGCATCCGTGTTTCTTAGAAGCTAGCGTTGTACTTGATAAAGGGGAGGTCTAGTTGAAGGGAAATTAATTTGTCAAACATATCAACTGTATTATAAGTGTAGTGCTGCGCAGAGATTTAAATATGAAAGAATGGATTTGCCCTTTTGCTTTTTTAACCCCAGCATTTCCAGACAGTGTGATGATCTGAGTACATCCATCATGGGTTATTTGGGGGCCGGGAAATTAAGATAGGGTCTTACCACATAGCCCAGGCTGACTCAACCCCCCCCCCCCGCCTCCACCTCCCAAGTGTTGGAATCTCAGGTGCTGACAAAGCCCTTGGAGTTGGCAATGTCGGACAGTGCTCCCCTGAGCAGGAGCAGGCTCCACTCAGCAGATTTTCCCATCCACGCGTGGGCATCTGTGGTTGTCAGTCTTCTGGGGTTTGTTTCAGGACATTGCAATAGTAATAATAATAATAATAATCTCATTTTATAAAATAAGCAAAGAAAAAATGAAAGGCCCTATCCCAGCATCCAAATTACAGAAACCTTTCATGGTCACTGTGAGCGTGTGAACGCTTCCGGTGTAGTTCCTGACACCCAGGCAGCCCTGGCTAGATCTCTCAGGTGCCCAAGGCACCCCCCCCCATAGTGAGTGACGACCCCTTTAACTGGTTTCTTTGTGAAGTTTAGCCCATTTCTCATATTAATAAGCTAGATGTGATGGCTTACACCTTTTCACCCAGAACTAGAGAGGTGGAGACAGAAGGATCCCTGGAATTTTTATTTTTTATGAGTTCTCTTAGCCTAATGGGTGCGCTTCGGGCCACTGAAAATACCCTGTCCCAAAAAACAAGGGGACGGCTCTTGAAACACAACACTTGAAGTTGACCTCTGGCCTCCACAGGCACAGGCATGCAAGTGAACATACAACCATCCCCCCACGTATACATGTGTACACACATGAACACAGGCATGAGAGCACAAAAGTGGTCCTAGGCTATTAGTCAGAAGATCGCTTGCCCAGCATGCACACGGCTCTGGACTCAATCCCCACCATTGCACATGGCACAGACCACACACCTGTAATCCCAGCTGGGGAGGTAGCATCCTCGGCTGTTAGTCAGAAGAACGCTTGCCCAGCATGCACACAGCTCTGGACTCAATCCCCATCATTGCACATGGCTGGACCACACCTGTAATCTCGGCTGGGGAAGTAGCATACAGCTGCACGGCAAGCATGAAGACAACCTGGGATACTTGAGACCTGGTCTAAAAATGGGAAAAAAAAATCTGTTCCCCAACACTGCTCCCCTGCAGCTTCTGTTTCATGTTTGTAGCCCAGTGGTCCCTGTCCTTCCTCTCTGACTGGGTAGTTGCAGGAGCTGGATCTCACAAAGGCACTGTCTGCCCCAACTCTTATTATTATTTTTTTTTAGGCAGGAAACTATGTAGACATACTGGTCTCTAACACAGATATCCTCCTGCCTCTACCTCCCAAGTCCTGAGTTGAAAGCAGTGAGCCACCCCAACAACTGCGCCGACTCTTAAAATCCTGTTACCTGAACTATACCCTGAAACAGCCTTAGGTATAGGATGCAGGGACCAGGAACATGGAGGATGGTGGAAAAGCTTAAAAGCAGTAGAAGTCGCCATTTAATAACCTGTCATAATTAGCAAAGCATCTTTGATGTAATCTTTCAAGTCCTGGAGACTTTGAAGGTTCTACCTGCCACTTTGTCACCAAGTGGTCAAGCATGCAAACGTAGGTGTCATGCTTCATGCATGTTCAGATGTGACCGTGCTGGGTATTGGGAGTACACAGGAAGCAGACTCCAGCCGAGCATGGCCACAGCCTCTCCAGTCAGAAACATGCAACACAGCTGCACCAATTGCTTCCTTCCTGAGAACCAGAGCAGAAAGCTTGAAGGAGACCCAGGCTCCAGGAGATGCCAGTGTCAGGGCTGAACAGCAGACAAGGTGGCTTCTTCCACTGCGGTTAGGTATCCCTCTCTCTCATGCAGCTGAGAGCAGAGGAAGAGATGAGCTGTTTAAACCCATGTCTGTAACGGGTCCCTAAATGAACTCGTACGGTTACCACATCTTGACCTATCTTTCTAGGCCTCTGCAAAGCCAACGATCAGTATCGTAATGGCGTCTCTGTCCCACGGAACAGTCCAACAAAGAGAACACTGAGATTGGTGTGTTAGGTGGAAAAGAAGCTATGAATTTCGGCAATCCCTTTTAAAACTGCTGGGTGTGTGCTATGTGTGTACTGTATACGTGAGTGTGCAGGTCACATATACGCAGGGAATTTACCAGGTCACCTAAGGTGGGCTCACCCCACCCACTCTCCATTTTATTTTTTGAGACAGGGCCTGTCACTGAACTTGAAGCTCGCTGATTTGGTTAGACTGGTTAGCCAGTGAGTCCCAGGGCACCTCCTGTCTCTGCCTCCCCAGCGCTGGGATTACAGTCATGTGTTGCCATGCCTAGCTGTTACATAGGTGCTAAAGAGGGAGCTCAGGCCCTTGTTTGTGCAGCAAACACATTACTGACTGAACCATCATCCTAGATCCTCTAATTTTTGAGATGGTGTCTCTCTGGGCCTGGAACTTTCTGTTTCAGCTAGACCGGCTGGCCGCAGGCGAGCCCTGGGGCCTCCTGTTTGTTTACACTGTCTCCCAGCACTGGCATTGCAGGTACCCATCACCCTACCTGGCTTTTGACATGGGCGCTGGGTATCCCTAACTAGATCCTCCTGCCTGTATGTTGAGCCTGTCCCCCTCGCCCCAGCCCCATTGCTGTGATCTGATTCCGTAGTTTACGACAAATGCATTTGGGATCTTGTCACTTGCTAGCAGGCACCAGCCGTTGCTTTCTCGGAGGTACAGTTGCACTGTGTGAGCAGGGTGGATTCTCTGCACTTTACTAAAATCTCCCTGTTGGAAGAGGTGTGCTCCATGACCCGCGGTGGGACTGTTTAGAATCGGCTTCTATGTTAGCGGGAGAACTCACTTAGGAAAAGTACTTGCAAGGATGGAGCCATGAGTACTTGAGTCTCATCCTGTGCTGAAGTGCATCAGCAAGTGAGTTTAATAAAACATGCTGTCTAAAATAGCCTGTAATTTCCTGTCTCTGCATTTCCCCTCAGTATCTGCGACAGGCTGGAGAAGGATGACTAAACGGGACTCACACAGCCGAGTCTGCTGCTGGTCGCAACCCTTGCCGAGACGCTGCAGCTTTTGTAAACAGCTCTCTGCTGGGCCATGCTCCCCCCCCACTTGGTGTTGATCCAATTTGTTAATTTTGAAAATGCAAACTACTGAGTCATAGCTTGAAACACCTGCTTTGACCACAATGAAACTGATAAAAAATATGAAGATGAATGAATCTTTTTTCATGTCGTTTCCCTACTTCTCGGTCTTTTTTTTTAACTAGTCCCATGATTTAAAGTGACAAAAATTTGATTAAATGTTTTTATCTTTTTTATTCATACGGAAAAGAATTGTTACAGACGGCGGGTGTGAATGGGCAGGTGTCAACTTTGTGGGGAGGGAATCACACAAGTACCCTTTGGCTTGTGATTGCCCAGGTTAGCCTGGGCTCCATCCAGGACATTACTTGGAAGTCACTGAGTCTTGGCATCAAACGTGTGTTAGTTGTTACTTGAACCCAGCTTGGATGCTTCTGGAAGCATCTGCAGGTGCCCTCCGAGGTGACCCAAGTGAAGTGAGCTGTTCTCTGTGTGACTCTGGCCTCCTTGCTTCAAAGTGTGAATGGATTGTTCTAAAGTGTACCTGGGGCAACATTCAAACATCCCTACAGGAAGTGGAGAAACAGGCTCCCTGCATGCCCAGGAGGAAATGTGAGGACAGAAGAAGACACGTCTTCCCTTTGTCAAACCTCAGAAGACAGGAAAGTATACAGAGGACGATGCTTTCTTCCCTTGCCTTCCTTTTCCAGGGCTGGGAAAATGGCTTGCTCTGTTCGCCAAGTCTGCAGATACCCCCGAATCTCTCAGAACTGAGATGGAGGCGTCGTCCCAAGACACCTTCCCCCTCAGTTCAGACACAGAAGAAAGGCAGTGGCTTTCGTGTAAGGTTGGACTAGAGCAGAGGCCGGAAGTGTGAGGCAGGGTTTGGGGTCTGACAACCTGGATGCAGAGCCAAGCTCTTCCACTGCAGCCAAGAGGTGTCCCTTACGAGGGAAAAGATGCACTCTCTCAACTCCTGACTTGCCATATAATTTGCCAAAGTTCAAGTTAATTCTGTTAACCACATCCAATGGTTGGTTCATTCAGACATAGTCTTTATTCAGGAAAAAATAAATCCCACCAAAACATGGTGCTGAGTTAAACATGTCATGATTTAAGCTCAGTGGTCCCCTTATGCGCCTGACTTCACAGAAGAAACCAAAGCAGCATTCTGAACAGTCAAAATAGCAGGTGATGGTGGCAGAAGAGGCTGACCTGGTACAGGCTGAGTTCCAGAGCCAGGACTACATGGGGAAAACAAAAAACTCTGAGGCCCTGCCCTATTACGAAGTAACTAGGATATATTCTGCTCTGTTTGTTTGGGTTTTATTGGTGGTAGGTTCTTTCCCCTTCCTGAGACAGTCTTTGGTCACCCAGACTGGAGCTCACTAAGTGTCTGAAGATGACCTTGAACTTGTGATCTTCCTGTGTCCATCTCTTCTGGGATTATAGGCGTTCACCATCACGCCTGCTTTATGGTTTATGCCATACAGGGAATCAAACTCGGGTCTTCATGCATGCTAGGCAAGCAATCAACCAACCAACTGACCTGACACCAAACACCCTGACCCTGTGTTTTTCTGCTTTGTAAGAGGGAAGTTTCAGTCAGATCAAGTAGGTTGGTCCCTACTTCAGACTCTCATCTCTTTTTATGTCATCTCTACTAAACTCAGCTGATGGTACCACCAGTATGCTATTCACAGAAATCCCATTTTCACCTTCCCTAAGGTGGGCATACTTCTAGTGATGCTTGATTGGGAGGACCCGAGAGCGGAAAGGAGAGTCTTGTCATTGTAGGGTGAGAAACACCACCAGAGTTCAGCTCATCTCTACACGTGATAGCCCTGGGACTTCTCAGCAAGAAGTGAGATCTCTCTCTGCACCACTAGCCTCAGGAAGGGCAAGACGCATACCTGCAATTTGTGTCTGCTGAGAGACACTGAGGAGCCAGAACACCACTGGGTCAGTCACAGGTCTTCCTGGAAGAGTCCTACAGAAATGCAAGTCAAGGAGACAATGCCTCGGAGGAACTGTCCAGACTGCTGAACCAATAGATTTATTGGGGGTGCTTTCAGGAGCATAGTGGCCCAGGCAGCCCTGTTACTAAATGTCTCACTCTGTAAGGGTGGCAACACAACACCACTAGAGTCCCCATCCCTAGTCAACCCCAAAGGCCATGTGCAGCTAGGGGCCCGGGGTGGCTGGAGTGTCAGGTGCCTGCAGACCCTTTTGTTAGGGAATGTTGTAGGCTGGGCCCTGTGTTTCCTGGGGATGGCTGGAGCCAGCAATCGAGGGTGGCAGGCAGAAGACACTCAGCTTGCCCAGGGAAGCCAGAATGGTCATCTCCAGGATCCGTCTTCTGTTTGGAAAACCAACAGCTAAAGAATAAAAAATTCCATTTTCCAATGACTAGAACTCCAGCTAGAACCTACAGCCAGCTCAGCCTTCACTGGCTTTAGTCAAGATGGCTACACACAATGCCGGTGGGTGGTGTAGGTCGCTCTCTGGAAGTTAACTGCAGAAAGAATCCTAAAGGAACCCCTAGTCATTTGTCCATCTGGGTGTTTAGTGAAGGAATAAGTAGATACACACTGAGATGCCCCCTGGCGTGGAAATTGTAAGAATGAATTCATTTACAACTCCAATCATTATAGATCTAATCTTAATCATTCTAGTATCTTCTAACCTTTTACTTATCTGTTTTGGGTCTCTCTTTTGTGCGCGCGCGCGCGCGCGTGTGAGGTGGGGGGAGCCATAATCGTTGTATCATAGCACTACATTCCTGCAGGCAGATTCACTCCCCCAGCTCAATGTTACCCCACACTCCCCCAACCCATTAGCCCGGCACACCCGGGGCCAGCCAGGCACAGCGCTGCTGCTCCTGGCACAAGAGCGTCTTCGCCTCCCTGCACCAGGCAGGCGGGGGACCCTGCGCCTCTTCCTCATGTTTATGCGTAATAAAATAGCACACGTTCCCTCTGCTGCTTTATGAAGACAGTCCTTGCAGCTGTGACTGTAACTGGATTTTTCCTTACCAGCTAAGATTATGGTCCCATAACCCAATTAGTGTCATTTGGTGGTGGTCCAAGTGCCTCTCCTGCCCGGGTTTTAATTTGGGGATCCCCGGAGGCTGCACTCCACATCTGTAGCGGGCCTGCTCTTCCTCTCCCGGTATTTGCTCGAGGTTTATGGCGGGATTAGCTGTGTGGTCTGGAGGCGGCTGTCCTCTTTCATCCTCATGGCTCCGGAGCCGCCCAGAAGCCTTTTACTTTCCATCTAGCCCTGGCACCTAGAGGGCAGGCAGCCCGGGCGACTGGAAAGGATCAGAGCTCGCCGGGTAGGCCGGGGAGGCGCGGACTCGCCGGAGTGGGGGGAGGTGCTGCTCGCTGCGCAGCTCTCATCAGGACGCGCCCGCCCCATCCACACGGGGCGCAGGGTCCGCCCCGCCCCCACTCTCGGGCTGCCGGGGACTGGCGAGGGCTGGCGGGGCTCAGGGCGCCCATTGTGCAGGCAGCTGGCACCAGCTGGGAAGGGAATTAACATAACAAAGAGCCGGAGCAAACGCCGCGCGGTCGGGCGGGGGCTCTGCATAGCGCCCCGGGCTGGAGGAGCGCGCGGTCGTCTGCTGTCGGGTACCCACCCGGGCAGCCGGCCACGCGAGGCGCAGACAGTGGGTGCAGGCGTGTGTCCCTGACGCGTGTGCATGCGAGTGCCTGCGGGTGCGCGCCTGTCTGCAACTGCGCCCCAGGCCCGGGATGCGGATGCCTGAACCTCACCTGCAGGCACTGGGCACTCACCTACTTGGCATCGTGGCGCCCAAGTGGGCCTCGTTGGGCCTTCCTTTCCAAAGGCAATGCTTTGACTTTCATCGCCTGTTCTCAGCAGGATCCGCACCTCGGAACCACCTGGGGAGCTTTCCCCAGCTCCAGGACCCGCTTATCTCCATACTCCAGATTATTTGGCCTAGCCAAGGGCCCCCGATGTTGTCGACTAAAGCATCCTCAGCGGTTCTAGCTTTCCAGAGCTGGACACCACGGGGCGCGCCCTGACCCCTACCCTGGCCCAAAGCGAGAGGCCGGCGTCAGAGTGCAGGCTCGAGCTTTCGGGTTTGAGACCTTAGAGCTTGGCCTTCGCCTTGCCTGGCTAGGGGTCAAGAACACATTCCTGACTGGCGCGTCCATCGCAAGCTTCCGACTAGCCCGTTTCACCTCGCTTATTGCTAAAAGACTTGCAATAGCCTGTAGAAAGAAAGCTGTCGGGGTGGGAAAGTTCAACTGAACTAGGCAGACAGACAGACCAACACACACACACACATACACACACACACACACACACACACACACACACACACCAAAAAACAAAAACACTATTTTTAGGCTACGCCTGGCCTCCGGCTTTCTTGGAGGTTCCTGTGGGTACTGTAGGAGTCAGGCTCAGCAGGACCCGCAACTGCCCAGATGCGCTGCGCCACTATCATTTGACCCTGGTGACCACCTCCTCGCGGATCCCGGTCCTCTACAAACTCCATTTCCCCGCGGAGAAAGACTAAGGGCTAATCCCCCACCGACCTCCCCCGGGAGGGTGGGAAGGAAGCACCGCAGCGGGGATCCGGACTGCGGGGACCGAAGTGCACCTCGGTGCCTCCGGCCTCACCCAGTGGTGCGTTTCCTCCTGGCGGGAGCCCGGCATCTGTGAATCCCACTGCCGCAGGCTGGTTGAACTGTTCCCCAGAGGGAGGAGAGTGACTGAAAGCAGTTGCCCGACTCTGCAATCACGAAGAAGCTCGGTGTTACCAGATTGTGAGAATGAACTCTAAAAGCCTTAGAACGCAGTTTCAAGAGGGGCTTGCGCCCCCGAGGTCACCACCCAGGACCACGTTCCTGCCTCGAATGTAAGCCCAGGGGAGTCAGCAGAGTTCACTACAGTTTAAGTAGCTACCCTTGCGGTCAGAGCCCAGAGGATGCTGGGTGCTAACGACCCAGACCTATTTTGCTTTATAAACTCACATTTTAGGGTGTCAGATAATCCGTGAAAGTGGAGAAGGTGGAACCCCTGGTCCTCAGCTTGAGAATAACCTTGTACCAGGTCAGCAGCCAGGCAGGTGACCTGGTCGCTGTGCAGGGACTTGGTGTTGGCTACTGTTGTTGAGTTCAGAATTCTCACAGGTCCTAACCACTGTGTTTATTCTCAATAAATGGTTTCTTAATAATCGTTTTAATTAGCAAAAAGGCTGTCTTATTAAAGCTAATTAAAGGCAATTTGGGAACCTTATTTTCATACAATCATAAAATTAAAGCAACAAGAGGGTAGAGAAATGGGAAATGCCTCCAGCTTCCATGCTGAGGGTGCAGGGAGAAACTGGAAAGGTCTCTAACCCCCACGGCAGTTCTCAGGGGCAGGGTACCCAGTTGGTAAACTGAATCCCACATTTAGGTGTAGCTGAGGACAGTACAGGAGGGGTCCTCTGTTCCTGTCTTCCTTGTGGCATCTTAGAGACATACAACCTGTCCACCCTCCCCTCCTCTGCCAGTCCTCTCCTGAGGGTTGTCTTTCTGCTGAGAAAGTAGACATTTTTCTTCCGTTCCCTAACCCTGTACCAGCTGCTGGAGATTGCCAGGTCTCACCTTTGCCCGGCGGTACATCCTCCATCTGGCGTTCCCTACCAGCCATTGTGGGGTGACTGCCCTGTGTCACAAGCTTCCCAGGTGCTTAGAATCTCTTGGACCTGACATAGTGTGATTTCAAATGGGTCTAAAAAAAAAAAAAAAAAAACCTCCGGAGTCAGATATTGGGGGTAAAAACGGAAAGATCAGAGAAGCAAAGCAGCCAACCACTAGTTCTTACCTTTATGAAATCCTTAGATCAAATGGGGTCTCCTGTCTCTACAAGTCCTCAGAATGAATGCAATGAGCTCCTGTCTCCTCCCACCTTAGATTCCTTTCTCTGCCCAGCCATATCACTCCAGTCTCCACCACCCTAGTGCTGGAATTAAAGGTGTGGGATCCCAAGTGCTGGGATTACCTTTGTGTGAATTCTGTTTCTCTGAGACATGGGACTGATTCAATCTCGTGTAGCCCAGGGTGGCCTCGAACTCACAGAGATCTGTCTGCCTCTCTTGCCCTCCTGAGTACTGGGATTAAAGGTGTGTGCCACCGCTGCCTGGCCTCTAGGCTAACTACTGTGGCTAGCTCTGCACTCTGATCTGCAAGCATGCTTTATTTGTTAGACTACAACCAAGATATCACCACAACTTGGCTTTGTGTCCTCCAGACCTTAGCCCAG
This sequence comes from Myodes glareolus, assembly GCF_982192425.1. NCBI lineage: Eukaryota > Metazoa > Chordata > Mammalia > Rodentia > Cricetidae > Myodes > Myodes glareolus. The sequence goes on from NC_142030.1 coordinate 2,562,352, forward strand.
GTTTCTCCCCAAGCAAAACTGCTCGCAGTGGGGACCTCCATGTCCTCCACAGCTGAACTCAGCTCTGGCCTTCCCCTTGCTTTCTTCCACTTAGCCTGGGGTAACCTCTCCCAGCCTCTATATCACAAACAAACAAGCAAACAAAAACAGTTTTCTCTCACACTCTGAGTCTTGCTACAGTCTCCATAGGCATGTTCCATGACCTAATGCTGGAGTCCTGTTTGTGTTTGCTTCAAGAGGCTGTTATTTAGAATAACATAATACTATAGCTTTGGGGCGGCACAGGCCTCACTCCGGCCCTGCCTTCACATGGCTTTAAGGGCTGACATAAGGCCACGTCTTCTCTGAGCTCTGGTCTTCAGCAGGAGGGGGGCTCATCTCAGGAGGATATCTGTACAGCAGATGTCCTGCTGTCCCTGGAGTGTGGGCCACCATGCAGGCAGGCACACCTCTCCTCTGGAGAGGACTGCAGACGCTGCAGGCGCTCCTTGTCACAGGCGGTTTCAGGACAGTTGAGGAAGTGTGACTTCACATGGAAGAGAGATCCTCAAGGCTGCCTTCCGCCCCTGCTCACCAGGGTCCCTTCCAAAGGCCTGGACAGACTCTCCAGGGGTCCTAGTTTCTTTGTTTACAGTTGCTTGTCCTGTCCACATCGCATGTCAGAACTCTGCAAAGAAGTCATGGGGCAGGGATTGGTTCCTTGCTTTTGTTTTTTAAACTTTTTAAAAAGGAGTGTGTGTGTGTGTGTGTGTGTGTGTGTGTGTGTGTGTGTGTGCGTGCCTTCTGTTTGTTTGTGTGTACCTCTGTAGACCAAAAGAACTGGTACCTTGGAGCTGGAGTTACAGGCTGTTGTGAACTGATGTAGGTGCAGGGCACTGAACTCAGGATCTCCAGCAAATGTTCCTAATAGCTGCTTTCTCTCCAGCCACACCTCACCTCGCCGTTTTGGGTTTTCCAACCTCCTTCCAGTGAGGACCTCCTTGTAAAGGACTCCTTCTAGCAGGAAATTATCACTTCTCAGTGCTCCCTAGAAAAATCCCCTACAGCCCCCAAATTCTTGCCTGTTCTTGGAAATCCAGCTTGGTGGGCTTTGTAAGGCAAACCTTGTATTTCTCCTTAGGTGTTGCTTGGGGCCCCAGACAGAGAGTGACCATGAGTCAGGGAGGCCCTTTCCCCTAGCCCACACTCCTGTTTCCCTGGCTGAAACCTTAGTGGTGGCAAAGCTGTCCAGGCTAAGTGTTTAGCTACTGATTCTCGAAGTGGTCATTAAATTAGAGGCCCCGATGGCAGCTGCTGTCACCTCGATGGCCGCTGCTGTCACCAGAAAATGCTTAGTAAAGGATGCTCACTAGAGGAAAAGGCCAGCCGGTGGCCCTTGGATTCTGACCTGTGTATACTTTGACCTACCCAGGGCTCTGCCTGGAGCAGAAGTGCCACAAAAACAAACAGCATATGCGTGCCCCATGCACCAAGCACGGTGGTCGTTTTTCTCCATCACAGGCACACAAGAGCCACGTTTCCTTCCCTGAGTCTCCCCTGCAGTGTCTGCCCGCTGTAAGTAAGCGTCCACTGGGGCTGGAGCTACTCTGGCTGGCCTGATTAAAGCCTGAATTATACGACAGTGGCTTCACTTTCGAGGAGCTAGAGAAACCGCACAGGACCCCTGGGGCGGGACACAAGCTCCTCAGGATGCTCCTTTTAACAAAGTTGTCATGAAATCCAATTAGCCAGCTGAAAGGCTAGCATGGGCAGGCCTCCTCGGGGTTAATACATAATAGAACATGCCCTGTACCCGAAAGAGTCTGTCTGTTGCAAGCGTGGAGGCCAAGACAATCATTCCCAGCAGGAAAACATAGGCACCAGCATCCCTGCTCCCTGAGTCCAGCAGTGAAGGTCCCCAAGAGGCACACACCTCCCACCCCCAGGAACCACTGTCATCAGTGAGCCCTGGGTAGGAGAGTCTGGGGCCTCTGGGAGAAGAAGCAGCCTCAGGCTGGGTGTGGTGAATGCACCTTTAATCTCGGCACTCATGAGGCAGAGGCAGATGGATCTCTGTGAGGTCAAGGTCAACCCGGTCTACAAACTGAATTCCAGGACAGCCAGGGCTGTTATACAGAGAAACCTTGTCGAGGTTGGGGGTGGAGGGAGAGCCTTTGTGCTGTGGGACAATGGTTTGTACCCTGTCAATTGTATTTTAATAAAACAGTGATTGGCCAGTAGCCAGGCAGGAAGTAGAGGTGGGACGATGAGAACAGGAGAATTCTGGGAAGAGGAAAGCTTATTCTGCAGTTGTGACCCAGCCACAGAAGTAAGATGTGACTGCCTTGCTGAATAAGATACCGAGCCACATGGCTAACATAGGCAAGAATTATGGGCTAATATAAGTTATAAATGTTAATAAGAAGTCTGAGATAATAGGCTAATCAGTTTATAACTAATGTAGACCTCTGTGTGATTTCTTTGGGACTTAACAAATGCGGGAACCAGGCAGGACAGAAACCATAGTCAACACCTATGAGTTAGCAGTCTCTGCTCAACTCTGAGTCTGACTCATTTTTCCATAAACTGTTCAGACACAACCCCCACCTCCATCCCCTCCCTTGTACTTTTCACAGTGAGAAGCAGAACTTGCTCTGTAGCTGACACCTGAGTGGACTTCCTACTTTTGCTGTGTCAGGCAGCACTGTTCAGTGGAAAGATAATGTGAACCGCAGATGTTGTGGTGATTTGAGTGAAAATGACTCAGCTTAGTTAGGAGGTGTGGCCTGTTGGAGTCAATGTGGCCTTATTAGAGCAAGTGTGTCCCTGGGGGCAGGCTTTGAGGTTTCAGATGCTCAAGCCAGGCCCAGTGTGGCGCTCACTTCCTGTCTGCCAGTCTGGATGTACACCTCTCAGCTACCTCTCTGGCACCATGTCTGCCTCTGAACCACCATGCTTCCCACCATGATGACAACGGACTAAGCCAGCCCCAGTTAAATGCTGTACTCTATAAGGGTTGCTGTGGTCATGGTGTCTCTTCACAGCAATAGAAACTCTACGACCGACACGATTTTAAATGTTCTAGTAATCGCATTTTAAAAGAAGTTCAAAGAAGGAGGTAGCGTTAATTTTGATTAGATATGTTATTTCACCCAAACCTCCACCAAATGTCTTCACTTAGACATAATCAATACAAAATCTACAAGTAAGGCATGTTGCATCCATTTTGGTTCCCAGATTCTGAAATCTGCTGTGTAGTCTTAAAAATCATTTTTATGTATTACTTCTATATTTCTATAGTTTGCATGCGTATCTGTGGACTACATGTGCGTCGTGCCCATGGAGGTCAGAAGAGAGCATCAGATCCCCAGAACAGGGTACAGATGACTGTGAGCTACCATGAGGGTGCCAGGATATGAACCCAGGTCCTCCAGAAGAGCAGCTCTTAACTGCTGAGCCCTCCCTGCAGCCAGTCTCCTGTGTGTTTCCCAATGCATATAAGTTAGAGCAAGGCAATGAGACAGTGGCTCCCACATTAGACCAGGTCACTGTGTAGCACTGTCATCCCTGATATGGGGGTCATGCAACCCCAACTACAATCCTCCTCCCATCTGTCCTCAGGGTACCGTCATGGATTTGCATGGAGCCCCTCTAGTTCAAGACCGTGGAAGCATAGAAAGGCGTTGGCAACTGCTATTGTTTCCAGTGACTGTCCTGTGTGGTCCGGGGGTCCCATGCCCACCTGCATCGTCCCCACTCCACACGACAGGGTTTGCTAGAGTGAACAGAGCCAAGCTTGCGCACCGCCAAGGACAGAAGTATTAGCGGCAAACTGTGGTGTTCCCTAGGTGGTGGAAACCATTGTTAGGAACAGACAGGAGATTTTAATCCTCTATTAGCAGAGCGAGAGAATGTGGGCAGCAAGTCAAGTCTTGTCAGGGAAAACACCAGCAGGAAGGGGAGCCGCCTGGTATGCTGTGCCACCCCTGCCTCCGCTGCTTCCCTCCGATGCAGTGCCTTGGTGTCATCGAGCCTAGCCAAGCTGTGGCAGAGCCTGAATCATCACCAACTCTGCTGTTGTACCCCTCTGATGCAGTCCATCTCTGCCTCTGGCTTCCACAGGCGCGCGCGCACACACACACACACACACACACACACATACATGTATATGCACATAACTGAAAATAAAATTCATTAGCTGTTGGGGGGTGGTACACGTCTTTAATGCCAGCACTCAGGAGGCAGAGGCAGGCAGAATTCTGTGAGTTTGAAGTCTGTATAGTAAACCCCTCACCCACAGGAAGTTCTTCGATGCTTACACAAACCTCTCACTTGCATGAGGTGACAACTCTCTGGACAGCTCCTGAGGTCCTTATTTCCCAGGATAGAAAAGCAGAAGCCCTGTCGAGGGGAAACTTGGAAAGAAGAGGTACAGGCTTTCCAGCAGGCTTTCCCAGGACATCACATGAGGACACAAACACAGACTCTCATCATTTGAAAGACACAGGGAGCTGGGGTTCGAACAAACAGAACAAACCTTTAAACCTGGCAGTTTCTTAGAGAAGACTGTCTTTTTGATGGGGCTAGGGACAAGGAGGAAGACGACCTGATTCTTAGTGTAGTATGTGAACCCAGAATATTCAGAGTTACCTTCAGTGGGTAAGGGATTTATTGCACGTGTGTATGGACCTGAATCCCAGCACCTACATAAAGAGCTAGTCCTAGCTATGACCCTGGCACTGGGCAAGCGGCATGGAGACGGGAGTGAGGGGTCTCTGTAGGTATCAAGGCAGGCAACTAAGAAATTCTCAAAAAGATGAGGATGAAAACTCAGTTCAGATTGGCCTTGTCAACCTGGATCAAACGTCTAAAAAGTCTGATGCCAGGCAGTTCATTGTAGGCACATTTAAACACAGTAGAATTTGGAAAAGGGCCGGTCGGTGGTAGTGCATGCCTTTAATCCCATCACTCTAGAGGCAGAGGCAGGCAGATCTCTGTGAGCTTGAGACCTGCCTGGTCTTCAGAGTGAGTTCCAGGACAGCCAAGAAGGCTGTTATACTGAGAAACCTTGCCTTGAAAACAAAACAAAACAAAACAAACAAAACAAAAACAAAAATCAAAAGGCCAAGTCTGGTCCAAGTCTTTTGTTTGACACATTTGGACACTGACAGTTGCTTCGAGCCAAGGAGGGCTGGCTGCTCTTCGACCTCTGTGCAGCAGCCCAGACAGCTCAGGGCTCTGGGGAATCTCTTAGGAAGCTCAGAACTGTTCCCGGAGGGAGGAAGGGAGGGAAGGAGGGAGGGAGGGAGGGAGGGAGATGGAGAGGAAGGATGGAATAGACGTGATCTCTCAGCCCCACCATCAGTCATTTGCCGTGGCCAGGGTGCCACCCTCTCTGGGCATCGTTTCACTAAACAATACACACAACACCCCTTCCCCGACGTCCCTGCTTCTGAAGGCAGTGGAGAGGCAGGAATGGGAGCCACAAAGTCCCACACAGTGGATGAGAGTGGGGGAAGTCAGAGGGAATGAGTAAGCACATGCTCAGAGCTAGAGACCGCAGCTGCACCCAGAGGGCTGCACCCTGGGTTAGCGTGGAGATCTGTTTCCTGTTCTCATTTCGGCCCCAGAATGTTCATAATGAGTCTCCTCAAACTCTGCACCTCTTGATTTGAAATAGCCAAGGTCTCTCCGCACAAAATCGGTTCCCATCAGGTCTAGGCATGAAGTGATTTGTTAGGATTTGGGAGGAGTGGGAACCAGTCCAGGCTGAGCTGCAGGAGACACCCAGAACCACACAACTGATCGGCTGTGGCCTCTGCCAACTCTGCCCACACCCTGTCCCCAGGTCACTGTCTGAGATTTGCGTCACTCAACAGGTCCCAGCAGCTGAGAAAATGGGAATGGAGGTGGCTTTTATGCTTAGTGTGAAGGTGATATTTGCATTCTGAAGAACAGTGACCATATTTAGGGTGTGTTGAAAAAATTTGGGTCTCCATGGATGCTTGTGTCTATGACTACCCTTTGAGGTGCTGGGAACACAATCCTAAGGAATTTGGCTTTTCAGGTCTCTTATTTTCATTTGAATACATTTTTAAACCTTTAAAATTTACATTTTAGCTGGGCAGTGGTGTTGCACACCTTTAATCCCAGCACTTGGGAGGCAGAGGTGGGCAGATCTCAGTGAGTTTGAAGCCAGCCTGGTCTACAAAGAGAGTTCCAGGACAGCCAGAGATACACAGAGAAACTCTGTCGTGGGAAAGAAATGACAACAACAACTAAAACAACCAACCAAACAAACAAAAGTTACATTTTGAACCTTTTAAAGGTTTACACACACACACACACACACACACACACACACACACACTCGGCTACGGCTCACCTCTGAGGGTATAAGAACAGCTTGTTGGAGTCAGTTTATCCTGAGGCTTGACTAGGGTCTTCAATCCTAACAACATGTACCTTCACCTACTGAGCCATTTCGTCAGCCCTGAATATGTATGTTTTTAATGTGTATGGATGTTTTGCCTGCCTGTATATCTGTGCACCACATGTGTACAGTGCTGGCAAAGACCAGAAGATCCCCTGAAACTGGAGTTATAGTGAGTTATTAACCATCATGTGGATGCTGGGAACTGACCTGGGTCCACGGCCGGAACAACAAGGGTTCCTAACAGCTGAGCCACCTCTTCTGCTCCCTAAAGACAGTTCTAAAGCATTCATTTGTTACACAAGCATATATGTATCTAGATATAGCTACAGATGCTTATACATACACCCACGTCTGTTATGAAGAACATATAAACTACACATATACATGTTTCATTTAACATACTTCCAACATGCAGTGACACAGAATATACATTACTGTTCCAAAGGGAGGAAAGGGAGCACAGGGAGGAAATATTGGATCAGAACAAGACTGAAAACCAGAAGGGCAAACTTCAAACTTCACAGCTCCGTGTCTGATGTCAAAGCACTCTTCAGATCCCCAACTCCTTTCAGCTTCATTGACCGCAACGCGCTCCTCTCTCTTGGACTGGTTCCACTCCCTGTTAGTAGCTCTTCTCGGCAAGTGTCCCATGGCGCTGGCATCTCCAACATCTCAGAGTCTCCACAACAATCCAGGCTTCACCTTCGCAGCCTCTCTAGGCCTCTATTCAAGGACACCCCTGACACGTGCCTGGCCTCAGTGACTTAGTGGTGGAGGAAGATTCCATAGCCCCTTTCTTATATCTTTGAATCTAAAACCAGAAACATGTTACTGAAGCTGCTAAGTTGTGCTGCTTGCTGGGGCTGGAACATGGCCCCTCATTCAAAAATGTTCATTTGAACGCCCCCCCCCCCCATGGCTTCGCTATCTGCCCCATTCCAAGCTCACCCTTTTTAGAAAGTCCGCCAAGCAATGGGTCCTCCCCAGGAGCTGCTCAAGACCGTACCTACAGGGTATTTAAGCTCCTGCCCCTAGACCTGCCATGTGATTTTCTTCTTCTTTCCCCTGCCTCACTTTTGGGGGACTTGGGAGTCGCCTGGGAGCGCTTTGTTCATTAAACCTGGACTTTTAATTGGGCTTGATCTGGCTTATTGCATTGGCGGAGAAACCCACTGCCGGGGTCCAAAGATACTTAGATACTTATTAAAATACATTTGAGGTTTTTGTTGTTGCTGTTTGTTTGAAGGTAATCCTTTGGCCTCCCTAGGCCTCAGTTGTGTGCACAGCCTAGCCCCTCTAGATCTTTGGAAAAGGGGTTATTCATTGTCCTGATTTATCTGGGCCAGGCCCCATTTATGCCTGTGAGCAACATGACTCTTTCCTGACCTGTGTCTCTATTCACATGATAAATTAGATGGCCATCTTGTTCTCATGGGACAGCTGACTGTCCCCAGCCCCTAGGATATGTTGGCAGGATGACATTGCAATCTGACCCTACAGTCCCAGGACTGGGCTTAGAGCCTGTCAGGTGGCCTGTCTTTTCGTGTGTGTGTGTGTGTGTGTGTGTGTGTGTGTGTGTGTGTGTGTCTGTCTGTCTGTCTGTCTGCGTGGGAGTGGGGGGAGCACACAGGTCCTGCTTCATAACGAAAACCAGTAGAACTGAGGCCACAGGGACATGTGCTCCTAATTCCCAGCCACATAAAGAGCTAAGAATATGTAAAACACACAGTCAAGGACTCGGTGTTGCCTAGCCAAGTCCAGAGCCACTTGCTGCCCAGGACTTGGTGTTCCGTTATCATCGCAGAAATGCTGGCCAATGCTGGTTTTCAGGCCAGTTTGAATTTGATGACTCTTTTGATTCCCATAGCTCCGTGTTCCCCCACCCCCCACCCAGCCCGGAGCTATCCACTAAGGGTGAGGGTTCTCAAGAGTAGAACAATTTCCCCCCAGCAGACGAGACTCAGAGGGACAGGGCTCCTGTGATCTGAAGGACCAAGACTTCTTTTGCTCTCTGCGGCCTTGTACCCAGCCATGGCTCCAGAGCTTCAAGGGAAAGCAGAGGTATGAGGCTTGTTCTAATTAGCCCCCAGTTGGGCTGCGGGCAGCGGTGAAATTTGTCCCTGCTCCTCCCCCCTCAAAGCAGTCCTGATGTTTCCAGGCCTCCAGGCTGCGGAGTGGGACTTAATGAAGCAAGCTCTCCTTCTGTGGCTTTGCCCTCTCTGGCAGCTCCAGCTGCCTGGGGCCTGGCTTTGGGGAAAGCAGTCAAGACAGTCCCTCCTCCCAGGCCCCCCAGCCCTCCGCTCACCAGGGGGTCTGCTCCTCCACAGCCAGCCTCACCCCACCCATGTTAAACTAATGAGTTCCAGAGCCCACACCAGAGCCGCTCTTACGGTGCTGACCTATTTAATTAAAACAGCAGCTTTCAAATATGGAGGCTCTGCTCCTGGCCACAGAGGGGCTCTAGGCTGTCTCTGGCCAGTTTGGACGTTGGCACCACTCCACCCCTTGCCTTTCTTCTCTTCCTCCCTCCTCCTCTCTCCTGATTTTTCCAACATCTGTGTCCAGAAAGGAAGAAAAACCCTGTTTGGACTGGCCTCCTTCCACCCGTCAGTTTTCCCTCCTTCCAAACGTCTTGTCTAAAGTGGAGTCAGTTACATAAGCATCCCACCTCTTTCCATAAATTTCCGCAGTCTCTTAACAATAGGGTTACTGTGCAGGAGAAGAGGAGCCCACAACCACACCCCTTGAGTGCGAGTCCCCGGGCCAAACAGAACCAGAGATGCGTTCTTTGAAAGAAGCCAAGAGGAAACCCAGACTGTTCTGGGGGAGATCTTTGCTGTTGTCCTTGGAACACTTTCTTACCAAAGCCCCAGCCCCACCCCTCCCGCTGTGCCCTTCCAGCTCTGAGCATCACACTGTTTGAATGGATGCCCAATTTCTGTCTTTCCCTTCCCTGCCTGACAGTATATGTCACTATGTGTCCGTGTCCCGAGGGCAGACTGTGCGGCTGATGGAGCTGGTTTTGTGTGTGTGTGTGTGTGTGTGTGTGTGTGTGTGTGTGTGTGTTGGCAAGGTCCTCGAAGGCACACCCTGGAGATTTTGTTGCCTTTTTCTTTAAATAGAAGCAGTTAGACCTCACTAATTCAGACCAGTTGGGGAAAAGTCCAGAGCGGAAGAGAAGTCTGACAGCATAGTTACACGGAGGCCTTTTACTTCTCCCATTGTGTCCAGTTGCTGGAACTGGTCCTAATCATGTGGACAGATATGGTCCTGCTGGACTCAGTTTAAGTAGACAGAGATTTTTTTCGCAAAGTCATCTTGAATAGCCAGTTAGCAGGAGGGCTTCTCTGGGTATGAAAACATACTGTATTTTTTTTTCCTTTTTCTATTTTTAGTTTTTTTTGAGACAGGGTCTCGTGTCACTAGCTAGCTCAGACTGCATCGAACCCAGGTCCTTCTCTGTCCACTTCCCAAGGGCTGAGATTGCAAATGTTTGACACTATGCCCAACTCTAAAGACACACTTTCCTTGGGAGATTAGATTTCAACACTTATGGTGCTTCTCATTTAGGTCAGAGAATTATCTCACCTGGATGGTGGTAAGACAGGCTCTTGTCTGTCAGTATACAATGTATCTTCTATCCCATAGTAATCATGAAAGGACGTGTTGAAAACTGGATAGATGGATGGATGAGTGGGTGGATGATGGATGAGTGGGTAGATGGATGAGTGGGTAGGTGGATGGATGAGTGGGTGGATGGATGGATGAATGGGTGGATGGATGGATGAGTGAGTGGATGGATGAGTGGGTAGATGGATGAGTGGGTAGGTGGATGAGTGGGTGGATGGATGGTTGAGTGGGTAGATGGATGGATGAGTGAGTGGATGGATGAGTGGGTAGATGAATGGATGAGTGGGTAGATGAATGGATGAGTGGGTGGATGGATGAGTGGGTGGATAGATGAGTGGGTGGATGATAAATGAGTGGGTAGATGGATGAGTGGGTAGATGGATGGATGAGTGGGTAGATGGATGAGTGGGTAGATGGATGAGTGGGTAGGTGGATGAGTGGGTGGATGGATGGTTGAGTGGTTAGATGGATGGATGAGTAGGTGGATGGATGAGTGGGTGGATGGATGGATGAGTGGGTAGATGGATGAGTGGGTAGGTGGATGAGTGGGTAGGTGGATGAGTGGGTGGATGGATGGTTGAGTGGGTAGATGGATGGATGAGTGGGTGGATGGATGAGTGGGTAGATGGATGAGTGGGTAGATGGATGGATGAGTGGGTAGATGATGAGTGGGTAGATGGATGGATAATTGGATAGATAGATATATTGATGGATGGATGAATAGAGGACTGCATACATGGATGACTGAGTGGATGGATGGATGCTTAGATGGGTGAATGAAACTGATGACACTGAAGAAGGATTGGAAAAGAGTCTTTGTGGGAACATTTGAAAGAAACCTTTATTGACCTGCTAAGCGTGGCAAGCTCATACCCGTGCCATGCTATAGTCTGGAAGAGGAATATCGCATAAGATCATTGGGACAGTCTTGATCCCCTTCTGGGCACTGTTGGGAAATAGGGAGGCTTTAAACGGGATGCTTTCAGACAAAGAGTTGTATGCTTTGAAGAGGATATGGGGCTGGGAGCATGGGGCTCTCTGTCTCTTCCTCTTCTGTTTTATGCTTTCTCTCTCCTCTCTCCCCTCTCTCTCTCTCTTTCTCTCTCTCTCTCTCTCTCTCTCTCTCTCTCTCTCTCTGTGTGTGTGTGTGTGTGTGTGCTATGTGGTATGTGTTGTTTATGTATGTGAGGGTATGCATTCACATGTGCCTGTGTGTAAAGGCCAAGAGTTGGCATCCGGTATCCCCCTCATTGCTCTCTTCCTTATTGTTTGGAATAAAGTCTCTTACAGCCTTGAACTTGCTGATTCAGCTAGACAGCTGGCCATGGAACCTTCACGATCATTTTATCCCTACCTCCCCAGCACTGGGTGTAGGAGCTTTTTATGTGGGTGTTGGGGATCCCAACTCAGGTCCTTACGTGTGCGTGGCCATCACTTTAGATGGAGTCAACATCTGCCCCCAGCCTTCTTTCTCCCTCTTGGGTGTGGCTGTGAGTTGAGTAGACTTGCTTTACCCCTGAGTCAGGATAAACATTTCCTCTTGGTAAGATGATAGTCTAGGGCATTTTGTAATGGTAACAGAAAGTTAGGGACCCACTGAGAGCATTGTCACCAGTTCTCAGCACACACAGAATGAGAAGCGGAAGGCAAACGCCAGCGCGGTGGCACTGAGTGATAGGAGACACCAGGACACACAATTAGATGGTGTTGGTGAGCAAGAATGAGTGCATGAGGTGAGCTGGACCTGGAGCCAGGCATCAAGCAGGGTTTAAAAGGGGCTCAGCTGTGGATAGTAAGGGTGCTGTAGCAGTTAAGATCCTTTTGGCCAGGTGCGGTACAACTTGGCTATAATCCCAGCATGATTGGGGAAGAGGGAAACAGGCAGAGACTGAATTTGAAGCCAGTCTGGGCTACATGGTAAGAACTTATCAAAACAAAACAAAACCAACCAACGAACCAAACAAACAAACAAAAACACCCCCCAAAAAAAGTAAACCAAAACAGCAAAAATATTGCTGGCCGGGATCTCTAACACACGGAGGCCACGGTCAGCACCTAGATGCCCACGCTCACACTGAGTTTGGCACTTAGAAGTTCCTTTCTGGTCAGGTGACCAAGATCATGAAGGCTTCAGTTAATTTACATACGGACTGCCACATTGACTGTGGCAGGTGTACTAGAATGAGAAGGAGGGGCACATGGCCCTCCAGGAGAAATTGAAGGAGCACCAGGATCTCCACGCCTGATGTGCTCAGTGACCTGAAGCTGCACCATCGAGGGCTCTAGCCTATTCCCTGGCTGACAAGCTTCAAGCCTGTGCTTCCTTCTCCCTCATTGGATGCATCAGGTAATGTGACTCCCAGTGACCCTGTCATTTTTGTGGGTGCTTGACGGCCATGGAATGACTGGTGGACGAAGGTCTTGTGTAATGAGTTAGAGTCTCCACCTTCAACCCTCTCCATGATGAGAGAATCTCAAGCAACCCAGCTTAGAGTATCAACCTGTGGTTGGCCAGATCGGATGCCGCCCATACCTAACTTGATCTAGCATTGCCATTCTCTCCCGGAGGATGCCAGGACCAAGGCCATAGTGGTTAACTACAACGGCACTGCAAACAGATGCGAATCTGGTGCCCCATAAAGGAATGTGTTGGTGAACACCCACGTCTGTGACACCAGCACGCATTGCTGAGAACTTTACAGCTTTTCCTTTGAGCTGAGTAATGAGGGCATGACCACCTCACTCAGCCACAGCAGGAGCTAAGGGGTCTCTGCTGTGATGAGCTGTGCCAAAGGCAAGAATTACCCTCTTCAGGCAGAAGTTAGAAACGGTGGTTGCCTGCCCTCCCCTGCACGACTCCTTCCCATCCTTGCTGTCTCAGTCCTTATAAGTGTGGTGTGGCCTGTGTCACTCAGAAGAGCATGATGCACACTCTAAAGAGCAGTGTCTGTGGATTCTGTTTCTCCCAGTTTTTCTTTGCTGTTCTTCTCACCCACCCAGGAGCCTAGGAAACGTTTAACCTGAGTACCCTTTCCTGACTAAAGAGAAGTTCAAGATCTGTAGTCAAAATCACTTAGGTGGGCAGTGGTGACACACACCTTTAATCCCAGTACTTGGGAGGCAGAGGCAGGTGGATCGAGTCTGGTCTACAGAGTTCCAAGACAACCAGGGCTACACGGAGAAATTCTGTCTCAGAAAAACAAAAAACAAAGAACCCAAATTCACGCCACTAAAGTAGTTTTGGGTGCTTGGACTATAATTACTTTGGTCAGACTTCTCTTTGCCTCAAATAACAAAAAGTCTTGTGAGGGGGGAGCAAATCAAGAGTCAAGGAGAAAGAGTGGTTTTTCTGAAACAACCAATAGGAAACATAGATGAGCGGCCTTACACCGGCAGCGTCCAATAGAAAACATAGATGAGCGGCCTTACACCGGCAGCGTCAAATCAGGGCAGTCTGGTGGACTCTACTCTGTCCTAACTGGGATGGGCGGTGTTGCTGAGCTGACATACACAGTAGAAGCCAGGGAAGCTGGGATCATCCCCGGTGCACGGCACAGCTACCCACAGTGTGCTTCAGAGGTTAGCGGGATGCTGCTGAGAAGCTACTGTCCTACATAGTGAGCAATTCGGGGTTCACTGACTGGTTTATTGGGGCACAGAGGAGTTAGGTTTTTCTCCTGGGCTTTTACAGAGCCTTTCTCCGCTCAGGGGGCACAAGACTACTGTCTCCGAGGACCGCTTCTTCCATCCGTGCATCCCACCCACGCCTAGTTCTAAATCCACCCCGAAGCAAAGGAGTGACTACTAGTTTCATCAAGATCCTGCATCCCTCCTGTCCACAGGGACCGCTGGGTAGGGAAGCTGAAATCTGAAGGATTTTATATTTGGTTAGAAAATGGTGTACTTCTGCTGAAGGGGAGGGTGCTATTCCTGATAGAATGGCCCCTGCTAGCTGGACTTTGTAAAACATGCTTGTGACCTGGACTGGTGATCTTGTGACTTCCAGACTGGACCTGGCTGTTTGGTTGATCATGTGCAGCCAGCTCCTCGGTCTAACACAGCCAGTGACAGAGAACTTCATGGTGCTAGGATCATTCACACACATTTTTTTTTAAAGGATACACTGGATAGAAAGGGCGAGGCTTTATGAAGTCAGATGAAAAAGCTCTTCCATAGGAGCCACAATGGCAGACAAGAGCCTTCCACAGGGGTGTGAGAGATGGGGGAACTCCTTGGTTAACCTAAGATCGGGAGAATAGACAAAATTTAACCAGATGAAAGGCAGGGGGCAGATTGCATCCCCATAGATCAGACTAGCCACCAGGCAAAGCACATACCAGGATTTGTTGAGTTTGGCCAAAGAAAGACTCCCTATCTCCTGTCATGTCATGCATGTTAAAGGATTCGTCTTGATTTCAAAAGCAAGGAGGAGTCATTGAAGTGCCCTACAGAAGGTTCACTTTGAGATGAACAACAAAAGAGAACGAATCGAGCCCCACTCAGAGGAATGGGGAGGTACCACAAGCACGGGGGCGTCCGTGATTGGGGTATCACGAGAATGAAGAAACACTGAAGAGAAGACCAAGTTAGTTGCTGGAGAAGAAGGAAGGAGTAGGGATAGCCCCTTAGTTTCTGGGCTGAGTTTGGAAATGGGACCGTTCACTGAGGAAGGAAATACTGGAATAGGGACAGAGCTGTGGGAAAGTCAGCTTAGATTTGGTAGCGGTGAGATCAGTTTCTTTGAAACCAAGTGGAGATGAAGAGTGGGCAGCCAGATACAAGATCAAAGCAGAAGGCTGGACTAGAAATGCAAATCCCGGCAATGTCAGCATCCAGATGGGACAGTGTAGCAATTGTCTTGCTGAGTGGTAGGTTACCTCGAGGCTTGGTGATTGAGCACAGCCTTCCTTTGTTGTGCACGGTTTGGATAAGCTGGGAAACTGGCCAGAGCTCAGAGGGGATGACTTCATTCTGCCCTGCAATCTCCGAGGTCTCGGTGGCTGAGAGCTGGAGCGGTCTGCTGTTGATGTTGGCCGAGAGCTTAGCTGGGGTTTCTGGCTGCAACATCTCCATGTGGCCGAGGTTTTCTCACAACAGGACAGATTGATTCTAAAAGTGAGAGTCCCAGGAGAGGGCCAAGGAGAAACTGTGTCCTGTATATGACCTAACCTTGGAAGTCGAGAGCTGTCAACTCTGCCATGCTTGCTTGACTGAAGTTGTATCTGCCACCTGGACTGTGAAATTTAGACTCTGTCCCTTGATGGACAGCTAATGGTGACATTCCTTGTACAGTATAATCAACTACCAATGCAGACTAAAGGGAATGAATGCTCTCTCCCGAGGAGAGCCTGCCAGCGGGGCCTGCCTCAAGATGACTTACAAGTCTTTGGGTGTGCAGTACTGTGTGTTGTATGACTTTCGGGGGAGACGTGAACAAATGTCTGCTCACTCCACACAGAGCACTGGTGACGGACAAAAAGAAGCAATTCCACTCTAGCCTAGTTCAGTAAGCCAGTGACTGTGTTGGGGTTCCTACAGGAGAATGGCTAAGGGGTCACTTCTATGAGCATGGATGACTTGAAACAAGCTACGTCCTGGTCAGTTTCCCACCACGGAGTGAGCTTTACCTTGAAAGAAGAGCAGAGGAGAGGGCTCCTGTCTCCACAGTGTAAACAGCAGAGCTTTATTTTAGTCTGTGTCTTGCTGTTGTTGACTGCCGTGGATCATGGCCTGGGAGCTGGTAGCAGCAGCTGGCTGTACAGTAGGATTTTTTTTTTTTTTTTGAGAACTACCTACAGGGCATTTACACAATAAACAGCTGGGAGAGGTTCTGTCTGTACTAGGGAAGTCTGGAACTTATTATGGGATGGACAAAGAGGGAAGAAGGTCCTTTCCCCAGAATCATCCCCAAAGCAGGCAGAACATCCTAATGTGTGGTACAGCTGGACAATCCACTTAGGACCATGGACAGACAGATTAGGGCTGTGTGGTGCAGGGTGGTCCCCTCTGGTAGTGTTTTCATCAAGCCAAATGCTTGAAACTTACTTTAAATTATATATAAAAGAAGAAAGAAACTGGAAATGGTGGTGTGCACCTTTAATCCCAGCACTCAGGAGGCAGAGACAGGAGGATTCTCTGTGAGTTCAAGGCCAGCTTGGTCTACAGAGTAAGTTCCAGGACAGCCAGGACTGCTATATAGAGAAACCTTGTCTCAAAAAAGGAGAAGGAGGAGGAGAAGAAGAAAAAAAGGAAGGAAAAAAGAAAGGAGAGAGAGAGAGAGAGAGAGAGAGAAGGTAGAAAGCATGGAGGGAAGAACTGATATCAGCCTCTAGCTGTTCACACAAATGCACACAGCATCTTTTGTTACCTCTGTCATCTTGTACAAATCATAAAACCCCCTGGACTTCAGTTTTCTAGTCTTTAAAGTAGGAATAGCAGCAATTACCTCCCCCTCCAACACACACATCCTGGCACTATGGGATGCTTAGAAGACTGTGGCTCGTGTTGTCAATCTTGTAAGTTAGGACTTTATGTATCTGTGAGACTGATTACAAATTAGTATTTGTTTATAATCTAAGTCAATATTTTCTGAGCTTTGCACACCTGGGCTGGGAGTGTGTGTGTGTTCATGTGTGCATTTATATATGTATTTGTGTGTGATATGTGTGTCGTGTATGTGTGGTGTGTAGTGTGTGTGTCTATGTGTAGTGTATGTGTATGAATGGGACGTATACTTTTGTGTATGTGTTTGTGTGTGGTATGTGTGTATGTATGGTGTGTGTGCATTTGTGTGTGTGTGTGTTTGTGTGTGCTGTATGTGTATATGAATTGGGTGTGTGTGTGTTTGTTTATGTGTAGGTGTTTGTGTATAATGTCTCTGTATGTGCCTGTTTGTGTGAATGTTTGTGTGTGGATGTGTCTGTGTTTGTATATGGTCTGTGTATTGTATATGTGTATGGATGTGTGTGTGCCTGTTTTTGTGTGTGGTATATCTGTCTCTGCGTGTGTCTGTAGTGTGAGTGTGTGTGCGCATGTATGTGTGTGGATGGATGTGTGTGCATGGGTGTGTGTGTGTCTGTGTTTGTGCATGGTGTATGTGTGTGGATGGGTGTGTATGGATATGTGTGTGTGGAATATTTGTCTATGGCATGTCTGTGATGTTGTGATGTATGTGTGTGGTATATTTGTCTATGTGCATGTCTGTGAAGTGTGTGTGCATGTGTATGTGTGCGTGTGTGTGATTTACAGGCATGTGCAGCAGAAATCTGGATCACCCGTCACGCCCTGCTAGCTGAGGTCAAGCCGGCCAGGCCCTGAGCCTCTCAGGTCTCACACTCCCTCCTGATTATCTTCTCAGTCTCCTTAGTGCCGTATTTAACGTTTTGAGAGTAGGGTCCACGTCACTGTTTTAAGTGGTCTCCAGGTGTCTCGTGGAAATAGTACCTGTGGCTGTTTTGTGCAAGGAGGCTGTGAGGGCCTCACAGAGACTGTGGGGTAAAGGCCACTGTGTGCAGCAGCTCTGGAGTGCCAGGCAGCCTCGGCTGATTCAGTAGAGAGAGGACTTCCGGAGCTGCTCATGCTCTGCCAAGAAGATCAAAGGGCATCTCGCACCCTCTCCACACCCTCTCCCATTAGCGGCCGCAGCAGCAGCTCTTTCAGCTCTGCCTGGCTTTTGCTCTTAGTCTCTGCCCTGGCACATGGGGCTAAAGCGGTCACTACATTGCTTTCCTTGTGTTTTCTGTCCTTTATTTCCTCTCTGTCCCAATGGGTTGACCTTCGATGTCTGCTCTATTTTGATCTGGGTTTCCCTGTAGTGATGGGTGGTGAGGTCCCTAAACCAATCCCTAGGTGACTGGTAGGAAAGGTCCTCCCTGAGGGCTATTTCTGCATCCTCCAGGTGGGGTTGGGAGAAGCAAGAACAAGAATCAGGGTAGAGCCTGGTGGTGACAGCACACCTTTAATCCCAGCACTCAGGAGGCAGAGGCAGGTGGATCTCCATGAGTTCAAGACCAGCCTGGTCTAAAAAGTGAGCTCCAGGACAGCCAGGGCTGTGAAACTCTGTCTCAAAAAACCTAAAAAGAAAAAGAAAAAGAAAAAAAAAGAGTAGGGACAGAGGCTTTCTCCACACATGGTTCTGATTAGATGCTCTTGCTGAGGCTCTCTGGCCTTGAACCCTCTCTCCACAGGAAGCCTGTGCAGGCCAGAGCTGAGGCTGGGTTTAAGGAGGCAGCCTGGGGCAGACAGAGGCCTGCACATTTGATCTTTATCAGACCTCTCTCCACCCCAGGCCTCCTGCCAGCTGCCAGAGCCCCTAGCCAGAATCCTCCAGGAATTCAGAATCCAAGGATTGTGTTACTTTCTGATTCTATTAGGGGCAGGACCGGGGAGGGGGATCTGGAGGGGCCTGCAGAGAGCTTCGTGCTCAGCGGGTGTCTATGGACCTTGTTCCTGCTATTCCAGCTTTGACTCCCCCCCCACCCCCTCTCTCATGCTCTCTGCAGGGAAGGATGTAGATGGTGGATATATAAACCAATGTTTTGCGATTGGCTTTAGCGAGCAAGCACGAGCAATAACAATATGATATAACAAAGGAGAGCACAGTCACCCCTTATGTAAATGCTTAGGATCTCAGACTTGAGAATATTTTCAGATACACAATAAGGTATCTTGGGGAAAGGACCTAGGTCTGAAAGAATGGATTTGTGTTTCATATATACCTTATTGTTGTCGAACTCGGTCCTCAGAGCAAAACAGCCTCTGTCTGCATAAGATCGGCTGTGCCTACCTGCAAGAGTCCATCAAGATAGAACTTGGTGACTGTAGACATTCCCTCAAAGAAGGAGGGATGGAGAGGGTCATGAACCCTCACCTGAGCCACTCCTCCCAGCCATTGGTACACAATCCTGCACTAATTACACAGGGAGGTGCTGGGGAGTATAGGTTGGGAGGTCAATTGGATCTGTCTGTGCAGTTTTGGGGAAGCCACCCTCCGCGCTGGGCGAAGTCTTTCCAGTGACTTTGGAGTCACTGTGCTTCCTCCAGGAAACCTCGCCCGTGCCCTGTAAGCGAGGCTCCAGAACTCATCAGTTTTCCATGTAAGCTTCAGAATCGTAGTTTGGTTTGTTGTAAGCAAAGAGAGTCGTTGCTTCTGTCTCCCCAGGGAAGGAATTCTTGAGACGCTTGTCCACAAAGCCTAAAGGTCATTTTATGGTGCTTTTGGTGCAGTATAGTCTTGTAAGGGGGCTCTGGGAGTTTTCTAGGGGTTTGCTATGTTCGTTTTATGCAAGGACAAAGAATTGAGTGTCTGAGAAAGACAGAAGACCAGGCTTCAGAGAAGAAAGTAGCAGCTTTGTTCCTTCAGGATGGGAGAGGCCCAAGGCTGGGAGTCTGCTGAGCAGATGGTATGTTATAGGACTCCTGGGTCCTCCCTTTTCCCCTCTTTAGGTCCTCCCTCTTTCCCCTCTCCTATTTAGATACTCACCCAATGCGTTCCTGTCCTGTCTCCTTGCACTGTGTTCTAGGAACAAGAAGCCGCTGTCGCAAGGAACCCACTTTTTCTTTCCTCGGCTACCTACATCCCTCTAATTCTTCTTCATTCTGACTGCTACCTGTCACTCAAGGTTGCTCTGTGGTATTGGGCGGAGGGAATCCTTGCATTTGGAACATTTTATATTTTCAGATTAGGGAGGGTTGACCTGATTCAGTTTGCTTGTTTGAGGCAGGGCATAGCGTATCTTAGGCTGGCCTCACACTGGCTATGTGGGGAAGGATGGCTTTGAACTTCCGATCCTCCTGTCTCCACCTTTCCCACACTGGGATTGCAGGCCTGTGCCACCACACCCCATTTTACAGATGCTTAGGCTGTAACAGCAAAGCAAATGTGGCTATGTGTGGAGGCTCACAACTGAGAACTCAACATTTGGGAAGCTGAGGCAGGAGGATTGCTATGAACTGTGTAGTGAGTTTCAGGCCAGCCAAGACCATGCCAAGACTAGGTTATCAAAAAAAAAGAAAAGACAATGATGATGATGATGATGTAACAGCCACAGTGTGCTGTTACTGTTACAACCACCTAACACCCAGACGTCCAGAGAACAGCTCCCCGTGGAGATGTCTCCTCATAACTGTAGAAGGATTGAGCAAAATGAATTTGAAGTTTCTCTTTCTCCTCTCTTTCCTTACCAAGGAAAAGAACATGGAGGACAGTAGAATGAATGCTTTGTCTGGCTGCCTAGCAGCTTGTTTAGAGAGGTCAGAGGGCAAATACTTTATGAACCACTTCAACCGTCCAGACCCCCTCGTAGCAGGAAGTCTGGGACAGGCTCTGTGAGTTGGCACAGGCCTGAACAGGACACTGCACACTCGGTTCCCAGACTTCAGCCATCCATCCATCCCAAGGTTTTATAGGGTGCCGGGCAGTTCTGATCTCTGATGGCCGTTCCCAGGCCCCCTGCTGTGCGCTAGGCACCCTGTTTGGAGCCTTCTCTGTGCTATCTCATTTTGTCCTCCACCCACAGACGTGGGATTTCTGTTTCAGTTTGCAAGTACGGCCAGGCTGGCCCTCTACTCCAGGATGCTGGCGGTGGAGCTGGAATCTCGCCTGCACGCAAGCTCTGCAGCCTCGGCTGGAGCCTGGGCTTGGATCCTCCCGAGGCCTCGCCCCTTGACTTGCAGGGGCACATTCTGCTCCTTTCTCTTTGTCTAAGCTTCTCTGTCTGTCAGGGTCTGAGGATCTTTCTGTCTGCCCCTCCTGCCCCATCCAGTATTTGGAATCTTAAGCCTCAGCATGGATTTGAGGAGCGTGGTTTTGTGAAGATCATGAAGGATTAGTGCCCTTTTCTATGGATGGTAAGCAGCCTTGCAGCCACTGGCCCTGGCCCTGCCTGGAGCTTAGAATTCACTGCCTTCACAGCTGCAAGAAATCAGTGCTTGTTAATAAATTACCCCGACTATGGTCTTTTGTCGTAGCATCAATGTGGTAGTTTGAAAGAAAACCTTCTAAAGTGAGTGGCACTATTAGGAGGTGTGGCTTTGTTGGAGTAGGAGTGGCCTTGTTGGAGGAAGTGTGCCACTGTGGGGGCGGGCTCTGAGGTCTCTTTTGCTCAAACTTCCCTCAGTGTGACCACCAGTTGGCTTCCTGTTACCTGCAAGATGTAGTGCTCTCAGCTCTAGCGCCATGTTTGCCTGTACACCCTCATTCCCCTGACTTGCTGATAATGGACTGAACCTCTGAAACTGTAAGCCTGCCACCTCAATTAAATATTTTCTTTGTGAGTTGCCGTGGTCACGGTGAGTTGCCATGGTCACGGTGTCTCTTCACAGCAATAGAAACCTAAGACACACATAAATGAATAAATTTCTGCATCCTAACCCTATTTCTTTTAAGACCTCTTTTTATATAGGATGAGGGGCCACCCATAAGACTACATTTTAACTTAATCACCTCTCCCAGAGCCCTAATTCCAATGACATCCCGCAAGGGTCCTGGGGGTCAGGTTCCTGGCAGGTGATTCCTGGCAGGGAAACAAATCAACCTGCAGCAACCATAGGTGGTGCAGACTCTAAGAGCCAACTATCTACCCGAGGTCACAGAGCAACTTGCACGTCTTATTCCAAAGCCCATGTGGCTGCATGTGTCTCCAGCTCATTCGCCTAAACTGGTAGTTAATAGTTCAGCAAACACACATGTCATGGTGGTGATGGTGAGTACTGGTTGTCAGTTTGGAACATGTGTGATCAAACCTCTGGCATACCTTGAGGGGTGATCTAGATTAGGGCTTTCATGCAGGGAGACCCATCTGAACTGTGGACAGTTCTATTGCCTAGGGGCAGCTTGTCCTGTATAAAATGGAGAAAGCAGGCTGAACACTAGCAGGTGTGTGTCTGTCTCTCTCTCTGCTTCCTGCCTGTGCCCACAGTGTGACCAGTTGCCTTGGGCACTATTATAGTGATATTTTATTTGTGCTTGTCTGAAGGTCAGAGTGCAGAGCTAAGCCACTAGAGGCCAGGGAGTGGTGGCTCACACCTTATCCCAGGACTCAAGGCCACCCTAGGCTACTCAAGATTGAATCTGTCTAAAAAGAGAAATAGAGCTCACATAAAGGTGTTCCCAGCACTCGGAAGTCACGCAGAGACAGGAGTGATAATGGCTGGGTGGAGAGAGGAATATAAGGCAGGAGGAGACAGGAACTCAGTGCAGTCTGAGGTTTGGCCGGGAGCATTGCTGTTTATAGTCTTGCTGAGGACAGGATCACCCCTTTGTTTGCCTGAGTCTTGGTAGAGGTAAGAACTCTCTAGTGGCTTGGCTGCTTTGCTTTTCTGATCTTTAGCTTGTATCTGTCAATATCTGTCTCTGGATTTTTATTATTTGTGCTACACTCTGTCTCCTTGACTTTCCCTCCTTGAAGCCGTGTGCCCATAAACTGTGAGCCAAAATAAGTTCCTCTCTCCCTGAGTTGTTTACTTAGCGACAGGACAATTGTTTTCTTTTGTTTACTTATTTTTCATTGGCGGCCATTTGTGTTGATCTGAAGCTATTGGAAACAAGAATCCTGATGAACATTTTTATGTTGGGGACCTAAAACCGAATTTTCCTTGTAATTGTTGTAAAGCGGTTTTTCTAAGGCAATTGTGCAATTTGCCGTTTCCATTGGTAATGGCCAGTCATAGTTGTTCTCAGCACTGGGCCATCAGCCCTTTTGTTAGTGGATCAAGGATACTGGCCATCTCTCTCAGGAAAGATTAGGGTGACGTAAGGATCACCCCAACTGTCCCTGCAGAGAAACAAATGGAAATAGGGGCTGGAGAGAAGGGGTTTAAAAGCTTGTACACTTGCAGAGAGCCTGGACCTGGTTCCCAGCAGCCTCATCAGGCATTCACAGCTGCCTGCAACTCTAGTTCCAGGGAATCCAACACCTTCTTCTGGTCTCTGCAGACACCAACATGCATGTGGTGTATACACAAACATGCAGGCTCATGTAAAAGAAATAAATAATAGTTTTAAACTAAAAACATAAGGGTTCTGGGCCGGGGAGATGTCTCAGCAGGTGAAGCCCTGGCTACACAAGTTCAAGGTCTGGAGTTTGAATCCATCACACCCACGTAAGACCTGGGTGGTGTGGCATCCCATAATTTCATTGTATGAGAGGCAGACACAGGATACCCAGAGCAAGCTGGGTACCTAGACAAGCTGATGGAGAGGTTTGGTTCAGTGAGAGGCCTTGACTCAAGGTGGAGGGCAACTGAGGAAGACACTCAGCATTAACCTCGGGCATGCACACACTCACATACACACAAGTGTGCCCCCACACATGAATACACACACACATGTGTATGCAGAGAAAAACGTTTAAGGGTTCTGAGTTAGGCTAACAACGTACTGTAAATTAACATCTGTGGAAGAAAACATGAAAATATTTGGTAAGAGAAGTTACAGTCTACAGCTTGGGGTCAGGGCATCTCTGTAGAAGTTGACAGGCTAGTCCTAAGGCTCACACAGACTTACAAAGAACCCAGAAGAGCTACAACAGCATTGAGGATGAAAAGCCAAGGCCTGAGACTTACCAAAGCAACAGCCACCAAGGTCAGTGCCACTGGCCTGGGGAAGACAGAACTGAGGCCTGCACATATCTGTGACTTTGTGAATGTTTCATCCAGTACAGATGTGGGTTATTTCTCAACGGTGCTGCTAAGTTTGGCTAGTGTAAGGATGTCCGTCTGCATGTGTCTGTCTCATATTGTTACCATGACAGTGACAAAGGCCTTCCTGGCTGAAGGTGAGAAGTAAAATATAGATTTCCCTGACTCCAAATCAGGGTCACCCTCCGTCAGAGGCTCTGGAGGCTTCAGCCCCCTTGCTCTTTTCCTGCAGGGAATATATAAGTGCCCCCCAATTTCTCCATGTTCAAAGCTCACTTGCCTCCATGTGTCCCCTCCCTCCTCTGACAACTTGATAAAGACCAAGTGCTCACACTGGACCCACGTCAATGTGTTCACACTGGTCCCCCCTGATGCTCACATTGGACCCCCTGATGCTCACACTGGACCTGCCTGATGCTCACATTGGACCCGCCTGATGCTCACATTGGACCCCCTGATGCTCACACTGGACCCCGTGATGATCACACTGGTTCCACCTGTTGCTCACACTGGACCCCCCTGATGCTCACACTGGTCCCCCTGATGCTCACACTGGACCCCCTGATGCTCACACTGGACTCCCTGATGCTCACACTGGTCCCCCTGATGCTCACATTGGACCCACGTGAATGTGCTCACACTGGACCTTCCTGAAGCTCACACTGGACCCCCCTGATGCTCACACTGGACCTCCCTGAAGCTCACACTGGACCCCCTGATGCTCACACTGGTCCCACCTTAATAATCCATGGTCATCTTCTCCATCTCCAGATCCTTAATTCCATTTTCTCTTCTAATTTGCTCTTGTTCAATAAAGCAATGTGTTCCAGAGCGTGCTATTGTTCGGCCAGCACCAGTGGGAGTGTGCATAGGAAAGTAAGTTGAAAATTTCTCCTGTGGTGTGCCCATCAGTTTTCTTAACTGGTGTCTTTGATTATCTCGCTTCTTTCGGTAGAGCTAGGTAAGTTGTTTCTAAAATCCCTATGTAAAGTCCAAGGCCCCAGGGTAACTGAAACCATCTCAGAGAGAAAAGGGCTTCTTTTCTCTGTCCTATGTTGCAAAATTACATTTGCTAATGCAGAACAGCAGAAAAATAAAGGAAGAAAAGAAATTTATTTTTATTTATTTATATGTTTTTTCGAGACAAGGTTTCTCTGTAGCTTTGATGCCTGTCCTGGAACTAGCTTTTGTAGACCAGTCTGGCCTCTAACTCACAGAGATCCACCTGCCTCCTGAGTGCGCCACCACCTCCAACAGCTAGGATTTTTGTAAATATTTATGAAAGATGTTGGTCTGTAGTTTTCCCTTCTCCTTCCTCTCCCCTCCCCCACTCTTCACAAATCTTTCTCTGTTACTGCCCAAGTTGACTTTGAACTCTCCAAGTAGCCCAAAATAGCCTTGAATTTGCAAAGATTCTGCCTCAGCCTCCCAAGTGCAGAGATTACCGACATGTGTACCGCCCTACCCCACTCCCCGCATCTTATTTTCCTACAGTGTCGTGTCCAGGGAGCTCAAGAGACCTTGTGAAAGGCAACAGCTTCAAGGAAGGGGCCATGCATGGAAGACTGAAGAGGCCTGAACAATGAGAAACTGGGATCCACTGTGAAGGAAGTAGTCAGCTCAGCTCCATCAGTCCCTCAGAGAGAGCCCCAGATCTTGGTGATTAGGCTACGAAATGGGGGGTGGGGAGCTTGGAGGGACACCAGCCCCCTCCGCTGTGGAAAGCACCATCAGCATCCGGCCCTGCTCCAGTTCCCTCATCGCTCCCAGGGCCTCTCAGCACCTCTCTCTGAATCCAACAATAACTGCAGAATATTTTTGTCAGAGTTAAAAAACTTGGCATGTCTAGTCTTTTTAAATCCCTTCTCGGAAGAGGTGAACTGCTTAGCAAACCTCGGTGGTAATGGAATCGATCAAGAGGAGGAAGTTTGTTTAATAGCTGTGTGACTTAATTAGACGCCAGCATGTTTTCCTGGAGCAGAGTTGGACAACTGAAGTCATTTCCCCACCAACGGCGGTAAAACTGTGTTGTTTGGGAGGTAGAGGGGACCTTGCCGGCGCTTCCAGAGTGCATGTCTTTGAACAGTGTGGCCTTTTCAACACTGGTCCCCGTGTGGAATTGCCAGGTGTTTTTTGAGATCCTTAGAAACAAAAGTTCCACCAGATCCACAAACACACTTTAACCCTAGTGTAGGCACAGTCTGTTCCCAGTGTCCACCTCTACTGCTGATTGTTCATACAAGTATCTACGTGTTGTCCCACAGGCTATGACTGGACGCGGTCCCTGTATCCTCTAGGGCGCGTCTTTAGGAAAAGCGTGTGACCACTATGGCCTTCCTTCCTACCAACTGACTGGAAGGCGGAAGCGTTGACTGAAGGTGGAGCAACCATCTTAGATGAGATATTCACAGGGCTGAAGAGATCCAGACCCGCATCAAGGTAGACCCACCCTGAACCAACTACCCAGAATTTTTATGTAAGAGCCATAGAGACGCCATTATTCTGGCCTTGGATACAGCAGCTAGATCTGTCCTAACTCATGTTGGCTCCAGCCATGTTTTGTTAGATGCCTAATGACTTTTACTCTCTTCTGAGCTCGTCTCACCCCCAGGCATTTGCTGCAGTACCTGATCTTCCCACCTGCGTCCAGGCTCCATCATGGTCTGCCTCTAGGTAGTCTGTGATCCCCAATGTCTGAAAAGAATTTGCCACAACAGAACAACGGAAGTCGACAGCGTTTTCTTAGCACTAACACTGTTGAGAGATAATTTATATTAATGTGTGTGTAATCAAATTACATCTTGTTTAACCCTGCCACGACCTCTGAAATGTGTAGTATTATTCCCTGCAAGTTGGAGTGAAGAATCTGGGGTACAGAGAGAAGAAAGGGCGTTACACCCCTTTCTGATATGGGTTCTGAATCCAGAAGCCTGTGTACGGTAAGTGGGGGTGGAGAAGCCGTTAAGGCTGAAGAAGGCTGCTCCATGATGGCCCCAGAAGCCACCTCGGCACTGCAGCCTCCTCTGACCAGAGTCACCCAGTGAACAATGGTTATGGCTAGTGGGCACTCAGCATTACTTTATCCTCCTGAGCGTGGCTTATTATATGATTATGAACCCCAAGCAGACCCTTCTTCCTACAGCTTCAGCTCTTGAGGGCCCACTAGAGAGCAGAACAGCTAGTCTGACAGATTCCTGACTCTTGACTCTAACTAGAGACCTGGCCACAGCTAGACCCCTAGCTGTAACCAGGGACCTGGTCATAGTTAGAGCCCTGGCCAAAGCTGGAGCCCTGGTCACAGCTACGGACCTGGTCACATGTGTTTAATTTTTTTATTATTATTATTTTATTTTATTGTGGGATGGTTTTTCCTGTATGTGTGCCTATGTACCATGTGTGTGCGGTGCTCTCAGAGGCCAGAAGAGGGCATTGGATTCCCCTGGAACACAGATGGTTGTGACTGTGTACACTGGGAATTGAACTCTGGTCCCCTGGAGGAACAGTCAGTGCTTTTAACTGTTGAGCCATCTCTTCACTCCCCTCACCACATATTTTTTTTTTATTTATTTATTTATTTATTTATTTATTTATTTATTTATTTATTTATTTATTATACAATATTCTGTCTGTGTGTATGCCTGCAGGCCAGAAGAGGGCACCAGACCTCATCACAGATGGTTGTGAGCCACCATGTGGTTGCTGGGAATTGAACTCAGGACCTTTGGAAGAGCAGGCAATACTCTTAACCTCTGAGCCATCTCTCCAGCCCCCTCACCACATATTTTTAAAGACAAGGTTCTAGATCAGACCGACCTATAATTTGCCAAATAGCTGAGGATGACCTTGAACTTTTGATCTTGTCTCAACTTCCTAAGTGCTAAGATTACAGGGTTTATGTGGATTAAAGTGAGGGCTTTATGAATGATAGAAAACGCTCTATCAGCTGAACGACACCCCGGCCCCTACATGGATGTTTTAACTCCTCTATGTGTGGGGCATTACCTCTTCTTCTCCAGTCTTGTGTTGTTCTGGGAGACATTCAACAGGCACAGAACCATGACTTCCATCTTGTCAATACATTTCTATCCATCCTACCACTGATAATAATATTTGTGTTTAAAATGAATATGATGGTTGCTGTATCCTGCAACAGATTTTTGTTTTTTAAATTAGGAGACATTGAGAATAAAAAAGAGCTGAAAGTCATGGAGCCTTTGGCCATAGAAAGGGGTCAGCCAATACCTCTCATGCCAAGGCGGCAATGGAAAGCTAAGGGGGTTTCTTTCTTTTTTGAAATGTTTTCTTTATTTACACTTGTGTGTATGGGGGGGGGTCACTGCATTTATGTGGAGGTCAGAGGACAAATTCTCACCCTCCATCACATGGATTTAGGGATGGAACTCAGATTATTAGCCTTGGACCTGCACCTACTGGGTCAGCCTGCCAGTCCTAGAAAGGTATATATATCAATACTTATTTAAGTTGGTCAGAGAACATAGATTTAATGGTTCTTCCTCCTTCCCCGCTCCCAGCAGCCCCCTGCATGTCCTATGTCTGTTCATTCTGCAAACCTTTGTTTTTTTTCCAGGGAGCACATACCAGGCTCTTTGAGAAATGAAAAAAGAACCACAGTGTTTACCTTGCAGGTGCTGGGGGCAAACAGACAGTGTAAAATTAAAGATAGCTCCAAGAAGCATTGTAATCAAAGCCTGGGAAGATTAGACAGTGATTGATGACAGTTAAATTACCCAATCGTGTGTAGCAGCTCCACCTTTTTGGGAGCCACAGAGAGTCAGAAAGCACATCTCTGCCTGTTTCACCGGAAAGCTGGCCTTCTGGCCATTCTTCCCAGGTGCAAAGGTTTTGTTCACACAAACTAACAAAAAGTTACATTTTCTTGTTCTAAAAGGTCCAGAAACGTTATCATCCAAGCTGGTTGGCAGTGCAATATCAAGGTACCTCCAAGCAGCTGGGTATAGAGTCTTTCAGCTCTGGGAGAAAGTCTTGAATGCTGACCACTTACGTTTGCTTTCTGTTTTCTTGCAGGGAAGGACTTGGTTTTTGTTTTTGAAAAGAGTCTATGTTAGTTGCTTTTTGCTGCTATGACAAAACGCCAGGACAAAGAGTAATTCCTGGAAGAACATTAATTTGGTTTATGGTTCCGGAGGGCTAGAGTTCCACGGGGGTGGGGGCAAGTGGGAGCAGGCAGCTGGAGCAGGAGGATGAGCATCCTCAGCCTTATGCAGATAGCAGAGATCAAACCGGAAGTGACGCCAAGCCGCAAACCCTCCAGCCCCGTGTTATACCTCCTCCATCAAGGCTTTACCTGGAAGATGGTCCACAATCTCTTCAAACAGCACTAACTGGGGACCGAGTGTCCAAACACACACATATATGGGGGACATTTTTATTCAAACCACAACAGAGTCTTATGTAGCCGGGTTGCCCTTGAACTCCTGATCTTCCTGCCTCCAGCTCCCATGGGCTGGGAATATTTTCATGAGCCAGCACGCATGTTTTAGCATTTGTTTTAAAATAAGATCCTCCTGTTTGTCCAGGTGAGGTTGACCACTGGTCTTCCTGCCCCAGCTTCGCAGTTGCTGGGATTGCAGCGGCGAGATCCACGATGCCCTGCTCATGTGCTGCTTTTAGAGATGACAGCTGAGGGCCAATTTATGCAAATGCCTTTCACAATTTTAGCTAATTAAATGCATGCTTGTTTTGCATGTCCAAAGCAGATTTTTTCCCCCACTATTTGATGTGGGATTCCCCTCTGTATGTTGTGCTTACCATTGATTAATAAAGAAACTGCTTTGGACTTATAGCAGAGGAAAACTAAACTGAATGCTGGGAGGAAGAAGGCAGAGTCAGGAGACACTGTGTAGCCACCAGAAGGGAAAGAGCGAGCGGCCAGCTGGAACCTTGCCGGTAGGCCACGATCCTCCTGGTAAAATATAAAATAATAGAAGTGGGCTAACTTAATATGTAAGAGCTTGCTAGGAATATGCTATAGTGATTGGTCAAGCAGTGATTTATTTAATATGGTTTTTATGTGGTTATTTTGGGAGTCTGGGTGGCTGGGAAATGAACAAGCAGCCTCCTACTACAGCTGTTTGCTTTCCAGGGTTTTAGGGGGAGGGGAGATCTTTTCTTCTGTGTTTGTTTGTGGAATAGCTATTAAACTAGACCCTAGCTTGTAGCTGATCTCGATATCTATTTTTCTATGTTGAATTCATTTTTATACAGTATCAGGAACTGAACCCAGTACTTCATACAATGTGAGGTAAGTGTTCTACCACTGAGCCATATCTCCAGCTCTCTTTTTAATTTTATTTATTTAAAAATCTTATTACATTTGTTCATTTATGTGTTTGTATGTTTGTAGGCACATGCGTGTCATGCAGCATGTGTGTAGATGTCAGAGAACAGCTTGCTAGAGCCAGCTCTCTTCCTCCACCACAGAGGCGTCTGGGGATTGAACTCAGGGCTTTAGGCAGGGCGAGCTGGCACCTTTACCTACTGAGTCCTTTTTATTTCGAGGCAGGGACTTATCACTAAGGAGTCTAGGCTGGCTGCGAACTTGCTGTGATTCTCTTGCATCCCGAGTGTTGGGGCTACAGGCAGATGCTTCCACTTCCAGCCAGGATACATTTTAAAAAGAGGATTCTTTTAGCTTTGTGGTGCAGGAGGATGTCAAGCAGGCTGTCTGTGGCCTTCCAGACAAAGTACAGTGGTGGTTCCGAGTAGAGCCGTTGGCTCAGGAGCTAACCTCCTTAGCAGGGACGTATGTCGGAACTTGCCAAGGGATTGTCTGCGGAATGCAAGGGAAAAAAATCAGAATGAATCATAGTTCACTGTGGGAGCGGCTGTCAGGCCCGGCGGCTGTATGGAAGATGCTCGCTTGGCTTGCGCAAGGATGGAGACCAGAGGCGGGGGCTGAGGTTAGAGAGACGGCTGGTGGCTGACCATAGGACTGGCCAGGCAAGGTGAAGAAGAACATACAAGCTCTGGGAGGTTCCTGTGTTGTTCTAACATGCTCTCATTTGCATCTGAGAAGGATCACAGGGCTGCCTGTGTGGAAAATCAAACACAGTGAACAAGAAACAAGCCTGGGCGGGGCGAGGACTGTAGAGGCTGAAGGAGGTCCCCGGTGGTTTGAACCAGGCCATAGGCCGAGGGAGGGATGGGGCAGATTAGCTGTCTTTCTCTCCCCCCTGCCAGATCATTCATCCTCCTGCTCAACCCAAGCTTTGCCCACTGTCTTCTACATGCGTGCTTCCTCACCAATCCCCCAGACCCCCTTAATTATAGTGCCGAGTCTCCCTCTCTGCATTGCCCACTGTTCTTATAAGCGTCGTCAGGGCCCAGCTGTCTCTGAGGTTGGCCTGGGTCCCTACAGACTCCTGGCTAGGCTCTACACAGCTCCTCTGCAGAAATGTACTGAATACAAACGATGTTGGGTAGGTAACACGAAGGTCGCAATACCAGGAAAGGGCTGCAGACGCAACACACCGCACAAACACTGTTAAAGGGGCCACATAGTGAAGAAGATAATTGGAGCATCTTTTACATTAGGAACTGTCCATTGACCGGCCGTCCGCTGGGGACAGGCACCCCAGGAGGATGCGGCCACGAAAGCAACCGCTTGTACCCAGACACAGGTCTAAATGAAACAAATATTATTTTTTTGTCTTTTGAGGCAGACTCTCACACTATAGTCCAGGCTAACCTGGAACTCACTATGTAATCTACTATGTTTGAGGCCCACTCAAAGCTATTACCCTGTCTCAGTCTCTCATGCTGGGATGACAGGTATGAGCTGTCACATCTATATAACTAATGAGCGGTTCTTTGAATAGATATATAAAGCACTTGCTGCAGTATTAACTTTTCTTATTGTTGTGACTAGAGCCCCTCTCCCTCAGCCAGAAGCAACTTGGCAGACGGAGGGTTTGTAGGGACCCACAATTTAAGAATATCGGTCATATAGTAGGAAAAGCACGCTCTCGGCTGTGGCGGCAGGAGCATAAGGCTGCCTGTTCACATTCTCTTAGGTCGGGGACAGAAAGAGACAAACGCTGCCACTCGGTCTTGTTTGTTTTCTTGTCTGCTTTTAAATTCAGTATAAGGCACCAACCCAAGGGATGGTACCACCCAATACAAGAAGGGTCTTTCCCACCTTGTTAGCTCTGTCTGGAAATGCTGTCACAGACACGTGCTAAGGTTTGACTCCTTAGTGTTTGCTAATTCAATCAAGTTGTTGATGAAGATTATCTCCTGTCCACCCCCGATCAGATGACACCTAATCACGTTAAGTCAAGCCAGATCCCCAAAGGTCCATACCAGCTTATTACTCAGAACGAGTTCAGTTCTCTGTAAGAGTGTGGAAAGCCTCCCCAGTCCCAGCAGAATTCAAAAGTATTTTCTGAGACGCAGGACGATCTCTTGACGGACAAACCTTGTAAAACAAAATAAAACCAGTTATTAATGTCCAGTGTCTAGTGGCACAGGAGACATTCCTGCTCCAAGAGAGGGAAGAGCGTCACAGGGAGAAGAACTGAAACTAGGACAAAGGTCAACAGGGCAGACAGCAGCTCGTCGTCTGGTGTCTGGAGTTTGTCCTGGAACCAGCTGGGCTCTGACAGGGGTTGCTCTGCCCCTCCAGTTAGTTCTATAGTTTGTAGCATGCATGCCCTTTCTCTTGGACCAGCTTCCCTTAGGGCCTATGGCTTTCCTCAGCAGATGGCCCGAGCTTTGGCATTTTCAATATTCCGAGGTCTCCACTGACACTTAGGTGTCCTCCTCACAGCTCCGTGCACAGCCCTGTCAGAAGCACCTGCTACACGGGACTTGTCCTCTGAGGCTCTCTGGCGTCCTGTTGCAAGCCCCCAGGACCCACTCACTCCTGCCGTTGCATGCCTTCAAAACAAGCACCGTGTGGATAATGCCAAGACCTACTTCCAGCTCAGAAGAAAGCCTGGCCCTCTAGACTGACAGCTGCAGTGGTTTCTGAGCTCCCGGCTGGCTGAACCTGGGAAACTCTCCTCACACTGCCTGTTTAGGCACTGGCTTTCAAGTGGCTTTGCACTCCTACACACTGGGTTTTTAGTAGACGAAGTTGGAGTTTCCCCTCAGGGTCCCTCTCTGTGTATCCCAGTGGGAAGTACGAGGTTTCTCCTTAATGGTTCTAATCTCTTTAACAATTATGGCCACTTTGTCTGAACTCAGGCTGCTCTGAATCTGGACCAGTTCAAGCTCCTTTCCGGGCCAAGCCGAGCATCTTTTCATATTTTCCTGCTCCATGTCCCAATCTCACTCTGTAAATCCGGGTCAATCAGTGTGCAATAACCATGCCACAGCCTGAACATTATGCTCACTTAAGCTTCCTTCATCAGAGAGCTCAGTGCACTGCTTTTGAGCTCAATCTTACCCACGTTTTCCGGAATGGAACAAAAACACGGTCTGTGCTGGCCAGTTTTATGCCAACCTGACACAAACTAGAGTCATCTGAGAGGAGGGAACCTCCGTTGAGAAAATGCCTCCATGAGATTGGGCGAGTCTGTAGGCATTTCCTTGATTAGTTACCGATGGGGGAGGGCCCAGCCTGTTGTGGGTGGTGGCATCCCTAGGCTGGTTGTTCTGGGTCCTATAAGAAAGCAGGCTGAGCAAGCCAGGCAGCTGCACCCCTCTATGGCCTCTGCATCAGTTCCTACCTTCAGGTTCCTGCCCTGTTTGAGTTCTGTCCTGACTCCTTCCAGGATGAACTACAGTGTAGACCTGTGGGCCAAATAAACCCTTTGCTCCCCAGCTTGCTTTAGGTTATGGTGTTTGTAGTCATAGTCACCCTGACCCGGACACAGCCACATCCTCTCCCAGGACTCAGCACGAATAGCTGCTGTTGCCGCTCTTCCTGGAGCCCCTGCTCTCTTCTGGAACCGCGTGAATGCAGCCTTTGCTGTCTGTCTTTCTCTCAGTATTCTGGTCTTCCCCCAGAACAGCCAAGTAAGCTCTGTGAGCAGCACCTGGGACTTCCATATTCCTGGTTCTAGACGCTTCCATATTCCTGGTTCTAGAGGCTTCCGCATTCCTGGTTATAGAGGCTTCCGTATTCCTGGTTCTAGAGGCTTCCGTATTCCTGGTTCTAGAGGCTTCCGTATTCCTGGTTCTAGAGGCTTCCGTATTCCTGGTTCTAGAGGCTTCCGTATTCCTGGTTCTAGAGGCTTCCGTATTCCTGGTTCTAGAGGCCTGTGAACCTTGTGGTCAGGTAGTTGCTGGAGGGACCCCCATTCTGTGGTACGAATTCTCTGTGTTAGTTGCTTTCCTGTTACTGTAATGAAACACTTGATATGAAGTAACTTGAGGGAAGAAAGATTCATTTTCACTTAGGATTTGAAGCTATAGCCCATCATGGCAGGAAAGACACGGCAGCGGGAGGAGTTCACGGCTTACTCACGTTTTTTTATGGTTTGGGAAGCAGAAAGAGGTGGATAACGACACTTCTCCGCCAACTTTCTCCTTTTTCGCTCTAGGAAAACAGTCAATGGTTGGTACCACCACATTCAGGACGGGTCTTTGCTCTATTTGGTTAATTCTTTCTGGAAATGCCCTCACAGATAAACCCAAAGTGTGCCTCATAAATACCCTGGGTGTTGGTTAATCCAGTTTAGTCGATGTGGTGGTTTAAATAGCTATGGCTCCCGGAGACTCACGTGTTTGAATGTTTGGCTATAGGAAGTGGCACTATTGCTGCGGGAGTATCTTCCGCTGCTTCAGCCAATAGTCGCTGAAGCACGAGCCCACGGTACTGCGGGAGGGCCTTCCACTCCGTCAGCCAATGGCCGCTGAAATACCCGCTGCTTCAGCCAATACACTATTAGGAGGTGTGGCCTTGTTGGAGGAAGTGCGTCATTGTGGAGGTGGGCTTTGAGGTCTTATAAGCTCAAGTCTGGCCAGTGTGACACGATTTTTCCTTCTGCTGCCTGCAGATGAAGATGTACGACTCCCAGCCACCTCTCCAGCACCATGTCTGCCTGGATGCCGCCTCTCTTCCCACCATGATGAGAATGGATTCAACCTTTAAAACTGTAAGTCAGTCACAATTCAAAGTTTTCCTTTGTAAGAGTTGCCATGGTCATGCTGTCTCTTCAGAGCGATAGAGACCCAAACGAAGACAGTCGACAATGAAGATTAGCCACCACATCCGTTCGTGGAGATCTCTACCCAGTTTCATGCGTTGAGACAATACAGGCTGTCTTGTTATTTTCAACAACTGTCTTTTCCAGCCTTCTTTGCTTTGATCAGCACTAGTCCCGTGTTTTATCCACCTTAATCTGTTAATACATGCTGTTTTCTGTGTTATTTCCTTGTCCTGTAATTCTCTGTGGAGTAGGGATTGGTACACATTCCAGGGCAGAGCCGCAGCTTGTGATGTCGCCAAGATGGGATCTTTTACCTTGTTCTTATCTTGCTTTTCTCATTCAGCACCTCCCAGAGATTCCTCCAAGCTGTGTGGCATAGTTCTGTTTCTTCCCGTTCGTTGGTGCTGTGCTGTTCCACCGTGGACACGTGCGATCACGCGGTCCGTTGTCGTTCTGGGAAGGCGCCCCTCAGTCTTTCCAGCTTGCCCCTGTGAGCCACGCCGTGTATGATTCATACACTGCAGCATCCAGCGCAGGAAAACTGAAATGATCTTAATCCATCCTTACAGGTTTATAGTTCAGATGGATTAAGGGTCGGAAGAGTGATGAGGTCACAGTCACACAGCCGTTTGACTACATGAACGTTCAGGTAGTCGTTGTTTCTATGATCTTCGCAAGCGGAGCAAACATTGTGATGTCAGCCTTAAAAGCAGAGAGAGTGAAGCCAAAGAGATTCTGTGCTTTCGTGTCATGGGTGGTGAGGGCCAAAGCTGGGGCACAAAGCCAAGACTTGGCTCTTGGATGTAGGTGGGTGTGTGCTTGTGTGAGCACACACATAATGAGGGAGCACAGAGAGGTCCAGGGTCAACCCTCGATGTATATCCTCAAGTCTCACCATGTTTCTGAGAGAGGATTTCTTACTGGCCTGAAATTCACTGGGTGACTGGGTGCTGGCCAGCAAGCCCCAGGGACTGGCCTGTCTCTCGTTCAGTACTGGGGTTACAAACATACACACCATGTCCAGCTTTTTCTAATGGGTTCTGGGACTCGAACTCAGCATCAGCATCATCCACACAAAACTGCACTAAGACACTTTTTATTAATATACTTAGTCATTAACTAAAAAAACCTAAAAATTAAATGGAAAGATGGGCAGAACTTGGATTTGCCTGTAATTCACAGCGTGGTTGTTAAACACAAAAACAGAACAGGGGCTAGAGAGATGGCTCAGTGGTTAAGAGCATTGCCTGCTCTTCCAAAGGTCCTGAGTTCAATTCCCAGCAACCACATGGTGGCTCACAACCATCTGTAATGACGTCTGGTGCCCTCTTCTGGCCTACAGGCGTACATACAGAATATTGTATACCTAATAAATAAATAAATAAATAAATATTTTTTAAAAAAACAACAGTATTTGAAGTCAGGCTTACTTGTGAGTCGACTCTGCCACTCACTGTGCCCTTCGGCAGATTACCCAGCATCCCTATGGTCTGGTCTTTTCATCCACAAGCTAGGAAGCTAGGAATCCAACTATTGCACCTTCTCAGCTATGGTCAGGAGGATGACTCAGGCTGGACAGTGGAAAGGGCTGGGAATGAGCAAGATCTCAATAAACATTCACCCCTATTTTATTAAAATTTACATTTTTTTTTTACTTTATGTGTGTCTTTTGCCTGCATGTGTGTATTTTTGCTGTGTATGTGTCTGTCTGTCTGTCTATCTAGCTATTGCCTATGGAGACCAGAAGACGGCACTGGATTCCCTGGGACAGTTGTGAGCTGCTATGTGGGTGTTGTGAACTAAACCTGGATCCTCTGCAAGAGCAGCCGGTGCTCTTAGCCACTGAGGAGTTGGTTACAGAATGGGTGAAGTGGACGCAGAGGTACTAACACTCCTACCTCTCCAGCCCTCCCTCCTCACTCAGGCACCACGGACCTTTTCTGTTCTACTTTGCCGAACCATTGACTCTCCTTTCTTCCTTATTTGTCTGAGATGGAGAAACCTTCGGTACACACAGGTTCAGGGTCCTTAGATGTCCTGTCTGGACCTGGCTGTTTCTTCGTAGATATAGGATCAGGGAAGCCTGTGCAGGTTGGGCTCGGTGCACTGGACTCAATCACTAACAGGGGCAGGGCAGGAACCTCTGGTGCGCCTCCTCCCCAGTGAGCCTGCCTGTGTGAAAGGGGACGTGTGCAGGCTTCTCTCGGCTGCAGAACTGTCAGTGGGTGTGTCACAGCTGGTTTAGTGCCTTGACTGTTCCTGGAGGGAAGCCATTGTCAAGCTGCTTGCTTCAGTGCATCAGGTGATGAAATTCAGATAACAAACTGTGCGTTCGTTTGACTTTGTGCTTATTATGCCCCCAGTTCTGGAAAACATTGCCGTTAGCCCCTTAATAGCCCCTCTCGAGAACAATTTCCAGGGCTTATCTGGTTCTTTGAGCATGCATAAAAATGTTTTATTGTTTTTTTACTTTTGCTCCAGGTAAAATGTAAGTAGGGTTAAGGGGCCTGTCCCCAGCGGCAGTGCAAAGTGTCATATCCCTAAGTCTTGGTGGTACTTTCCCTGAGGACTGGCCTGCTCCCCAGGGCCTGAAATTCTTCTGCTTTGCATTATTGAGACAGAGAATGTAGGTCTGCAGGTGCCTGGAAAGATGGGTGCCACACCAGGGAAAAGGGGAGCGGGGAGAGAGCCAAGTCATCACTGCCGACCAAACTGGTTTTCCTCTAGAATTTCACTATAATCTAAACCAGTCAAGCATTTGAGAAGGAGTAGGTACCATGAAAAGGGGTAATGGAATTAGCTTTCATGTTTTTCCAGGACTCTAAACCGTATTTCCTGTCACAACTGAACGTTATTAGTACAAGGCATCTGTTAGCCTGAAAATGGGCACCCAAAACCTCACATCTGGTTTCGATAATTCATCTCTGACATTTGTAGTTGGGAAGAGTGGCAAAAAAAAAAAAAAAAAAAAGGAGGGAATTAAACCAAGATGTTGCCTTTAACCCATCAGAAGCTCCTAGATGGAGTGGAGAGCCAGCCTCGGTTCTGAACGTAGTTTCTGTATTAGGTAATATAATTATATTAAATTAGCAGCAAATAGCAAGACTCCAGGCCTGGTGTGTGTGGGTCCCGTTCCTTGCTTTTATCCCGCTTCTCCCAGCTGCAGTAATTAGCTTCCTCTTGAGCAGAGCTTAGCATGGCACCCCCACCCCAGTTTGGGGGTGGGACCGAGAGCTGTCAAGTGTACCTATGCCTTCCCTGCACCCATTCTGCAATCAGTTGCCCCCCCCCACTTCGGGGGCTACCCCGGACTGCAGCACACAAAGAGCTCATCCCACCTCCTTCTGGGGCCCAGCATGGGTCCTGCAGCTGTAATTTCTAACATTAGTGGCCCAGCCACAGGGCCTGAGACCTGCCCCAGACATTCCACGATCAGATTTCAGTTCTGGCTTCTGGGGACTGCCAGCCTGGTCCCTGGCAGACGGGGCCACGGCAAACTCTGGCCTCCATCTGTGTCTACTTGGGCTTGAGCTACAGGGCTGGGTCAGACTCCAGACTCATATGTCCCAAGAGGGGAGCCTTATCTTACTGCAGATCGCTGCTGGCGTGTCCTAAAGGACTCTTCAAAAATCCTGCCTGTCTTCTCCCAGAGAACCCTGTAGGAACTGAATGGAAGGTCTGTTCGATAAAGGTAGATAGTTCCTAATGACCAGAATGTAGAGGACAGCTCCCCGGTTGGCCTCAGCGGCTTGGAGGTTGGCAGCTGTTTTTCCAAGCATGCTATATGGTTTCCACCAGTAACCGGAAGTACAGGCTTTCTGTTTGTGTCTTTCCCGGCCTGCAACAGCTGTGCTCCTTACACCAACCAGGCCCAGGCAACTGCAAGCTAGAAAGGTTTGGGATTGTGCTCAAGGCCACAAGGTCAAGCCTGCTGTGTTGCTGGGACGAGAAGGCTCTCTCTGGCCCAGCTCCGGGTTTTCTGCAGCTCTGAGAAAATAAACCTGGCTCTGGTGAAGGCATCCAGGCCTGGACAGCCTTGGGGAGGCTCTGTCAGGGTTTCAGAGTTTCCTGGAGCCCGTCCACTGTGGTCAGGCCACATGCGTGTAATAAAGGATTGAGTGTTGTGTGCTTCAGCTGGGCCCCCTTCTCCTGGCCCCCTTCCCAGCCTTCACTTCCTTCTGGACTCCCTGCTGACTTCAGGGTGTCCACCCTGGGTCCTGCTGGAAAAATTTCAGCTCCATTTCAGAATAAAAAGGAATGAAAACCTGGGAAAGGGAGCCAAGGAGGAAAGCCACAAACTCGCATCTGGTGGAGGCAGACGGCGCAGCGCGGAGAATACACAGAGTTGCACAATGAGGCGCTTGCAGATGCCGGGCTGTGGAGCTTCAGGGCCTTCCTGGCCCCGTTCCTGCCACCCCTGAGCCCTTCAAGTTTCTGCAGAGAGCAGTGGAGTCAGACAGCTTGGCTGGGGCGCAGATTCCACAGCCGGGTAGCTGGGCCTTCAGCAAGTGACTTGCCTGCCTGAGCCTGTCTCTGTACCTGCTGCATGGCCAGGCTGAAAGCAGGTTCCAGATTCGTGTAGCGTGAATAAGACGCTAAGCATGGCTTTCTTGGAGGCCTTCAGTGACTTCCCAGGCATTTTTGGCTTTGTGACTGTGGGTCCCTCCATGGAAAACAAGACCACAGCAAAACAGGTCTGTTCACACCTGTAATCCCAGGGGGTTGCTGACAGTTCTCTGAGTTCCAAGACAGTTCAGGATACAGAGAAAGACCCTATCTCAACAGCGAGAAACAAAAACGAACCAAGTCTGGGGGTGGGCCTCAGTTGGTGGAGTTCCAGCCTAGCGTGCACAAAGTTCTGGGTTTCAGTCCCAGCATTTCATAAACCAGGCATGGCAGATCACCCCTGTAATCCCAGCATTCAGGAGGCTAAGGCAGGAGCATTGCTGCAGTTTGAGATCAGCATGGACTACATTGTGAATTTCAGAACAGCCTGAAGCATGAACATTCCTGTGCTCATACATACAGATACAAACACTCAGTAGAAATAAAATACTCCCCCATAAGAATACGGCAAAATTATAAACATGTTGTAACTGTATAAAGATGGCTTATATGGACATCATTATTAAAGCATGTTGGATTCGAAATTTCTTTCCCTGTCTGTTTCTAAAAAGAAATTAAAACACTTCGTGGGCTTCCAAAACTGCTATGGGCCCTCAGCACTGTGGGCGAGTCAGTCTTGCTTGTCGTGTGCTGTTTGGAGGAGCTCAATGCCTGAACGAGTGTGGGGAAGCAGAGGAACAGCCTTTGTAAACTCGGGCCTCCTTCTCTGATCCCTTCTCCTTCCGGTCGGGGACCGGGGACAGGAGCTGCCCTGGGGGGCCTCCTGTTCATTAGGTATACCCCCGCAGCAGCACCCCCCCGCCCCGTCTGCCCCCACCCACGCTGGCAGAGTGAGGCCTGCCTCCATCGATAGGCAGTCCTTCTTTGTAGACATTTGCCATGCAGGTATTTTGGCACCTTCTGCCAAGGAAGATGCCAGGCCCTGGCATTCCTTAGTCCCCTGAAACCCACATCTGGGATATATGGCCATGTGTCCCCTCCTTGGAGCAGATCCCTTAAACTCTTCAGCTCCTGGAGAGAGGAGGGCCTGGCACACACACTCAGTTTTCCTCCTCCATGTTACCGGCTGGGCTGAGCAGTCTCTGAGGGTCCCTTTCCTCCCTACCAGGCGACTGACGTGGACAAAGCTTGTCTCTGAAATGGGAGTGGCAGGTGCTTATCAACTGCTGTGCAGTTCCCATCACCCGCCCCAGATGTGGTGGCAGAGTTCTGGGGGAAGCAGGAAGCCCCTAACTGGGCAGACTCTGTTGGAAGCCTAGCGGAATGGAACCAAGAGAGCATTCTTCACCGGCTCCTTCCAAACGGCCAGATTCCTTAACAGCTAATTAAGGCTGACCTGGTCTTCCTCTACCTCCCTATGGGGTCCGGGCCTGCGGGGCTTCCCCTCAGCCCTGTTTCCTCCTCAGCCGACCCTTTAGGAACCCGTTAAGCCTCTTCTCAGAAACCAGCTTTCCCTGACAGGCCTGCAGCTCAGAAGAACCGGCTTGGTTCACTGTTGAAATCAGGAGCATCTGGAAGCAGTCAACTTTTCAACAGGCTGAGGGGAAGCACGGACTGCAGGGGATGGGCTCACCTCTGGGACTAATTATTCTTTATACTTCGCCCGACACGTTTACTGTCTTCGTCAGAGCAAGGAGACAATAAACGATCTCATTAAAACCCAGAAAACTGCTTCTCCCTTCAGGAAGAACCTCCTCTCAACACCCTGTTCCCTGGCAGGGGCCGTGCCAGGGAGGCAGGCGTGGAGCCTGGGAACTAGGGGTGCATGGGGCCGAGGCTTGCCAAGTGCCTGCTCTTTGTTGACTACAGACAGGGTCTGTGTTTCCCATCTCTGGAAATTTCCAGTGTCTGAGCACGTTCTTGCAGAGGCCAGATGCCTGAAGCGAGAGAGTAACAAAGTGGGGACAAAAGCTTGTGGGGTTAAATAATGACTTGAGGGCATTCTGTCTGCCCAGCCCTCTATTAAACATGCTTTCTGAAGGCTGGCGCATGTGTGACCCAGTGAGCAAGCACTTGCCTACCATATGACTCCTTAGGTTTGATCCCCAGTGCCATAGAAGGAAACTTGGGTTCTGATGGGTGCTGACCTCAGCACTTTGAGGGCGAGGCAACAGCATTTCCATGAGCTCAAGGTCAGCCTGGTGAACATAGTGAATTCTAGGCTAGCCTGGGCTTACAGAGTAGACCTTGTCTCAAAATCCAAAGCAGAAAGGCTAGAGAGATGGCTCAGCACTTAGGAACGCTAGCTGCTCTTCTAGAGGACTCAGGTTCAATTCCTAGCACAAACGTGGTGGCTCACAGTCACCCCAGTCCCTCAGGATCCGCTGCCCTCTTCTGACCTCTGCAAGCACCAAGCTTACATGTGGTACACAGCTATAGATTCAGGCAAAGCATCGTATGCATGTACCTTTTTTCTTTTAATTAAAAAAATAAAACAGAAAAGATTCTAGGAGACGCTGGCTGGTCAGCTTCTTCCAGGAGGGAACGAAACAGGTCTGAAAGGAAGGCAAGGGCATGTCCTGAGAACTGGTGTCACCACCGTCCTGTCCAGTCACACAGAAGGGAAGTCAGGGTTACAGCAGGGCAGGACTCTTTTCAACCTGAATCATCAGGCAGAGTCTTCTGGGCAACTCAGAAGGACACTTCCAAGCCTCCACGCTATGAGGGTTTGTGGAGCAGCGTCTACGATCTCCGATGTTGGCCTGAGGTGGCCATGGAGGGTGGGAACCCTTCTGCTGAAGGGCTCTGGTGTCTCCCATCCCACACTACTGAAAATGTGGTGGATATATGGGAGTGCCGTAAACACAGCCTCTTCTGCTTTCCCTGTAACTGGCTCCTGGCGTAGTACCAAGGCCTCGGGGGGATTGGTACAGTGTCTACGGGCTGGGAAGTGATGCTCCAGGCCACAGTTCTCAACCTTGTGTGGTTGGGAATTCCCTGTCTGCTAAGAATTCAGGCCCTTGAAGTAATCAGGCCCTAAATGGAGAAGTCTGTAAGCAGTGTGGGAACACACTTGCTTCTCTACTACTCGGAGGACATAGGTAACCCTGACCACTGTCGCATTGTATAGACCATGCCTTAACCCCACTACTCCTATACCCAAAGAAAGAGAGAATACCTTCACATAGACTAAGTTACATAAGCCCCAGTCCTCTGTCTTGGTCACATAACACAAGTCATGTGTTAAGGCAGCTTGCTCCCTTGCCATGGAAGATCTTCCCTCACTGTGGTGGTTGGAAAGAAAATGGTCCCCGAAGGGAGTGGCACTGTTTGAGGTGTGGCTTTGTTGGAAGAAGCGGGTCCCTGTGTGCTGGGCTTTGGGTTTTCATAGGCTTTGCATCTCAGTCATCTTCCTGTTGTCTGCAGGATGAAGGACTCTCAGCTCCAGCACCAGCACCTGTCTGCCTATCTATCGCTGTGCTCCTTGCTATAATAATGGACGGAACCTCTGAATGCCAAGCCAGTCCCAATTCAATGTTTTCCTTATGAGAGCAGCTGTGGCTGATTCCAGAGTCAGGTGCAGCTCAGGTCGACCTTCCCAGGAAGTTTGCCATCAAAAGACCAGTGTTTGCCCACAACGAAGACCCCAGTGGAGTACAGTGTTGAAAAAGGTTCCTAGTCACCAAAGTTAGGAATTGCCGTTTCCAAGGGCCTCGTAGCTGAACAGCCGGGAAGGAGGCAGCTCAGGCTCTGGGAGGCAATTTAACTAATGTTTTTTAAGACAGGAGCACTCCAAAGATACTGCATCTCCTATAAGTGGCCTCTGCAAGCTCCGATGCCAAAAACTTGGTCACCAGCACAAGATCTACTGGGAAGAAAACTGTTGGTCTAGCAGACCTTTGAAGAGCTGTGTAGATCTTACTTCTTCTTGTCTTGGGCTGTTGGCTTCCTGTCCCTTCCCATCCTGGGTTCATTGCTCCTCAGTCACCACAAGGTGGACATGCTTCTGCCTGTGCTGCTGCCTTACCCCAAGACCAAAGCAATGGGGCAAATGAGCAAGGGCTGAAATGTCTGGACACACAGAAGTCCAGCCACAACTTAAATACATTTCAAGTATTTTTAGTTTCATGGTATTTGTCTTTGGTGTCAAATGTAACTAGGGTAAGAGTGGTACCACCGAGCTAGGCTCCCACCATGATCCATTTGTGTTAGCAGTAGGGCTTTTGGGAGTGTCCTGTGGTTCTGTGGAGACTGCTAAGGAACAGGTCAGACTGTTCAGTACTGAGTTGTGGTCCTTCTTATGCTGGCAAGGTCATGCTGTTTAGGAGTAGGCCCTGCAGGTTGGACATGCCTTCTCTGACCTTGTCTGTCCCCTTTTCCCCCCTGAGACAAAGCTCTCATAACTCAGGCTAGCCTAGACTGACTATGTAGCTGGAGGTAACCTTGAAATGTTGACCCTTTCTGCCTCCACCTCCCTGGTACTGCGTTTATAGAAGTATACCACACCTGGATTATAGACGTATACCACCATACCTGGATTATAGAGTATACCACCACACCTGGGTTATAGACATATAGACATATACCACCACACCTGGGTTATAGATATATAGACATATACCACCACACCTGGGTTATAGACGTATACCACTGCACCTGGGTTATAGACATATACCACCACACCTGGGTTATAGACATATAGACATATACCACCACACCTGGGTTATAGACGTATACCACCACACCTGGGTTATAGACATATAGACATATACCACCACACCTGGGTTATAGACGTATACCACTGCACCTGGGTTATAGATATATACCACCACACCTGGGTTATGCTTGAAGATTGAAGGCAGAGCCTTGTGCATGCCAGGCAGATGTTCTAATGACA
Organism: Myodes glareolus; assembly: GCF_982192425.1. Lineage (NCBI taxonomy): Eukaryota > Metazoa > Chordata > Mammalia > Rodentia > Cricetidae > Myodes > Myodes glareolus. The sequence goes on from NC_142030.1 coordinate 2,606,636, forward strand.
AGTGAGAGCTACATACCCAACCCTTGGTTACTCCTTTAGTTCACCTTTAAAAACAGGTTAAAAAATAAAGGGAAAAAAAGAAGGCTTAAGAAAAACACAAAACACCTAAAAGGACTCTACCCTTTCTTCAAAGGCCCCAACACTTTGATTTTGTACTGGCTGCTTCTGAGTCAGGGGCCTTCTTGCTCACAGAGTCCCAGACCTGGTCCCCACCGCAATGCCTGGTTCAGCTTTCACAGGCAGACAGGCATCAGCTGGCATTGTGGGCACTCACTGTTGATGAAAAAACCAACCCTTGTATGCCTCGGGCTACATCTATGAAAACATTCTTCTCTGAGTCTGTCCTCAGATCCTTTTAAAGCACAAGTTGAGACTAGAGGTCCCTAGCTGACTGGAATAAAGCCCCGCGGCTGTGGGTGTGGGGAGGGCTGTGGCTTGCCATCCAGCCGCTTCTGAGCAGGTGACAAGAGGCCATTTTAAAATAAACGCTTCAGTTGCCTCAAAGAGTTCGGTGTGGAGGTCAGCAGTGTCCAGAGGTCTCTGAGAAGAAGGCCAGCAGCAGCCTCCCTGGGCCCAGGTCCCTGCCCTCTCTCCTGCTCTTCCGGGGGTGCTTCTTGGAGCCATCAAGATCAAATTACTAAGCCATTTTTTTTTTTTTTTGCTTCTTACTTAGCTGGGTTTTTTAGCTTGTAGAATTTGCTGCTCTCAAAGTCTAGAGCTGCACCGATCTCCCCTCTCTCCCGGTGTGGGGGTGGGGTGGGGTGTCTGTGCCTCAGATCACATGTCAGATTCAGGAAGTATTTTTAGAAATGAGGGTAAAAGAATAAAAGAAAGAAAACCCTCTCCTGGGTGAATAGTACGGGTCTTGCGCTCCTGGGTGAACGGTGTTGCTCTCGGGGAAAGTGGCTCATCAGAGTAAATGCCATTTTCCCCGGATGCTCTAAGTGTCCTCCCGCCTCAAATGAGCAGGTTATTAAGGTAATGTTACCCTTTATCGCTGAGAAGCAGTGTAAATAGACACCCAGACTACAGAGATTATCTGCTTTCAAGCTGCAGAAATGAGACACTTTCTCTTACAATTTCCCTTTCCAACAAATAGCGCAGCTTGTTTACTGAGGGGAGCAGCCCGCCGGCTCCTAATGACCACACCCATCTGCTCAGACAAGGAGCAGGTAAAGCACAGCTATTGTTAGCATGGGCAGATTTGTAGAGTTCCCTGCCTCCTGTGTGCTCACTGCTGCCCTGAAGTCCCTCACAGGGGTCAGGAGAACCCCTTTTAGGGGAGGTGCTCTTCAATGATGGAGGAGACAGATCCCTGTCCTTCTAAGGAGGGACATTTCTGTGTGGTGATACTTTGTTTGTGTTTTAACAAATAAAGCTTACCTGAAGGTCAGAGTGCAGAGCTAAACCACTCACTAGAGACCAGGCAGTGGTGGCACACACCTTATACTCCAGGACTTGGGAGAAAGAGGCAGAGGGATCTCTGTGAGTTCAAGGGCACCCTGGATTACGTGAGATTGAATCTGTCTGAAAGAGAAACAGCTCACCCAAAGGTGATGCCAGCAGTAGGGAGGAGGAAATGGGAGTGAAGTGACCGGACAGAGGGAGGAAGGTAAGGCAGGAGGAGACAGGACTTCATTCTCAGTTTAGTCTGAGGACAAAGTCTGAGGAGGCAGTCTGAGGACAGGGTCATCCTTTTGGTCTGAGCATTGGTAGAGGTAAAAGGCCACTCTAGTGACTGGCCACTCAGCTTCTCTGATCGCTCAGCTTTCACCTCCTAATATCTGACTCTGAGTTTTTATTAAGAACAATTAGAATTCGTGCTACACTTCTGGAACCCTCTAGAACCTCTACGAAGATCCAAAAGAGAAGGCCATCCAGTTGTCTGTGGAGAGCTGATGGGGAAGACACAGCCCTAATATGAGGAAACTCACACACATATACACAGGCATAAACACATAGACATATACGCATATGTACACACATCCATGCATACTTACAGTTGAATATATGCATTTACACACATGTGCATGTACAAATGCATTCACATGTACACAATGCACATACATATATAGACATGTGCATATGTGCCACGCAGATATATTCATATATGCATATATACATGTACATATTCATATGTGTATGTCCACATGGATATATACATAAACATACATACACACATGTACACACATGTCATACTTTTTATCAGATATTGTTAACATGTACACATATATTTATTAAAAACAGAAGCATGGCATTTGATACACAACATAAGACTAGGAGACAGGACACACATAATATTTGTCAATTCGGACTATGAAGTTAATTCTGGATAAAGAAGTCTTTTTAAAAGATTTTATTTAGTTTTATGTGTGACTGTTTGCCTACTTGCATACCTGTACATGCAACTCCCATAGAAGCCAGAAGAGGGCGTCATATCCCTTGGATCCGGAATTACAGTTGGTTGTCACCTGCTGTGTAAGAGCTGGAAACTGACCCCAGGTCTTCTTGAAGAGCAGCCGATGATCTTCACCACTGGGCCATCCCTCCTGCCCCAAGAGGTCATAAAAATCAAGACAAGGTCTCAATATGCAGTTCAGACTGACCTTGAACTCAGGGTCCTCCTGCTTCAACTTCCCAAGTGCTGAGGGTGTAGGAAAAGCTGTCTCTAAGTGTCTGCTCTCTGTGTATGTAGGATGTACTTTGAGAGCGTCAGGAATCCCGCCTGCTCCTTCCAGACAGCGATCCTTCCTACCCTAAGCACAAGCGCTTTCCCCAACCCACTGTAACAGCATAAACAAGTAACTTCCAAATCCCTTTTCTATTGTAAGTTCTGTTTATTGAATAAAATAGCAATTCACCACGTTTGCAAATCTCACCACTGCCGGATGCCAGTGCTGGCAGAGGTTCCCGTGTTTACTGTACAGCGCGCCCAGCGAGACTGACTCCCAGCAGAGCGGCAGCGCGCAATTCCGAACAGCTGCAAGCAGTAAGCTGAAAGCGAGTTTGGCTCATCTTCCAGGGGGTTATGTGACGTGGCAGAAACTGGTTCCAGACATCAGGGGTCCCTGCTTTTACTCTTAGAACCTGGATCAGCTTCTGGACTTCTGGACGCTTGCTGTTTAGACTGACAGAACCCAATTGTGAGGCCATTGTGATCTTACATATTTACAATTGCCGTGATGACCCCGAACCTCAATGTTTTTGGGCCTGGTCCCCACACTTTGTGAAGAACACAGAAGCAAAGCCAGGGTGTGCTTATGGAGGCACACAGCTAATGCCGCTTCCTCAAGTGTTTCCAGAGGACTCAAGAGTTCTTCAGAGCATTCGTGGTCTAGCTGAGCGGAATGTAGAATAAGCTTGTTTGCATGCACTCAGAGATTCATGAACTGGGGTCTTTGGTGGTGCTGTGTCCAGAAGAACATGCACATTTTTCTGTGGATATTCCCATCTCAGATACCAGATGGCCATCCTAAAATTTATTTTCTTTCTTTCTTTCTTTCTTTCTTTCTTTCTTTCTTTCTTTCTTTCTTTCTTTCTTCCTTTCTCTTTTTTCCTATCTCTTTCTTTTCTCTCTCTTTTTTCCTTCCTTCCTTTCCATCTATCTATCTATCTATCTATCTATCTATCTATCATCTATCTATCTATCTATCTATCTATCTATCTATCTATCTATCTATCTCTCCTATCTCTTTCTTTCCTTTTGGTTTTTTGAAACAGGATTTCTCTGCATAGCTTTAGGGATCTGTCCTGGAACTTAGACCTGTTCTGTAGACCAGGCTGGCCTCAAACTCACAGATATCTGTGCCTGACTTTATTGTTGTTGTTGTATTTGTTTTGAGGTAGAGCTTGTGACATAGTCCAGGTTGACTTCAAACTCACAACTTCCTCACCTTAGTGACCCTGAGTGCTGGGATTACAGGAACGTGCTACTGTGCTCAACTCTAAAGTCAGGGCTTTCCTAGACCTACCATCATCCGTGGCTCTGTGCCCACGCAGGGCCCTGAATGCCTGGAGCCCCCTCCCGCTAGCCTTTGTCTGAGAACCGCTGTGAGCGCTGCTTCTCTGCTGGCTGCCAGGCACAAGGGTAGCCAGGCCGTCTGCTCAGACCCTTCTGTTCTATCTTTGGCACTGAAACAGGCCTCGCCTGGGTTCCAGCCACCCGGCTGGCTGCTGCCAGTTCAGATTCCCAGGACTTGGGCTTAATCCCAGTCTCACGCCTCACAAGGGGCTGACTGGTTTCTGTGAGTGCTTCAGTCTGCCCCTAACAGCGGGCATGGAGTCTGCCAAGACCTCATGAAACCCAATTCCCACTTGGCCGCTTCTGATCAGACCCTCCTGGATAGCTCTACCAGCTTGGAAACAGACGGTGTGTCCCTTGGATTTGTCTGTGGTGGCTTGGGGAAGGGCTGAATCCTGGTTCAGAGGATCCGCTTCACAGCTTCACAGTAGCTTCCCTCAGCCTCTAGAGCAATTAACTCTCATCTGGAATTCTGGTAACGCTAGCCCCCTTTTGGAAGAGTTGCGAATGGCCTTGACCCATGCTAAACAAAACAAAGAAAGCTTATCAAGTGGGGGAGGCTTTCTGAGAACTTTATCTGTCTTTCAAAATCTTCAAAGTGAAAAGTTCCCAAGAACATTCTAGAAGATCACATTCTCCCTGCCACCCTCCCTGCTCTGTGCCTCCCAGCAGCTTAGCTCAAGTCACCAAGGATTTGAGAGATTTACAACAAGGCCTTTTTCAAAGGTGTTGATCTGGGTAGCTTTGGGGCCTGCAAAAGAATGCTCTACCCTGGAGCAGGCCCGTCTGGTTAGACACGAATGGTCCATCACTCACCATAGAGACAGACCTCAGTTATGCATCTGACTGAGCTTCTTTCGTTGAGTCCTTCTGCCTGGAGGAAAGGACTTGTGGCTCTGTGTGCTATGTGGTGTCAGGTTAGCCAAACTCAATTGCTGATGGCTTTCAGATGGCTGTTATTTGTGAACGGAGTTTAATTGTTCAAACCTCCTTTTCTTTGAATCACTAATAATTTCTGCTCATCAAAATCTTGCAGAAGCATAATTTATGAGCTGGCGTTCCCCTGCTATGGCAAATTAGGCGGCAGCTGTAGAACAGACCCACAACACTAGTGATACTCTGAAATGCATGATCTTCCACTATTTTGTTTATTTCCCATAGATAGAATCAATATAAATGTCCCACGTTAAGATTTGTGTTTGTTCATTTCAGGCACATGCAAAAGAAATAAAACGGCCCTCCTGACAGACACTTCACCATTTTAATAGCTTTGCTGCTTTCAGAGCATTTTAGAAATAAATCACTGATTTTTTTTGGTATTATCATTAATAAAAAGTTATGATAGCTTCAAATTCTCTCCTAGTTAGATTAAATGTACAAATAAATATGTGATTTACTGATGCTCTGTGAACGAGTATCTGGGCTCAGCCAAAGGAACCCTAAAACGGAGCGATGGAGGCCTTTCTCGTCAATGCTGAGATCTCACCAAAGGGAGAGAGATGATATGGGGGTGGTGTGATGGAGCCGGTTCCTTGGGGTGTCCTCGGACCTGTAGATTACACAGCACAGTTTGAAAACTGCAGTATTGTAGGTGGTGTGTTATCCCAGCCCCGAGGACACACACCTAACTTCTGTAAGCCATAGTGTGGAGCCCCACTTGTGTCCAGTGTCACTAAAACTTACATTTATTGTGCGTGTGTGTGCGTGTGTGTATATGTGCACATGGGTAGAGGCTGGAAGACAACTTTGCAGAGCTGGTTCTCGCTTTCCGTGGAGTCCAAGGATTGAACTCTTGCTGCCTAAGATATCTCATTGGCCCCAGAGGGGTCGCCTTAACCTTAATAACCAAGAATTTATAGGTTCTTCTTGCCATATGCTGGACTAGACCCATCTATCTATTTCAGCAACGCTCTAGGCAGTCTCTGCAAGGTAGTGCTCACTGACCTTGTGCACGGGAATCTTGTCCTCACAACCCACGTGCAGTTTCTCCTAAGTTCTTCTCTGGCCTGATGCCATCCAATGTCCTCTGTCCACAAGGCCTTTGAGGGCATCTCTCCATTGTCCTGTCTTCTGACTACTACATCGGGAGTGCTAACATTCAAGCCAGCACATCCAGGTCGAGATATACAAATTGAAACTTGCCCAGTCGTGTTCATTCAGAAGGGTGGGTACATTCACTGACATGTTCAAACTTCAGTTTGGGCTTCAAATGGCATTTACCAGGTGGCATTGTTCCATGTTGGATACCAGCTATTGTGATTGTCTTAAGACACTGCTGCCCCCAATCCTTTGCCTCAAAGCGGCCAATGTCCAGAGTCTTCCCCTTTATCTTTTTGCAGAGAGTCTCTGGTTTAACTTGGGACTCACTGACTCTGCTAGAATAGTTGGGCAGCAAACCCTGGGGATGTTCCCATTCCTGTGCCCCCAATCCTCAGTTCTGGATTACAGGGACCTGCTGCTGGACACAACTTCTTACCAGGGTGCTGAGGCTCTGAGCTCTGGTCCTCACGTCTGTGCAGTGAGCACTTTATTGACTGAGCCATCTCCCTAGCTCATCCCTGACTTCTGTAAGTCACACTTGGAGTCTAGTCCATGGGTGCTGTTAGTTCTGATGGGAAGGCATATTCAGGACATGAAGTGATTTCAGCAAATGTGTCAATCTCTTTGACTGCTGGGATAATTGTGTTACCAAAAGACCGGTTACAATCTTGACTAAGTATTTTGGGAAAACTATGAAGAAACACACACACATACATGAAAACATATGCATGCAAGTGCGCACACACAGTCACACACACATGCATGCACACATATACATGCACACACCCAAGTGCACATGTACATACACAGACACACACACACATGCATGTACACACATATACATGCACACACCACACTCACAAAGTGCACATGTACACACACACACACACACACACACACACATTATACAAAATTAAAGCCATTTCCCGGCTCTTCCAGTTACTCTGAGTAGACTTGAGTGTTTTCTAAAATTTATTATTCCTTCATTTGGGGAACAATTTACAGCTATGTGTTTATTTCTGTAGAACTGAAAAATAGAGAAAGAGTCCTGAAAGGATGGCTCTGTTTCCTGTTGCGGGCACTTGCCAACAACCACACACACACACACACACAAAGAAAATGTTCTTAAGAGCAAGGCAGTGTGTGAGAGGTTTTTCCAGGCTGTTACTTTAAATTCCACTTCTCTCTTAAACTCACTGAAATTATTATACCTAGGACCACGTAACATCGCTTAGATAAAGGTTGTGTTCACACAGATACAGCCTCTCCTTCTACAGAAAGAACACAACTCCAATAAAAGTCAGTCACAAACACACTGTGCTCCAAGGGTGGAGAGACTTTGTTCTGTTCCCACCCAGTGTCCTTTTGGGTTTTTCTGGGGACAGCCGTAGGACATCTGAGAGGCCCTTCCTAAGGACGTCCTAGGGGTAGCTTCAGTCAGAGGTTGAGTCCAACATTTTTGCTTGTTATGGGAGGACTATCCTCTAGCAAATGTTTTTCAACAGCCCTGGTCTCCCACAACACTGCTGTGTCCCCGAGACAGAGAACTCTCCACTCCCAGCTGAGGGAACAAAGCCAGAGAAACAGCACTGAGAAATGCGTGTTTATGGGTTTCTTATAAGGACATAACACAGCGCTACACATCCTGTAACTTAGAGTTCTGGAGGCAAGAAAGTCAGAGGGAAAGTCCACCCCACACCCCAGTTAGTGACTTGTAGATGAACCACCCAGTCTTTGTCTCCATGGAGAACCTGTTTCTCTGCCGCCTCCCTGCCCCTCCTCTCTCCTATTCTTCTCTTGATATTGAATTCAGATGCCACCATAATCAAGAATGATTTAATCCTGAAATCCCTAACAATTACACCTACACTGACTCTTGCAAACAAGCTCCATCACACTGTTTCCTGCGTGGTTACTTAGCACCATGTAATCAGCACAGGTCAGAGAAAAATCTAGAAAATCCAAAATAAAGAAGGCAAGAAACACTTCTGTAACACTGTGGCAACAGATAATACAGACACTATTATAGTTCAGGGTTGTGTCTGTAGGCACAGGGTTTTGAGCAAGAGCGGCTGCTTTGCAGAGGCGCAGGCTCCCCTCTCCACTGTGGTGGCCTGCAATTCTGCATACGCAGCCTGTCTCCTAGCTGGTTCTCCAGTGTGCACCTTCCTGCACACTGCAGAAACCTCCGGGCATCCACCTTCCTGCAGCTCAAACTAGACATCTTCTAGCCCCAGCTGAGATTTCCCCGCTGGAGTTTACAATGTGTTCTTCTTCCTGAGGGAAGTCTGAGAGTCGGGTTACATTGTGTCATATTTGGCTTGGCTGGAGAAAGAGAGAAAGTTGGCGAGGCTCAGCAAAGCCACACCTCTAATTTCTGAGCCTTTCGACAGTCTTCTTGGTGTTCTGGATTTGGGACACTTTTCCTTCGTATTGGTTTATCCAAGCCTCTGCTTTTCAGTGTATCCGCTGGGCTCTCTGTCCCAGGAGCAGCCCATGCCGTAGAGGGCATGCCTTGTCTCCCCACGACCAAGAGGAAGATGATGGGTGGACGCGAGAGGCTCGAAAATTCCGCCACAGCCCCACTCGAGGAAACCTGTGTGGCATCTAATTGTGGCAGATAAAGCCAATCTTATTACCCTACTCTTCTACATGTGAGGGCTGGGCAAAGGAAGAGCGTTGCCATGGAAACACAGATCGGGTTCCCAATGGAAAAGTTGTACACATTTTTCTCTGTGAATATCAATTTATCTAAAATGCCAGTTCTGGGAGAGCACCAGGGACTTGTCACTGCGGCGTACAGCTGTGTCCTCAGCCCCTTGCCCAGGTGTGGCCTGACTAGGCACTCATTACATTTCTGATTATGAATGGAAATGTCGATGAGTCAGCTTCTTAGAGGAGTTCGGATTTCTGGCAGCATCCTCCTTTTCTGATTCATCTCCGGGAGCCAGCGATGTGAGCAGACTAGCACTTCAGGTTCTTTGCTAATGACTGCCTAGTAAGCTAAAATAGTGACCACCACCAAGGGGATCCTGCTCCTTGTGGCTCTGTGGGCCTTCCAGCCTTGGGTCTTAGAAGGACCCACTGATGCTAGCTTAACCTTCTTGGCAAATTCAGCCTTTTTGGCATAATTTTTTCCTTTCTTTTTTTTGTGGTATGTATTAATTGTATAAAATAATAGGCTTATTTTATGACATTTTGGACATTTGTAACATGCTGGACAGTTTCCTCTCAGGCGTGTGTATACACAGACACACACAGACACACAGACACACACACACACACACACACACACACACACACACACACTACATACACTGCCTAAAACAGCCTGGTCTGTGCCTCCAGTTCAGCACCTACACAAACAAACAAGGTCTCCGGTAGCCACCTAGTGGTATTTCTTCATCCCTGCAGGCCCTCCCTTCCCCTTCTAAGGGGAATGGCAAGCTCTGGGCTTCCTCAAGGCAGGAAAAGGGGGTGAGTTTAGGGTGTGGTCAGCCAACTTTGACTGAGGTCTGCATAGAAGTCTGTGCCAAGGCTTCTCTGAGTAAGACTGGATAACCCAGAATCACGGAAGGAAATGATGTCACAGCTTCTCTTTCAGTTGTTCTTGACACCGGTGGGTGGGAGCACAGGAGTGAGAGCCAGGGTGGGCACAGCCCTTGTTTTCCAGGGATTTGGGAGATTTATTTGGCAAACATCCTTTGCTTCGGTTCTGATCTCTTTATCCAAGTCCCTGTGTAGAATGATGAGAGCACCTTACACGAAGTCTGCAAAATTACCATGAGAATAACCCATTGGCAGAAAGGAAGACTGTTAGAAGTGGCTGCCGCGGCCTGGACCAGGCACCCAGCAGGTTCACAGGACCCCCATGGCATCTGAAGGGGGACCAGGCACATATTTTAAACTGACCACCCCTGGGTGTAATTTTAAGATATTAATGAGTCGTTCAAGAACAAAATTGTGTGAGAGCTGATGTGGGATGTCCTTCTGTGTATGGCTTGATTTTATGGGTGAATAAAACTGTTTTGTTTAGTGGCTTAGCAGAGCACAGTCAGGTGGGAAATCTGACTAGAGATATACAGAGTGCGTGGGCAGAGTCAAGGAGATGCCATGTAGCTGTTGAAGGAGGACGACACCGGACTTCACCAGTAGGCCACAGCTTCATGGTGATATATAGATGAATAAAAATGGATTAATTAAAGATGTAAGAGCTAGCTAGAAATACACCAGAGACATTGACCAAACAGTGTTGTAATTGATATAGTTTTTGTGTGATTATTTGGGTCTGGGCAGCCGGGAAATGAACGAGCAGTCTCGATTTACATAGAACTCCATGTAACAGAGAGTTCATGTGTGTGAAAGCCCATGCTGTCCAGTGAGCTGGAAAGCCTACACCCCATGTACAGAGAGTGCATACGTGTGAAAGCCCACGCTGTCCAGTGAGCTGGAAAGCCTACACCCCATGTACAGAGAGTGCATACGTGTGAAAGCCCACGCTGTCCAGTGAGCTGGAAAGTCTACACCCCATGTACAGCATCATGAGTTGAGCTACTGAAATATTTCTCTGGGCTCTATCCTGTTTCCCTTCCTCAGAAGTGCACTATCTTCTGATATACCCTCTTGGCGTCCACGTCTGCCCAGCTGTCTCTGTCCCGGCTCCTGATCCAGCCCCTCTAGAGGAGCCTTTCTAGGGGGACCCTGACTTCTGCTGATACCAAGGTGAGCATGAACTGGGACGGTTGTGTTACTGGGAAAGTTTGGGTTCCCTTTCTGGTTCTTACTCTGGTTAATAAAAGAATTTGAAACGAGGTTTAGAAGGAAGCTTAAGAATAATTTTTTATCAGAGTTTAGAAAAATAATAGGACAGGTATGGCAGTTTGAATGAAAATGCCCCCCCCCATAGGCTCATAGGGAGGGGCACTATTAGGAGGTCTGTCCTCGCTGGAGGAAGTGTGTCACTGTGGGAGCAGGTTTTGAGGTTTCCTATGCTCAAGCTACACCCAATGTGCCACAGAGTTCACTTCTGATGCCTGTGGATCATGATGTAGGACTCTTGGTTACCTCTCCAACACCATGTCTGCCTGCACACCACCATGCTTCTTGCCACGATGATAATGGAGGAAACCATTTAGTGGTAAGCCAGTTCCAACTAAATGTTTTCCTTTCTAAGAGTTGCTGTGGTTATGGTACTTCTTCACAGCAAGAAGACCCTAACTGAGACAACAGGCAAGCTGTGTACAGTCACAGCTTCCCAGAGGAGGAAGATGGAGAAGAAAGGAAGCCACATGGTGGAAGCTGGAAGCGTTGTTTCAAAGAGTGAGGAACCCCAGTTCATCAAGAAAATCACACCTAGACTTTGGTTAGTATTCAAAAGGAAAAGATGCAGAAAAGAGGGAATGCTGTCTTTTCTGAGTTAGGGTCCACAGTGCTGTGGGATGTAGCTATGCAAGTGACCACACTGAAGGTGGGGTCCTGGGGAGGAAAAGCACGTGATCTTGAAAGTGGTAATACTCCCTCCATTTAAACAAATTAGCCTTCCTAAGAGGTGATCTCTCCAGGTGATTGACAGGCCTGGTTGAATGAAATCTTTTAAAATTATTACATTATGTATCTATTTTGCAAGTGTGCACACCTGTGCTTGCACAAGAGCCACGATATGAAAGCAGAGGTCAGAGGACAACTTGTGCAGCTGGCTCTTGCCTTCTGCCATGTGTGTTCAGAGGTCAAACTCAGGTTGTCAGGCCTGGTGTCCAGTCCCTTGGACTGCTGAGTCAACTCTCCATCCACAAATTAAGTCTTGAGGGAGGAGAAAATGATTTCTAACATTTTAATCTTACAACAGATCAGAATACATTGTTTCTAACCTCTGTCAGAGGTATTTTCTGTCTTTCTCACCGGTGGAAAACAGCTTTTCCTTAATGGGTCTGAAAAGAGCCTGAGTGTCTGCCCACAATAGCCTCGCAAACTACAGGAGTGTTCCCCCTTAAGGGTCTCCAAATGTGTATAAGCAGAAAGACTGGCGCTGGGAAATAGCATAGCCCACGAAAACCAGAGATCCGATGCTGAATGCCCAAGGAATCAGTCTCACTCCTGTACAGCTTCCTGCAGAAGTGAGGGCAGGAGAAATGAGGCACCTGAATGCCCATCCTTCCACCATTTCTGGTCTCTACCTAGTGATGCAGGATTCCCCTCTGCATGCTGTGATTAGCATTAATGAATAAAGAAAATTGTCTTAGGCCTGAGCAGGGCAGAATATAGGTAGGCGGGGAAAACTAAACTGAATGCTGGGAGAAAGAAGGCAGAGTCAAGAGACTCCATGTAGCCCTGCCAAAGACAGGCACTGAATGGAACTTTGCTGGTAAACCACAGCCACGTGGCCATACACAGATTAGTAGAAATGGGTTAAATTAATATGTAAGAGTTAGTCAATAAGAAGCTAGAGCTAATGGACCAAACAGTGATTTAATTAATACAGTTTCTGTGTGGTTATTTTGGGGCTGAGCAGCCGGAAATGGACAAGTGGCTTTCTACAACATCCCAGGACAGAACTGAGGCCATTTCCTGCTTCTGACCAAGGACAAGAGTGTGACAGATCAGTTTTAGGGTTCCTGCCACCTTTTCTAGCTAACTTTTACCCCCTGTCCTTATCAATTGGGGATAAGGAAGAGGCTCATCCAAGACAGAGGTGGGTGAGAAAAATCCATGACCATGGAACTCCTCCAGGCAGGGAGTTTCAAGTAGAGAGGAATGTGGGCTGAACTGTGGTGGTAGCTCACACCTTTAATTCCAGTACTGGAGAGGCAGAGGCAGGCAGATCTCTACGAGTTCAAGGCTGGCCTATATGCAGAGTGAGTTCCAGGACAGCCATGGCTACATAACACAGTGAAACCCTGTCTTGAAAAACAAACAAAAACCAAACCAAAACAACAACAACAGCAGAGAAATGTGTACCGAGGCTTATAGGAGGGACTTTGAAACTTTTGAGAGGGTCATGAATCTTCCAAAGTATCAGGCACTGTGCTCCAAGATGAGAAATAAAATACTAGCCCTGGTCAGACACACATTTCTGGGAATCTCTTTCTTCTATTTTATCCTTTCTGTGAGCACAACCAGGAGAAGTGCCCCTGTGTGACATCACAGTGTGACATCACATCCCACCACATGTGAGCTCCTCTGTGAGAGGTGCCTCCATGTGACATCACAGTGTAACATCACATCCCACCACATGTGAGCTTCACTGTGAAGTGCCTCTATGTGACACCACAATGTGACACCCCACCCCACCACCTGTGAGCTCCTTTGTGAGAGGTGCCTCCATGTGACATCAGTGTGACATCACATTCCAGCACATATGCCTGGGCTCTCATGGGACCAGGAATAGCTCTGTGCACCTTTCTCAGAAGCTGACAGGTTCTCCCTTTAGACTCTGGGTTTTCCACTGTCTATATTCTTACCTGCTGCTTTGACTACCGAAGTCTGACCACACTGTCCTGATGCCTTTAAGCCAAGGTGATGCCTTCTGGGGACTGCTCACATGTCTCCAAGTGCCGGGTCCAAAGGCCTCATTGATAACACACTGGGCTTGAAGCTTTAGTTCCAGCCCCTGGTATTCAGAAATGAACTTTCATTTTCTTCGAACTGGTCTCAGGTCACGATCTTAGCCTCTGCTATAGCTCAGACATAGAACGGGAGGCCCTCTTCACTCAGGGTCAGTTCTGTGGATTCTGTTGGCACGCATACTCTCTCAGCAGTGGATCCTGGGGTGCCTTTAAATTGACCAATGTTCTTTTGGTGTCTGACTGCAAAGGAGATGTGTCGAGGGTCAGAGCCTGTACACTGTGCCAGAATGGGGCGGAAGGCAGTACCAGTCCGTGGTGGTATCCTGTCCATACCAGCTGCTGCATGCCAGTGCCTCATCCCATTCAGTGTGCATCCTGATCTTTCTTCATTTTATATTATTTGTTTGTTTTGTGTGTGTGTGTGTGTGTGTGTGTGTGTGTGCGTGAGAGAGAGAGAGAGAGAGAGAGAGAGAGAGAGACAGACAGACAGAGAGAGAGAGAGATTGAGGGCAACTAGTGGGGATTTGGCTCTCTCTTTCCAACACGTGGATCCTGGTATTCAAACTCAGATCAAAGGCTTCCTGATGGGCACCTTCACCTAATGAGTCATCTTTCTGACTCCAGTTTTTATTATTATTATTATTATTATTATTATTATTATTATTATTATTATTATTATCATCATTTAGACAGGGTTTCATGATAGAGCCCTGGCTGGCTTTGCACATAAAGAGATCCACCTACCTCTGCCCCGCAAATGCTGGGATTAAAGGTGTGTGTCACCATACCTGGCTCAGGCTTAGCTCTCCATGCCTAGGGTTCCAAGTCCATTCTTCCTTGCCCATGTTCTTGCTGTCAGCAGAGCAGGGACAAAGGGTGCAACTCTGTGCTCTTGTCCACAGAGACCCAAGGAGTCCCCTCCATCTTTCAGCGACTTTGACTCAGGAAAAGTCAGTTGCTTGATTTTGCTACAGAAAAAGGCCTTCCGGATGAGCTGGCGTGAAGCAGAGCTGGGTTCCTTACGCACATCTGTGTGAGAGGGCAGAGGTGAGAAAGAGGAGTCTGGGAAAGAGGCAAGCGCACCCTGAGTGTGGGCAATGGTGGTGCAGCAAGGAGTGAGCAGGCAGGGAAGGGGGCAGCTCGGGAGGAAATGTCTCAGGGATGAACAGCAGGGAAGAGAAGGTGGGAGTCCCCAGGGTCTTCCAGCATCTCCTCCCCTTCCCACCCTGGCAGGAGATGTCACCTCCAGAAACCTTGTGTTTCCTTCACTCGCTCCGCTGCTCAGTCTTCTGTCCTCTTCGTGTTTTGAGTTGTCTTTCCTACGGCCAATTCTCAATCCGCCCTAACCAACGAGCTCTATGAATACCAGAAACCCGGGACATAGGTATAGGTCTTTCAGAGAAAAGCCGGGGTAAACATCTTCAGGGTAGCCATACATGCTGGTTTGGTGACTTCTGAAGCCGCACTGGAAGGGTTGCTAAGGAACGTAAATGAAGTCACAGGTGGTTCCTAGGCTCAGGGTAAAATTGCAGCTGAGAAAGATAAAACCCTGGGTCATGGGTTACAGGGTAAGTTAAGGTTTTTTTTTTTTTTAACTGTAAACAAGTTTAGTCTTAAACGTGAGACTGCCAGGACGTTATCTGGAAAAGAAGCGAGGCTGTACTGGGAAGCCACCGAACTTAGGCCTTCAGCACGGCTCACTGATGCTTAGCACAAGGTTTCTCTGTACGGAAGGAATATTGCTGTGTGTTAGCAAGGCTCACAGCAAATGTGGACTGTGCTGGAGTTCTCTATGCTCAGCCTGACTTCTGTTTCCCACAGACCCTCACCTTTCAGTTTTCCCATCTCTCTACCGTGCTTCACGCCTCTTCCTTCCTTTGGAGCCTTGTACATTGTGCTCCATTTCGTGGCCATAGAAGCCACAGAAATTCCTCGAATATTTCCCTATGAGGCCAGCTCTGCCATCAGTGCAGGCTGTGGCTGCCCGTCTGATCTACAGGTGTTTACCGGACTCGCGCTTCTCCTGGGCCAGCTCTGAGAGGAGAGACACACGAGTCCCCTTCTGTGGTGTTTAAATGCACCTGACTGTGATGTAATAGGAAGCCATTTTCATGGCGGCTGAAGACATGCCTGTAACACAAACAGCCAGTCCCGGGAGCAGTGTTCGCCACTCTTGCCAAGTCCTCGGTGAGTTTCTATCCCATTATGTTCTGCTTTGAAAAGTGTGGTTTTCCCCCAGTAAGTCAACCTGACATCCCAAGAGTAGCACACAGTTTGTAAACCACTGTCTCCCTCATAGTAAGTTTACTGGGTTCGGGAGGGTGGGTGTGGGCACTATACCAAACATTTGGAGACAGACATACATTTGTTTTCTTCTTTCTCAAATGCGCAGCTTTGGGAATAAAAGGAAGTCTTGTCTTTCAAGCTGTTGTCTCTACGATGTGTTTAAAATAAATCCATTCAGACATTCAGCAGATTCTCCCTTCTCCTCAGCCTACTGCTCCCTGGCTGGGCACTATGTGAGGGGGGACATTATGGAAGGACAGAGCAGTGAGCTTGCGGAGCAAAAAAAGGGAACTCTGTCCATGGTCGCACCCACTGTATGCCTACTTGACCCAAGCTAAAGTCATTTGAGAGAAGGGAACCTCAATTGAGAAAATGCCTCCATAAGATCAGGCTGTGGGCAAGCCTGTAGGGCATCTTCTTAATTGGTGATTGATGGGGGAGGGCCTAGACTGTTGTGGGTGGTGCCATCTCTGGGCGGCGGTCCTGAGTTCTACAGGAAAGCAAGCTACGGGGAGCAAGGCAGTAAGCAGCACCCCTCCATGGCCTCTGCATCAACTCCTGCCTCCAGGTTCCTGTCCTGTTTGAGTTCCTGTCCTGACTTCCTTCAATGATAGACCACACAATGTGGAAGTCTAAGTCAAATAAACCCTTTCCTCCCCAGCTTGCTTTTTGGTCATGGTGTCTCTTCACAGCAATAGAACAATGACTAAGGCATTCTATAAAAACCAAAGAACAAGTTACACACTTTGAATATGTAGTGATGAGACAGGCACAGACAAAACGTTTTTATCCCCAACGGTTGAAATGGTGGGTAGGAAGGAAGTATCAGACCAAAGCAAGACCAAAGCTGCCAGGGCAAATGTGAGATCCTGTATGGCATCCAGGGCACATGGTGGCAGTGGCAAAGGCTCTAAGGAAGTCTTGCCAGTTCCAGCCCACATGGCCTCTCTCTTAGGCTAGCTCCACTTGCTGCCTATAGCCTACTTTGGTGGGTGCGTCACACTCTGCCATCACTAATTGCTGAGGTCTTCATTGCATCATTGGCTCCACGGTCAGGGCTTTATGCATCGCCCTCACAAGGGCGTCTGGCAAGGACTCTGCCTCTTCTGGGTACCTGGTTTCCTAAGCATTCCATTGACGTCTCACTGAGCGCCTCCATGATTTCTTAGTTTTAATCCTGTCTAGGCCTGGAAAACCAGCACCACATGGTGCATTCCAGTGTCTGTTGTCAGCGTGAACCACACAACTGAGGCCACCTGAACCTCAGCTGCAGCGACATCTGGGTGTCTAGATATCTCGTGTTCCCTCCCCTCCTCCTTCCTCTCCTTTCTCTCCCTTCCTTCATTTTTTTTTTCTTTCTTGAGATAGGGTCAAATACTATAATTCAAGTAGCCTAAAATTCACTGTATAGCTCAGTCTGGCCTCAGAACTTCATGGTAATCCCCGTCTCTCAAGCGTTGGGATCGAAGGTGTTTCCATCAAACTTGACTCCGGTCTGATTGCTGATAACAATTCTCATAGTACATATGGCTGAAAGCAGCCAGTAATACCTATGCCACTAACCAAATGCCGGACACCTTGAAAGTTCCTCTCTCAGATAAACTAGCCCATCACCTTTAAATTCAATGTCCCAACAAGTCTTGGGTCTGGGCAAACTGTAAACAATGTCTCTCTGACAATGTAACACAATGTCCAGTCCATTGCGGGTAGTTGTTCAGTCTTTGGTTCAGTCTGACAGCTGAAGCACCCCCTCCACCTCTGCTCTTGCTGTTCTGAGCTCCCACCAGAATCACTGAGGACTCGCATAAAGCCTTCTAACCTTCGCCTAGCCTACTTCTCGACACTTCTCCAAATTCCTCCGGCAAACTACTTCCAGAAGGTTCTGAATCGCAGAGTGAGTCATCCTCACAGCAGTGGCCCAACTCTGGATACTATGTTTTGGTCATTCCCAGTGCTTGGGAGGCAGAGGTAGGCGGATCTTTGTGAGTTCAAGGTCAGCCTGGTCTACAACCCATCAAACAATAAAACCAAATACAACAAATTATAGTCAGACAGCCAAAACAAACCAAACCAATCAATCACATATGCGCGTGCATATGTATACGTACACATTCACACATATACTCATATACTCACTCAGATACACTCACCCCTACACTCACTCACATTACACTCTCACATATAAACTATAACACACACACACGTTTTCACACTCAGCTGCCTTCACCTCTAACATTTATCCATGTAGACCACACACTCTCTGTCTCACACACACGCTCATTCAAAGACACACCACCCTCATCCACGCACATAGTCTCACACATACTAACACTCACTCAGAATCACTCATCTCCATGCTCGCCCCCACCACACACTCACATACACACACACTCTGTCTCTCACACACACCTTTATATTTAGCTGCACTCACCCTCCACACTCACCAACATACACACCCTCACCTACACACTCTCTCACACACAGACTTGGATACACTCTTCTCCTCAGACTCTCACATATGCCCTTATACACACACACACACACACACACACACACACACACACACACACATCTTATCATTGTGTAAACACTAGAAGGGTTGAATAGCTGCAGTACCTTGGCCTCAAGGGCTGACTGGTTTTTACACGTGACAGCGTGACTCTGAGGACTCTGTCGTCGGGCAGACTTGACTAGGAACCGTATTACCCTGCAGAACTGTAAATTCTACTCTATCAGCTGATGTAGCATTAAAGCCATCTGTGCCGGTTTTTCTCATTTAGAGGAGCGATTTCTCTAACAACTGAGCAAGTCATCTTTTCTTTTTCTGACTCGTATGCAGCAAAATCTCATCAATAGTTCACAGAGCAACTCAGAAGTCAAGCTTAAGAATTTTGGTTCTGTTTATTTAAAGATGTCTGTGGGCATTGTGAGCAGCCCAGGACAAAGTGTGCCATATCCTGACAGGACAGACAGCCACCAGCCTCCCCATGTAGTGTGCAGTGTCCTTCCAGGATAGACAGTCACCAGTCCCTCCTCCCCCAGTGGCTGCTCAGCCCTGCCTGCACCCCCAGTCTTTACTTGGAGGCCTGGCTGGTAGACACAGTCTTTGGCCCAGATGGAGCCACAATCCCAGAAGCACAGTGGATGAGCCAGCCTTGCCGAGGGTGGACATAGCAGATCCTGTGAACTTTGCTGAAGTCACCATCTTTGGATGAGCCAGTGCACAGAACAGCATGAAGAGCACCCTCCTGAGTCTGAGCACACAGCACATCCAGTGAGCTGAGAAGGGGGAGCAACTGCAGGAGTTCCTGAAGTATATGAGGCCTGTGCACAGCACAGTGAAGTAGGGGGAGGGGACTCACTGCGAGGCAGCCTTCCTGTTGCGGGACCTGAAATGGAACACTAAACCCTAAGTCTCAGCCTTCAATCTGGGTGGTATCTATGGACACCTTTTGTTTGTTTATTTTTGCTTTGGAAAATATGTTTGTAGACATAATCCAATATAAAAGTGATTGTTTGATGATGATACACAGCTTTGCTCACACACAATAAAGCAGACTGAGGAAATAAAAATGGAAAGATAAACTCAGGCCGTGTTTGGTGGTCCAAGTTTATGATCCCAGCTATTCGGGGGCAGCGGAAGGAGGAATATTGAGAGTCCTAGGCTAGCCCGGGCTTTAGAGTGAGACCCTATCTCAAAACAAAAAAATAAAACAAAACAAACAAACAAAAAACAGTCAAGGAGAGGCTGGGAACTTATCTACCACTTATCTCAGTGGTAGAGTCTTGCCAAGGGTGTGTGTGAGACTCTAAAGTCAATCAATGATATTTCAGATTTCCCCTTGTTTATAGTTCCAGTTAACAGATAGTGGAATTTGAGCATTCCTCTAACTTTTTTTGGATTTTCAAGACAGGCTTTCTCTGTGTAGTCTTGGCTACCCCAGAACTTGCTCTGTAGACCAGGCTGACCTCAAACTCTTAGAGATCGCCTGCCTCTGCCTCTCGAGTGATGGGATTAAAGGTGTGTACTACCACTGCCCAGCCTGCATTTCTCTAACTTTTAAACACTTATTTATTTGCTTATTGCAGGTGAAAGGGGCAAGTGTGGACGCATGTGTGGCAGAAGTCAGTTTTCTCCTTCCACTCTGTGGTCCCTGCGATCAACACAGGCATTCACGCTTGGTGTTGGGCACCTTGACTGGCCGAGCCATCTCGCCAGATGCATTTCTCCAGTTTTGATTTCACCATTCTTCCTTCTAACAATTAGGAGAAACTCTACTAAAGGGAGATTCGGGTTTACTTAACTAAATGGAGAACATGTTTTCAAGCAAATATTTTGTAATGAGCTATGAGTAGCGTTGATATGAACGGTCAGGTGTTTTACAATGGTGGTAGCCGTATGTACATCCTGTAGCAGATGGAATGTCTGCCTTCAGAGTGTAGAACAACTTCTATTAGCCAATCACATTCATTCTAATTGCCCATTATCTCTCTTATCTGGTTCATTGTAACCAGAAGCATCATCATTCTTAATAAAAGTCCAGTTGCGTGTTTTCTTCCCTTTCATCTTGTTAAAAATTGAGCTGAGCCGTGGCCCATTAACTGTGTCTTATAATCTACTAATGTATTGTCTTGCCAGTAGTTTGAATAATTCTGACATAAATAATAAAGATGCAAACAAGAGACATTCACAGAGTGGGAAGAGCCGGAGTACACAAGAGAAAAGCACAGGAGACAGCTGCGGGGAGGAGAGGAAATCCGGAGTGAGTGTGTGTTACTGACATGAGCAGGGCCAATGCCAGCGCCTCAGACCGTTGGGAGGGGCAAAGCCTTTCCCGGGACAGGTGTAGATGCATGTCAAAGCCTTACTCTGGTCCAGCTGAGTGCTGAGGAAGGGTAAGACCTTAGCTAAATGAATGCAGAAACTCTCACCCACAGCTTCCTCCTCCAGGATATTTACAGCCCCAGACTGCTCCCTCCAGAGACCTCCTACCCAAATGAGCTAATCTGCCTCCTCATCCTGCTGTAGACAGTAAACCTCACTCCGTGGTAGATAATAAACACATTGCATTCTGGGCCCACTGGCACATTTCCGTTAGAGCGTGTGGTCCGCTCAACCCCAGCTTTTCTGTACACGTGTCTGTATGTCTGCCATTTCTTCATTCCCTGGTCACCCCAGTCAGAACAGTCTCTAAAGGTGTGTAGATCTTGGGGCCAACAGCAAGAGACAGAACAGAGCAACTGGGCAATTTCAGATAAACTGTCTCACATGGTAACTATAGCTCATAACGTACTTTTATCCTGGTGTGGTGGTGTCTACCTATAACCTCAGCCCTCAGGAGGTGGGGACAGGAGGAACAAGAGTTCAAAGTTTGAAGTCAGTCCGGGGTCTCAAAAAAGTGAAATAAAACAAACCAATAAAAAAATAGTGTAGACTTGAAATTTTCTAGGGTGGATCTTAACTATCACACACACGCACAAGCACACACAACAGTTACTGCAAGATGATAGATGTTAATCAGCTTGACTATGGTGATCATTTCATAATGTGTCCATGTATCAGGGCTTCAAGTTGTACCCCTTAGAGAATACGGTTTTGTCAATTACACTTCAGTAAAGTTGCACAGTATTTTCTCCATGATAGACTAGTCCCATTATATTTAGCCCTATGAACAGAACCAACAGCCCATTAAAGGTTAAAGTGCCTGAAGGATTTTGACACGTTCTAGCACAGTTGCTGGTGGTCAATTGCTCACTCATTCCTGCTTTGTGTAGGAATTGGCCCCACAGGCTCCGGTGTTTAAGGTTTGCTCTCCAGCTGCTTGAGAGTTTAATCCCTGGGACCCAGCACGCAGAAGTCAGTCATAGGGACATGTCCTTGTGTCCCTATTATTTTGTTCCCTTCTCTGCCCTCCTCGCCGTACCTCTTGCCAACCATGAGGCTTTCCAGTTTGTTCTACCATTTGCTTCCCACCTTGCCATTCTGTCTTGCTACACAGAACCAAGTCCCTGGGCTACTTTAAATAGTCTTTCTCAGGTAACTGATGGAAGAACTAACACGTCAGGCAGTTTCCCGTGGGTCCTGTCAGACCACACAGTTGCCAGGCTTTAACACTATTCACTTGTTGCAACGATCCTTTCCTGTAATACGGGGCTTGAACCCAGCGCCTTACACACGCCAGGCGAATACTTTCCTGCTGAACCTTCACACACTCTAGGAAAGGGGTCTACAGCTCTGTCCTCAGCCCTTTCTTATTTATGATTTTTACTTTTAAGTTTTTGCCAAACTTTTATTAGAAGATTTAAATTTACAGGGTGAGAACTAATGAAAGATGGAAGGGACCTCGAGATCAAAAGTCAAATGAAATTCAATGGAAATAATTGAACAGGTAGAAATGCGCAAAAACAGAGACCTGGGTTATTCTCTAGCACTGACCCGAAGGGAAAATCATACGTGGAAATGCATCTGGACAGCACTTCCTAAGAACGTAACTGGAAGCCTAAGGTCCCTCATAAATGGCCAGATTGCTTTTAAATTTCGAGATAGTTTCACTAAATTGTCCAGGCTGGCCTTGAACTCACTTCACAGCCAAGGTTTTGAACTTGTCCATCCTCCTGCCTCAGCTGCATAGCTAGGATCACAAACCTGGCTACCTGACCAGTTTATAAGGCGTTTCTTTGGAACTTGCAGAATCTTTGTCTTCTGATTTGACTTTCTTCCTATTTTCTGCTTTATTTTTTAGTGGACCGTTGAGGCAAATTCATGGATTAAAGGCATTAAAGATCCCTAACACAGGTTCAAACACCAAAACGCAGACTGTTTGAACACATGTGTACAAATCTCAGTCACTGAGTGAGTGACCCATTAGGGAATGAAATCAAGGTCCTTCTCCTTGGTGTCATTTAACCAAGAATGTGTCCAGATTTGAATTCTTTACTTCATGCTCACTGTGTCTGTCCTCTGTCCATCTGTCTGTTGTATGAGTCTGACCCTGTGCCTGCATGAATACTGTCATGTGACTGTGTCTGTGTGTCTGTCTGTCCTCTGTCTGTCTGTTGTATGAGTCTGATCCTGTGCCTGCATGAAGACTGTCATGTGACTGTATCTGTCTGTCCTCTGTCTGTCTGTTGTATGAGTCTCACTCTGTGTCGCCTGAAGGTGGTCATGGACTGTGTGTGTCTGTGTGTCTGTCCCTAACAAAGAGCTCTGCCTTGCATTTGTTGAACAGCATCACACAGGGAAGGAATGGGGAACACTATGCAGAAATCCTTAACAGATTTTACAAGGGATTAAGTCATGGGCTCCAACTGACCCAGATAACAGACAGTAAACAAGCACCATCCCAAAGTTGTGTTCAACACTTTCGGTGAATACTCATTTTATAGGATTCCTTTCAACCCCTATTTTTGCGGTGTTCAGCACACGATTATTAGAATACGCGTACATTACTCTGGATCGTGGCATGGAAGCACACACACTCTAAGGTTATAGCTTTGGGAATGAGCTTAGATGGTAAAAGCTGATTACACGGGAAAGCAGAGGCCACTGGTTGATTGTTACATTGTTCTCTTACAGGCGGGTTAGACAAAAGGGCTGAGTACACAGTAGGCTAGCAGTGTTAAGTGGTCTCAGTGTATAGTATTAGTTTAGGCTATGAGGCCCAGCCAAGTTTCCAGTCCCTTAGAATGTAACATAATTTTACCACAATGCATTGTTACACTTAAGTCTCTTGTCTGTCTGAAACTGAATTCTAACGCTTTCATCAACTGCATTAAATTTATGTGTAATAAAAAGAAACACTTTGCATATTCTTTGTTGCTTAAACTTTTTCGGGGTTGGGGGTTCTTCCGCAGGTGAAGCAAGGCCCCGCCACAGTGCTGTTTCTCTGGCAATGCTTAAATCTTGGACGTTTTCTCTTAAACTGATGTTTCTGATTTATACGTAGCCAAACATGTCTTTATTTTGTATCTTCAGATGAACACTGTGCACTTTTAAAAATGGTCTGGGTATAAATGATGACAAACCCACCCTAGTAGCCACAGAGGTCATTTAGAAACATAGGAGTATCTCTCTCTCTCTCTCTCTCTCTCTCTCTAACACACACACACACACACACCATCTTGGTCTGACTGTCCCTGAACAGAGTTCACACTTTGCCACCTTCCTTGCCAAATCCTGGGATTCATTACAGTGGCCAGAACCAAGACACCCCCAATTATTACGATAAACAGGACACGTGTATTATACACTTGCTGAGTGCTCTTGAAAGGGCCAGAGCGAGACTTCCACACCTTCCTCTTTCCTCACCGTGGTTCCTTGTCCCAGGGTCTCTAGCTGAACTGGAGGCTTTCTGTTTAGGTTAAGCTGGCTGGCCAGGGTCTGGGGTTCCGGTTGAACCCCTACGTTCTGTAGCCACACCAGGCCCTTCACTTTGGTGTGGGGATTAAACTCGGATTCTCACGCAGAGCAAGCGTCTTGCCCACTGAACCACATCTCCCCAGCGCTCAGGAACTTTAGAAAAGTATGACCCCATACGACACAGGCCATACAACAAGGAAGTACCCACCGTTCATGGAACCCAGTATTAACTGTGTTTGCGTTTGTGCAACTTGGCACTCGCTCCTGGCACGGCTGTTTTAGCTGGTGCTGGGGAACGTGGAACTGAAGACGGGTTTTCGGTCTCACAGAGTGCAAGGCTAGAACTTCCAGAGATTCCTCCCCCCCCCCCCCCACACTCTACCCATGACTGCTAAAAGCCCTTCACGGGCCTAGTCATCTTCCTACTGCAGAGCAGGTCGCACAGCCCCCCACCCCAGACTCAATACTTTTGGGACGGGGCAGGGGGGAATCCAGAAGCCTGAGGTTCTGGCGGGATCTGCGTGATTTTGCTCCGGTAAATGTGCACAGCGCCGGCCAATCCCGTGTCCGAGAACCCGGGCGCGGCATCTCAGAGTCAGGCGCTCACCCCCCGCGGCCTCCGACCCGCGCTGCGCTCGCGAGTCCTTCCCCCGGCCGCGGCTCCGCACGGTGGGGGGTGGGGACGCCTACTTCCCCGGGCGCCGAGCTCTGCCCGCTGAGACTCAGGTGACTTCGCCGGCGCTAGACAGGCCGGGCAGGCGGTGTGGCCGGGCACGCGTGGGGAATGGGAGGGCGCGCGCGTAGAGCGGGGAGGGGGGCCCGAGGGGGGGTGCCGGCGGGCGCGCGCGTAGAGCAGGCAGGAGGGCTCGCGTGGAGCTGGAGGGGGCGCCGGGGTTCTGCGGTTGCGGAGGCCGCCACTACTTCACCGGCGCGGAGGCAGGGGGTTGGCCGGGGTGCGCAGCAGGTCGTGGGAGGTTCGCCGCTGACGTGGGAGAGAAACGCAGCGGCGCTTCCGCTTCCCGTGTCCTCGCGCCCTAGGGCGGCGACACAAAGGCGCGGAGTTTGGGAACCGCAAACCCGGCCGCTCCGTGCAGGAGAGGGCGCCGAAGTGGCCATTGCGCCCCGGCCCAGCCCAGAGATTTCTATTTCCGTGTGTGGTGTGTATTCAGTGAGGCAGGGTCTCTCAACCAAACCCAGGCTGCGATTACAGTCCCCGGGACATTTTATGTGCATCCTGGATCTGAACTTGGGTCCTCAAGCCTGTGTTTAACCACTGAGCCTAGCTCCTAATTTAGAGATTTCTTTCATTTTCTACTCTCTGGACTCAGTTTCCCTCATCAGTTTAGTGGCAAGACTGGGAGACACCTTCCAGGATCTAGGTGCACACAGCTGTTGAGGGAGGTGGGCCGCTTTTGAATCGGCCTTCCACGTGGGGACTGCTGCGGTCCTGCCCCTTGCAGTGTGGTGCTAAGCACAGCTTCAGTGCTATGGGATGCATAAAAGGGGTGGGGGTCTTTCACTTTGGGCTAAGAATCCCATTCCCTTCCCCGTTTCTGTTCTTCACGTTCCACCTTCCCTCTCCATATGATGAATCCATTAAGTGTTGGCTAAAGACAGTTCTGACCTGAGAGGCGCAGTAAATAATTTAAGTGGATGTGTGGGTCTGGCAGCAGCCTGTAGAGACAGTCTGTTTTTCTCCTCCCCAGAGGAGAGGGTTCAAGGCTGCCCACCCCGCTGACTAGCCTGTGCTAGGGCCGGCTAGCGGGAGGTCAGGGCCCTGGTTGAGTGTTGCCAGGATGTCCTGGCAACAGGTACCAGTTATTGTAGCCCGGACTGGAGGAAATAAAATCCTTGGTTCTTGCCATAAACCTTTTTGGAGACTATTTAAAAGATGTGCGCGGGATGGTGCTGTGTGAGGCCAGGGGATCAAGAGGTCAAGGCCAGCCATTGCTACACAAGACCTGTTTCAAGAAACAAAACAGAACATGTAAAAATAAGTAAAAGACATAAGAACACAGGGCTTATAATATTGAAACAATCATCAAAATGCTATTAAAACTCAAATTTATACAATATTCTTCATTAGCGGCCTTAAGTAACAAAATAACAAAATGTCATCTGAAGCAGATGCCATCTGAAGCTGAGTCCCCCCCCCCCATGCTCCGTGGACTTGGGGCAGCAGTGGCATGACTGTGTGTGTTGAGTCTCTAGACAAGCTTCATCAGGCACATTGCAAGTTCATAGTCCATGCTTCCCAGCACTCGGGGAGGCAGAGGCAGGTGGATCTCTGAGTTCAAGGTCAAGCCTGGTGAGTTCCAGAACAGCCTGGGCTACACAAAGAAACTGTCTGGAAGCAAACAAAACACCAATCAAATGAAAGACTGATTTTTTTCATCTAGTGACACATGAAAATAGAAATAAATGTATGTGTGAGTCCACAGCCCCCTGGGCTCTCCCAGTGAACACCCAGAAGCAGAGGGCTGTGACCTCAGGTGACTTGCTAAGAGCTGGTTTTCCTTCTAAGTTCTGTCTGTTTTTATCGTTATTAGATTGCTTAATGGGTTTGCTTGTTGGTTTGCGTCAGTGTCTTACTGTGTAGCACAGACTGGCCTGGAACTTGGAATCCTCTAGCCTCAGCTGCCAACTGTGACTGAAGCAGTTTTGGCCTCTCAGTGTCTTCTGACCTCTGTTAGTCTCAAGAGTCTCCTGTGCTCAAGGGCACAGTCGTTCTGGTGGGAAGAGCATTCTAGCAGAAAGCTGCAGGATTGTCCACTCCCCCTCCATCCCCTCCATCCCTCCACACCCCCTTCCCCCTACACTCCCTTCTTCCCCGCACCCCATCCACCCACCCACACTATCCCTCCATCCCCCTCTGCTCCTCCTGTGAGTGACACTTGCAGGATATCCCACTCAGAGTGGATGTGTCGTGGATGTGACTCTGGCGTACCGCAGCCTCTCTCCTTTCAGCGATGGTGAGCAAGTGTGTGTATCAGGGTTTCTTTTCTTTTTGTCACTGTGACCAAAATACATGTCAGAAACCACTTAGGCAGGAGAGAGTAGTTGTGGCTCATGGTCTCAGGGGTTCAGTCCATCCTGGCAAGGAGGGCTTGCTGCAGTAGGCAGTTTATAACTTGGTGGCCAGGAAGCAGAGGGGGAGCGTGGACTCTCCTGTGACTTTCTTGTTTTATTCTACCTGGGTTGCCTACATTCAGGTGGGTCTTCCCCCTCTGTTAGCCGCCTTGGAAGGCCTCCACGGACAGGACACAGTTGGGCCTCGTCTGCCTCAGGAGTGATTCTCAGTTCAGCCAAGTTACCGCTAGAGCAGTCAGTTGTCTTGGGTTTTAGGACAACATCACTAGTTGTTTTAGCTTCATTTTTTCCTGGCTCTGACAAAAATACCCTACAAGAAACAGGGAGGAGGGTTTATTCCCCGTGCAGGTCTAGATGTTCAATTCCATCGGTGGGGAGGGGAGCTGGAGGCTGCTGGCCACATTGTACCCACAGTCAGGAGGTAGAAATGCCCAGACTCAGTGATCTGCGAGGCTCCATTTCCTGAAGGTTCTCTAACCTCCAGTCGGGCCCCTTGTGTTCCAACAGCAAGCCTGTGGGGGGCATTTCTCATCCAACCTCAACACTAGTGTCAGGGAAGAAAAAGGGTTACTGCAGCTTAGCCCATACCCTGAGATGACCTGAGGATGCTCTGCTGAAACAGTGTCATGCCGATGCAGTGGGAAATTCAGATGAATTTCCCCAGGTTTTCAAGTGAAAAAGACGTAAGAACGAGAAGAGTTGAGCAGCCCAGAGAAACTGAGACATCATTTACAGGCTGGTGTCCCATTCTTAGAGTAACAGCGAGGCATATGCATGTGTCAGAAGCTGTAGTTAAAGACCTTCCTGGTAGCCCCTGGCTGGAAACAGCTCTTTGTCAACAGGGGGAGGGGTGAGTGCATTCTAGGTGTTTATACAGTGGGACATTCTACAGTCTTGGAGCTGAGACAATGAAACACAGAAGAGGATACAAGGTTAGCGCTGTGTGACGGTGAAGTTCCAAACTGGACACAAACAGACCTGTGGAGGCAGAGACTGGACTAGGGATCAGTCTGGTGCAATTAGTCACAAGGCGGGAGAGAGGGGCTTCTGGACTTGTCGGTTTTATCACAGGGGCAATTAGGTGAATGTCATTGGTGTGCCATTAGAAATAGTGATGGGCACATTTGTGCCTTTCCATACAGTCAGAATTTGCTAAATAATGATAAATTCACAACCAGTGCCATTTTCATTGGCTACAATTCTCCATTAGTTCTGATTTCTTGATAGCTGGTTGAGGCAGACACAGATTCTTTCATTCGGATCTTAATTACTGACTTATTAATCCTCAGATCACAAATTACACAGCACACAGTAAAACAATTTGTCTGTGTGTCTGTCTATTAGATGTTGGATGAGGTGGGATGTGTGAGAAGACACAGGCAGATTACTTGAAGTAAGTAGTTTACTAGAAGAGATATTAACGCCATCGGTAAGCAGAGGGGCACCAAGGTGGTTCAGAGAGAGATAGAATGGCAGGACCTCTGAAGAGAATCAGAGCCCATGTGGCAGAGGAGAACCCCTTTTTAGATCCTTTGTGGGGGGAGAGAGTGTCACAGTGAGAGCCAGCAGCCTGACTCCCCTGCACTGGACTACTGTCTATGTGCATTTGTGGGTAGACTCCAGAACACCGAAAGGGGTTCAGTCAGCTGTAGACGAGTGCACAGACCTTCAAAGAGGCCTCACTGTGGGTGAGCAGGGGCTAATAGGGATGCAAAGGACTCTAAATAATGACTTGTCTGCTACAAAATCAAGCTACAGAAATGAGGGAGAGACTTAGAGATGCAGAGCCAATTCCAAAGGGATGGGAGGGTGAACAGGCAGGCAGAAGGGTGGATAGACGGCAATCTGAGTAGGGCAAATAAATAAACTGCGAGGACAGAGCCAAGTGGAAGCCTCTGGAACAACAGATTTCTCCGTGTGTACTCCAGCTGATGAGATGGCAGGTTGGCAGGGCCATTGATGTTGAAATATTGGGTGAGCTCTTCTTTGGGTCCAGGAGAGGGTTGCACCATTGTCTCTCTTCAATATGCTTTGTAAGTTCTTGGTCTAGTTTTCCCAATATGATTTTAATATGCTAATGTGACCCCAGTGTGCTTTGATGAATGTATCGGGTGGCACCCTTTCCACCTTTAGAAATAAGTTATCAGTCTGTGCTGGTCAAATGGTAGCATTTATGGGCACAACAAGGGGTCAGAATCACCCTTCTCTAATGGAGTCAAAGCTGCTCATAAAACGGAGTTTCAGGATGAGGCATTGGCCTGGGAAAAGTAGTTTTAAACAACATGGAGTGACTTAGGGTTGAGTACATTCTGACCTTACCAGCAAGTCCATGTCTTAAAAGCCTTCATTTTAAAAAGTATACTTTAATTTAAAAAATATGTAAAGTGTTCTGCTGTATGAGAAATTTTGTCCATTCAGATTCTCTAATCTGGGAAGTCTGAAATGTAGAGGGCATGTCATTGGTGATTAAAAGGCCTCAAGATAGCTTGAGAACTGTCAAGGGGGGAAATGCAATATCAAATCAGTATTCTTTGTTGAATTAGGGACTTGTAAAGTTGATTCCCTTTTGCTGGTCTTTAACGCTCATATAAAACGACTTAGGGTTGTGTTTGATGATAGGATTGGGGTGGTGTGGAAGTCAGGGAATACTAAATTGAGGACTGAACATAAAATTTTGCTTTTGGATTAATTTTCTTCTGGTTTGATTTTTTTAAAGTGAATAACAATTTGCTTAAAAAAAAAAACCAGCTCGCTCGAGGGGCGGGAAAGACAGCTCAGTAGTCAAGAGCAAACATGGCTCTTCTAGAGGACCACAGCTGGGTTCCCAGCATTCCCACAGAGTGCCTTACAACTGCCTGCAACTCAAGCTTCACCCTGCTGGGAGTGCACCACCCACACGAGGGAGGATTGAGGCACCCAGCCTCTAACACAGAAAGATGTGTGTAGATAGAAGTTTCTGCCCCGCCTGGTCCCACAGTCATTTAGTCTCAAGTAAACACACAGGGGCTTATATTAATTGTAAACTGTTTGGCCTATTGCTCGTGCTTGTTACTAACTAGCTCTTACAACTTAAATTAACCCCAAATTCTTATCTATGTTTAGCCACGTGGCTTGGTACCTTTTCTCAGATGCTTCCTCGGCATCTAGTTGATGACTGTGTCTCTGCTTTTCCTCTTCCCAGAATTCTCTTAGTCTGGTCACCCTTGATTTCCTGCCTGGCTACTGGCCAATCAGCGTTTTATTAAACCAATACGAGTGACAAATCTTTACAGTGTACAAGAGCACTGTCCCACAGCAGATGTAGGTAAGCCAACATCTGCCCTCCATAGGCTGAACTTCACAATGACTCCGGTCACACAGGTGACCCCAGGGTGTTGTCCGCAGAACCACTATACTGCCATCACATAGGCTCCCATTCAAAGCTCACGGTGGAGGGGGCGGGGGGGTTGGGGGTGGGGGTGGCTGAGCTGGGAACCGGTGCACCCTGCTGTGGGGTTAGAAGGCCTCAGTCTGTGTTAAGACACTTTCTGTTGAGTCCTGGGGTCACCTGCTGTCAGTCCATCACCCCCTGCATGTTGTGGTGGCCCTGTTTAGAGGAGGGGCTCCCTTTATAGGATGTGGCCCAAAGAGTGAGACCTGTTGGTGGGCCTTGGAGGGGTCACCATGAATCCAGACTTTGTTTTCTGAGGGGAGGGAATCACGTAATTTATAGTCTCCTAACGAGGCTACCGTTCCATCCAGCTGGATCTCAGAAGAAGTCGAGACCCTGGGTTGCTCTACTGTGTCCCTCACCTCAAAGCTGCAGCTGTCCGAGCGACATCCCTTCTCTTTACTTTATTACTCTGGCTTCTGGAGTGCTCATCTCTCCTGAAATTCCACTCTTCTCGGCCTTCCTCTCTGTGGTCTGCCAACTCTCAGACACACAAGTTAGCGGGCTTACTCAGCCCTCTGTCCCAAGTCTCCGCAAGAATGGACAAGGTAGACACTCGTGTATTTTAATTACAGCTAGCTGGCTTTCAGGTTTCCTTAGGAAGTATCTAAAATTATACCTACATTTAAATGTATTTACATTTAGAGAGCTTATATCATCTTTCATCATTCGGAGAGACCTATTTCTGTATAGATTTTTTGGGAAAAAAATAGAATCTATTACCTGTGAAAAAGCGAGGCTGCCAAGGGAAAGATAGGGAACCAGGTTGATGTGTCTGAGTCAGCTTAGATGCTCAGCTGGGTGACACTGGGTGTGTTTCCTAACCTTGCTGGGCTTGGTTTTCTCTGTAGTAGATGATGACACCCTCAAGATTGTCATTATGGAAAGAATTAATACTTGTGACTGCATTTTCTCCACAGTTAATATGCAAAGTGTTAGAGCTACTGAGAAACAGTAGGAAAGCCATACAGAGGAACACCTTCATGTTAGACATGGAAAGGGGAGACGGTTCACTTAGTAAAACACATGCCACACAAGCCTGAGGCCCAGAGTCCAGATCTCCAACACCAGCCAGTGTTTCCAGAGGTCCTGAGTTCAATTCCCAGCAGCCACATGGTGGCTCACAGCCATCTGTAATGAGATCTGGTGCCCTTTTCTGGCCTGCAAGCATACAGACAGAACATTGCATACATAATAAATAAATAAATCTTTAAAAAAAAAAAAGAAAAGAAAAAGAGGGGGACAGTGGCATGTGCCTGGAACCCCAGTACTGGGGAAGTAGAGACAGGAGGTTTCCTGGAGCTCATGGCCAGGTGGGCCCTGTCTAAAAATATGAGAGTAATTGAGAAAAGAACCCAGTTGTGCCCTCTAACTTCTACATAAGGGTATATACACAGCTGCTTGTGCACACAGGCACCCTCACATACTCTCACACACACTCACACATACACACACTCACACACACATTCACACTCACACATACACTCACACACACTAACACACACACTCACTCACACAATACACTCACACACACTTATATATACTCTCTCACACACTCACACGTACACACACTCACACACATTCACACTCATACACTCACACACATTCATATATACTCTCACACACACTCACACGTACACACACTCACACACATTCACACTCACACATACACACTCTCACACACACTAACACACATACACTCACTCACACAATACACTCACACACACTCATATACACTCTCACACATTCACTCATACACTCTCACTTACACACACTAACGCACACATACACTCACACACACACTCACTCATACACTCTCACACACACTAACATGCATACACACTCATATACACCCCCCCCCCACTCACTCACACACACACACACGAATGAGAAGACATTAGACAGTTGGGAGTTCCTTTCTGCTCTCCCCCGGACAGGATAGGGTTTCTGCCGCTGAGAGGGTGAGAGCTAGGAACTCTGATCCCCATTTATGGTCACTGCTGGCTGCTGGCTGTCCCTGTGTGGATCCCTGCTTCTCCTTCAGTGGAATTCTGACCCCTAGAAAGAAGAAAGCGTGAGGGTCTATGGGACGGCATCCGTGAGTCAGGTGTTAAATGACAGAGTGGAGGAAGCCATTCTAGCACAGAGACGCCTTCGGCAGAGCTCTCAACATTTTGTGGTTAAGATTTTTTCCTATGGGTGTGGGTCTCTTAGTTTAATGAACCCCAGATACTTTAAAAACATTATCAACCTTTGTTCTTTTCTTTCCAGTATGTAATATGAAGTCGATTTCTTGTCTGTTTCTTCTGCCTTCAACTTCACGCTCTTGTCAGTAACGTGGGTTGGGACCCTGGGCCTGCAGCTTTGGACTGACCAGTTTGTGTTTGACCCCCAGCCCACCACAGAGGCCTGAGCTAGTTTTCTAGAACTTAAGTGTCCCCACGTTTGTGATTTGGTTCCAGCACTTTGTCTCCACTTCCCATTGAGGTCCTGAACCGTAGGCCTCCCTGCCCATGTACAGTGTTTATAGGATTCTTGTGAACTTTCAGATACTTAACTGAATTATTCAGTGGGATTCTCCTGTCACATAGGATCACCTGTGTCTGGCTGTGATCCAAAAATATTAAGTGGAAAGTTCCATGAAGGAACACTGTAGAGTGGTGTGAAAAGGCTCTGTGCTGTCCGGCTCCACTCCACAGAGGACATAGCCTCTCCCTGTGTCCTGTGCGTCCAAACATTGCACTCCCTCACTTGTTCCTTAGTTAGCACAGTCCCTAGATTAACTGTCTCAGAGTACTTGTGTTCAGTAATGCAACGATGACCACAAAGCGCAGGACTGGCAATTCAGACATGCGCTGAGCAGCCCCACTCTGTTTGCTTGAAGAGACAAGCTGAAAGCTCCTAAATAAGGTAGGGAAAGGAGTCGAATCGGAACTGCAGAGATCTGTGTGAACAAAACAAAACAAAGCGGTTTCTGTTCATGAAATTGTAAAGGGGGGGAAACTAAATCTATGCTGAAGTTGCTCTTGCATCTCATAGTACAGAACTCACAGCCGTGGTGCATGTCTGTGCTCTATGGAACTCACAGCCGTGGTGCATGTCTGTGCTCTAGGGAGCTCACAGCCGTGGTGCATGTCTGCGCTCTAGGGAGCTCACAGCCATGGTGCATGTCTGCGCTCTACAGAGCTCACAGCCGTGGGGCATGTCTGTGCTCTAGGGAGCTCACAGCCGTGGTGCATGTCTGCGCTCTACAGAGCTCACAGCCGTGGTGCATGTCTGCGCTCTACAGAGCTCACAGCCGTGGTGCATGTCTGTGCTCTAGGGAGCTCACAGCCATGGTGCATATCTGTGCTCTAGGGAACTCACAGCCGTGGGGCATGTCTGCACTCTACGGAGCTCACAGCCGTGGTGCATGTCTGCGCTCTACAGAGCTCACAGCCGTGGGGCATGTCTGTGCTCTAGGGAGCTCACAGCCGTGGTGCATGTCTGCGCTCTACAGAGCTCACAGCCGTGGTGCATGTCTGCGCTCTACAGAGCTCACAGCCGTGGTGCATGTCTGTGCTCTAGGGAGCTCACAGCCATGGTGCATATCTGTGCTCTAGGGAGCTCACAGCCGTGGGGCATGTCTGCACTCTACGGAGCTCACAGCCGTGGTGCATGTCTGCATTCTAGGGAGCTCACAGCCATGGTGCATGTCTGCACTCTACGGAGCTCACAGCCGTGGGGCATGTCTGCGCTCTAGGGAGCTCACAGCCGTGGTGCATATCTGTGCTCTAGGGAGCTCACAGCCATGGGGCATGTCTGCACTCTACAGAGCTCACAGCCGTGGGGCATGTCTGCGCTCTATGGAACTCACAGCCGTGGTGCATGTCTGCGCTCTACAGAGCTCACAGCTGTGGTGCATGTCTGCGCTCTAGGGAGCTCACAGCCGTGGGGCATGTCTGCGCTCTACAGAGCTCACAGCCATGGTGCATGTCTGCACTCTACAGAGCTCACAGCCGTGGGGCATGTCTGTGCTCTACGGAACTCATGGCCGTGGTGCATGTCTGCATTTTAGGGAGCTCACAGCCGTGGTGCATGTCTGCACTCTACGGAGCTCACGGCCGTGGTGCATGTCTGCATTCTAGGGAGCTCACGGCCGTGGTGCATGTCTGCACTCTAGGGAGCTCACGGCCGTGGTGCATGTCTGCACTCTAGGGAGCTCACGGCTGTGGGGCATGTCTGCGCTCTAGGGAGCTCATAGTCATGGGGCATGTAGATGTAGCTGGAGGCTGCCCTTTCACTTCCTGGCCTCCTGATCCTGAGTAATCACACAGAAACTTGTATTATTTACACACTGTTTGGCTCAGGCTTCTTACTGCCCAGCTCTCTATATAAATTAGCCATTTCGCCCTTCCTTTCCATCTCTCTTCCAAAGAGGTAGCTGCTGCATATAAATAAAGAAGTGTGTGTGTTTGTGTGTGTTTGTGCATGCACACATGTTCGTATGTGGTCGTGGTCCTCCTACATTGTGGGACCTATGATATATGGACAAGGACTAACGTGTTCATGTGTGGTTGTGGTTTGCCTACATCAAGGACCTATGATAAATGGGCAAGGGCTGAAGAGAGATGGAGGGAAGATCTGCTAAGAAGGGTTTGTGGTTGTCTCCGTGTAGATTTGCTAAGAAGGGTTTGTGGTTGTCTCCATGTAGATTTTGTAGCTTTGAGGAGGTATTCAAGCACAATTCCCATGGGATGAGATGAGGCAGGGAAGAAACCCTAGGAAGAAGGCTTCCAGCTGACCCCCAAGACTATTTCCATGCTGCCCAAGGGGTGGGATCCCCTGGCTGAGCACGGGAAAAGGAAGAAGAATGACCCCAAAGAAGACTTGAGGGCTGCCGATTGCTGGAAGGGAAGTAGGAGCAGGTTGGACGGCTGTGACCAGTTTAGATGTTCTAAGTTGGATTTCTTCCACTTTGGGCCACAGGTAGGTAAGCTAGCAGTGCATTTAATTCACCAACTAGTAGCTACCTATGTTTTATTGAGTGCTTAGGGCTGGCTCTGGGCAGTTTACGCATAACTCATTCACCAGCCTCATGAGGAGCTGTAGCTGGGACCTGGCTACCTTCCCATGTTGTTGAACCAGCGCTTGGCAGAGTGGTGACTTCTAGCAGGGTCGGGTGCTGGCATTTGTCCCTGAGCTGTTGGATGGAAGCTGTAGGGACCAGATCCAAGTCTGAGATGTGCTGGAGGAGACAGTCCTACTGTTTTTCTGACAATGATTAATACTACGTGTCAGTGTGTCTGAGCACCCAATGTATAATACAGCTAAGACCATATGCAATTATAATACAGCAAAAAAATGTTATAAAAATGAGCCCTGTACTTCTCCAGGTGTAAACCCTTCATGCAGAAGCATTACTCAAGATAGAGTATCTTTTGGAACTTGGAGGAGAGGAGAGGGGAAACTGAGGTTGGGATGTAGAATAAATAAATACATATTAAAAAGAGATAGAGTATTGTAAGGAGACCGCTTGTTTTCCAGCTGCTTGGCAGCTCAGCCCTGAGATAATCACACAAAACTGTATTATTTAAATCACTGCTTGACCCATTAGCTCTAGCTTCTTATTAGATAACTGTTACATCTTAATTTAATCTATCTCCATTAATCTGTGCATCACCAGAAGATTGTGGCCTACCAGCAAAGTTTCAGCTCCATAGCTTCTCTCTGACTCTGCCTCCTTTCTCCCAGCATTCACTTTAGTTTTCCCTCACCTAGCTCTGCTCTACCCTATCAAGCCAAGCCAGTTTCTTTATTAACCAATGATGTTCACAGCATACAGAGAGAAAATCCCACATCAGAGTATCTTGGAAAAAGTAGATCTTCTAGTGCCTTCCTTTGACATACAAGATTATGTTTAATTATATACATTTAGGAGTACTTCCCAATTCCCTGATTCTTCATGAGATGAGGCAGGTGTCCAGTGTAACCTCAGTCTTCTGTGGCAGGAGGCATGCTAACATACCAACAGCAAATTCCCTTTCATTACAGGAAAGATGGCCCCGCTGTTACTACAGCATTTCAGAAACTCTGTCTAGGAGATGGCAGCAGTGAAGCAAGATGAGACGTATGGAATCAGGTTCCCCGAGTGATGTAGGAGGGTCTGCTATCTATCTGTTGCTTTCATTGGTTAATTAGTAAAGAAAACTGCCTGGCCTGATAGGTCAGAACATAGGTAGGCGGAAAAGACAGAACAAAATTGTGGGAGAAAGAAAGCAGAATGAGTCAGTCGCCATGCTTCTCCTGCCCAAGATAGACGCGGATTAGAATCCTCCCGGTAAGCCACCGCTAAACAGATTATTGGAAATGGGTTAGATCAATATGTAAAAGTTAACCAATAAGAGGCAACAGATAATGGGCCAGGCAATGTTTAAAAGAATACAGTTTCCATGTTATTATTTCGGATGTAAACTAGCCAGGAGCCGGGCGGCGGGAATGTGGCCCGCCGCTCCTTTTACACCCAAGAGAGCAGAGGCCATCATTACTAATGGGAGAAACCAGACTACCCTTCTTGGGCAAGGTCTTGGTCATGCCCATGGGCTTGCTGGGTGAAGGGACACTGGCTCTGTGTCCATGGCTCATGAGGGCCCAGATGGTCTTTCCTTCCTGTCTCCTGGAAGTCTGGAAGGAATTTGTGTGTAGCAGGTTCTGAGTCAGGCTCTGAGGGAAAGGGATTCTCTGTATGTAATAAATCCAGGCAGCCACAGAGCCATTACCTTGCACACTGTCTTAACCCACTTGACTGAGATGGGGACTTTGGATCGCTCACCCCAGGACTTGGCCACTATGGCTTTGCTGCTTGTTTCCATGACTCCACAATGTACGATAGAGTGATCACTTTTCAGGCCAGGCCCAGTTCTTCCAGGCTGTGAGGCATTGCCACATTGTCATCCATAAAGGGCTTCCCTCCTCTGCCCTCCCGACCTCACTGGGCCACCAGGGAAACCGAGTGGGAGAGTGAAATCGTGCTTCTGACTTTATTGCTCCTGATTAGAAATGTTTGCTTGGGACGTAGGAGTTTGTATCATTTAATTTGGTGTCTACCATAACATGCGTTTAAGATGTTTGTATAAAAGGGCTTAAAGTTAGTTAATGCTTTATCGCTTGGGGATACTTGGATACTTGGGGGCATTTAATTTGCAGAATTTTTAAAAAACAATTTACACACACACACACACACACACACACACACACACACACAGTGTTCTGTATGCCTGCATGCCAGAAGAGGGCATCAGATCTCATTATAGATGATTGTAAGCCACTATGTGGTTGCTGGGAATTGCACTCAGGACCTCTGGAAGATGCAGCCAGTGTTCTTAACCTCGGAGCCATCTCTCCAGCCCTAACTTGCAGAATTTAGGACTCAGCTTTCTGTTACCTTTTCTGTTACTTGGAATGTAGACTTAGCCTCCATGACAGAGAGTGCTGGACTACTGGAGACTTGCCAGCCAAGATGTGTGTTTCTGGGTCTTGTG
This sequence comes from Myodes glareolus, assembly GCF_982192425.1. Lineage (NCBI taxonomy): Eukaryota > Metazoa > Chordata > Mammalia > Rodentia > Cricetidae > Myodes > Myodes glareolus. The sequence goes on from NC_142030.1 coordinate 2,644,944, forward strand.
ACAGGTTAGCTAGGTGTGGTCAGGGTAGCTTTGGGGTGAGGGGTCTGTGCAGTCATGGACTGGGGTGCCTTCTACCTTATTTTCCCTATAGCTTTCACCTGTTGGTTCAAGGGGACTGTCCCAGTTTTGATCAGTATGAAAGGGAGGAAAAGAGGAGGTTACCCACAGCCTCACCCCTCCTTGCACATGAGGGGAATAAACATGGCGTCGTGTGTAGAATTCAGTGTGTGTCCATATAAAAATCCAGTTCCTTTGTGAGAAGGGAGGCCTGTATATGTAGGCGGAGCAACAAAGGAAAAAGGAGGAGAAAGAAGAGGAGGGGGGAGGTTATCTGTGCTTTCCTTTTACTTGGGCTTTTGTAGCATGATTAATCAAAATCCAGAGACAGAAATTGGGGTTCAACATGAAGATCAGAAAAGCAAAACAGCCAGCCACCAGCTCTTACCTCTACATCAGTCTGAAATGGCGATCCTGCCTCCAGGAATCTCAGAACGAGACTGTCTCTGAGAGCTGCCTCGTCTCATCTTCTATTCCTCTTTAGGGCTGGGATTAAAGGTGTGCACCACTACTGCCAGTTTCTATGGCAAACTAGCATGGTTACTGGGATTAAAGGTGTGTGCCACCATTGCCTGGTCTGTAAGGCTGACCAGTGGGGCTGCTTTACTCTCTGATCTTCAGGCATGCTTTACTTATTAAAATACAAATAAAATGCTCCTACAGGTTTCAAAAGGCATTGGTATTTGTGGACATGGTCATCCCTTATCGTCACATCCCAGGCAAATTGCTTAGTGCTGGGGCCTTAGAAATCACGGTCCTTATTGTTCACAAAGGGAACTCTTTGATGTATTCTGTGTTATATCTAGAGAAAGACTTAGGCAAATGGGGTGTGTCTGTCTGTCCTGTGTGTGTTGAGCGTAGGAAGGGGTAAGGTCAATGGGAACAGGGTGGGTGGTGGGGGAGGGGGTGTTTGTTTGGAATTGCGTTGGTGTCACCTTGAAAAGTGAAGGTGCTCGGGAGTGCCAGCCAACTCAGTGGACATCAAGAGGCCAATGTCCAGTGTCACCTCTGACATCTTGTCTGTTTCTCTCCTACAGACCCTGCACGCTGCACTGGGGACCAGTGAGTGACTCCGGCAATGCTACCCCGATGGGAACTGACTCTTTACCTGCTTGCTTCCCTGGGCTTCCACTTCTACTCTTTCTATGAAGTGTACAAAGTCTCCAGGGGTAAGACTCCAAGGCTTTCTGATGACCCGTCCAGAAGGGAATGGGAAGGGAGTGTCCGAGATGAGGATTCAGGAGGACATTGCCGTGGTCATGTGACCGTTGCTGCGGTCTGTTTCCCGGATATGTGCACTTTGAATCCGTGGCAGAGCCCAGGATTGCCCCTCCTGGTCTTTTACATGAACCGGTGGCTTGTCTTCTCCAGCAGCTTCTACTTTCCTTGTTGGTCCTGGGAAGGACCTCTGGCATGTGAACTGCCACCGAGCAGTGCCCCCAGGCTCTGACAACAGCAGGAACATTTGATCCAACTTCTCTCTCTAAGACCCTGAAGGAATCCGAAGTAAACTGTTTTTCTTTCAATGTCTTTCTTGGCAGGCTCATCTCAGAGACCTGGGAGGTCTGAGGTGTTAGCCACGCCCACCCCTTCTGATGGGGGGGGGGAGGAACCGGCGGGGGGAGAGGGAGGGGTGGGAATGGGTTGAGGGGGGGTCGGTCTGAGGTGTTAGCCACGCCCACCCCTTCTGTGTTTTCTTTCTCTTGGTTTCTTTTGTCTTGCTGTGTTGCCCAGGCTAGCCTCACATTCCAGGATTTCCTCCAGTCTTCTGAGTAACTGGAGTTAGGGCAAAATACCACCACCACACCCCACTTCCATAGTTTAATTTTTAAAAATTTTTCCTGTATTGAGAACTGAACCCAGGATGTTGTATCACATGCTAGAAGCAGCCTACCCCTAGGCCATCTCCCCATCCTTCTTTTTTGGTTTTTTAATTTGAGATAGGATCTTGCTAAATTACTCATGCTGGTGGTGAAATCACTTGGTAGCCCCAGGTTGGCTTTGAACTCACACAGTCCGCCTGCTTTGACCTCCCAATGGATTACAGATGGAGGATCATCAGGGCTGCTCAGCTGGTCTTTAGGAGGAGCGGGAACTGAGCTGGGGAGATGGTTCTGTGGGTAAAGCACCTGCCTGGTATGGCTGATCACCTGGGTTTGGTCCCGAGATCTCACAGAAAGGTGGAAGGAGAGAGCTGACTCCTGAGAATTGTCTCCTGACCTCTGTGTGTGCACCATGACGCACATACATGCATGCACGCACACACATGTGCACACACACACAGAGATATAATAATAATAATATAATTCTAAAAGGGGGATTAGGAGCTATCCAGGTAGGACAGGGATGAGGTTATAGGCTGTGGACAAGCTTGCATCTGCCATCGGGACGAGAGAGAACACAGCATGGTCAGAGCCACGGATCACTCAGCAGAACTGGGATGTGGGGTCTGATAGGTCATGGGGAGACCTGACCTCAGCTTGAAGGACTGTATAGGAATGTGACAGCTATTAAAATCCATGAAGAGATTTGGCCTCTGTCTTTTTAAAAACTACTTTTAAAATTTTATTTGAGGGGCTGGTGAGATGGCTCAGTGGTTAAGAGCACTGACTGCTCCTCCAGAGGACCCGGGTTCAATTCCCAGCACCCACATGGCAGCTCGCAGCTGTCTGTAGCTCCAGTTCAAGAGAATCTGACATTGTTATACCAATGTGCATGAAATAAAGTTAAATAAAGTTTAAAAAAAATTTTATTTGATGTGTATGAGGGCTTTGCCACATGACATACTTGGTAACCGTGGAGGTCAGAATGTGTTGGATCCCCTGTAACTGGAGTTATAAGGGTTGTGAGCTCTCCTGTAGGTGCTAGGAATAAAACCCAGGTCATTTGGAGGAGCAGTCAGTGCTCTTAATCACTGAGCCATCTCTCCAGCTTCTGGGCTTTTTCTTGAAGGCAGGGGAGTGTGGGGGAAGCTGATGCAGTCACTTAGAATGGCAAAGATTGGGCTGTAGCTCAGTGGTAAGCTTAGTATTGGTCACGTCCTGGGTTCAATATCCAGACCATAATAAAACACAGTAACAAATAGGTTCTGGGCAGCCTATCCCAGATATCTATCCCTATAACTCACCAGGCTTGACTTTGCTGTCCATTTTCCATGTTGGCCATTCAAGGGAGTTGAGAACTAACTGCTCTTTGGTGGAGACTGACCAAGTAGGCTCATCCTGTCCTGGAGCCGTGAGCTTTCAGAGACAGTAGAAGGAACTCCAAATCTGGCTTAACTCTGGGTCCTTTCCCCCTTGTCTTAGGACACTTTAGCTGAGCACAGTGAAATGAAGTGTTACTCAGAAGTCAGGCTTGGGAGCAGTGACCAACATAAACAGGTCCCTAGGTTACGAGGAGTCTAGTTGGCATGAGATGCCCCGTTCTTCTGCCAGTGATTCTGGGGCCCTTAAAGGTGGCCCCGCCTCTAGTGAGGTCATCGCTCTGGCTGAAGTTCACATTTGCCTTTTGCCCAGCAGGAAAGACAGACAAGAAAGTGGAGTTACGTTCTCCTTTGGGAATCATATCTGTTCACAATTTGTTCATTAGCACTAGTCCTGGGGCCTCATTCACAGAGAGAGACGCTTGGGGAGGTTGTCTTGGCATGGAGCCATTTATCCAGCACCCTAAGGAGCCCTGTTGGAGCGGAAGAAAGCAGGGATAGATTTTATCAGTGAGCTAGTGTCTTCCCTAGATGGCTGCATTTTTACCAGCGAGTCAGTCTCTTCCATAGATGGCTGTCTTACTTGTCTTTTGCTGTGTGATAAGCGATCCTGAAGTTTTGTGATTTAAAAATAATAACTGCCATTTTTTTTATAACTCCCTATTATGTGAAGATTTTCCCTTTTGAAAAGGTTTTTGTTTTGTAGTAGTTTCGGGTTTGTGGTAGAGGTGAATAGCACGGACAAGTTCCCAAACGCCCGAGTTCTAGCGTGTGCCACTTTTGGTCAGTGTCCAGTACCACAGGGGTGCATTTGTCCAGTTGAGTCAGACAGCATTGTTGGCCAGTCTCCTCAGTTTACATCAGATCCAACGCTCTGATGGGTATTGTATACTGTGTGGATTTGAGAGGCGTAGCGTGACATGCGTCCATTGTTAGACTATGGCACAACAGTGTGTCTCCTCAAAAAGTTCCATCTTGCCAACTCATCCACCAAACCTCCCGTCTCTCTATTGTCTCCATCGGTTTGCTTCTCCTAGAATGCCATGGAGCTGGAGTTCAAGAGGTGTCATCTTTTAAGCGTGGCTTCTTTCCTCTAGGGAAAAGCATTGAGGGGACTTAAATGTGCTTCACAGCTCAACAGCTCCTTTCCTCCCCTCCTCCCCTTTCTTCTCTCCTTCTGGAGACGGGTCTCAGGCAGCATTAGACTGGCTTTGAACTTCTGATCCTCCTGCCTCCACCTCCTGAGTGTTGAGATTAGAGATGTGGGCTGACTGCCCAATTCACGCAGTGCTGGGGATCAAACCGGGGTGTTAGTTTCCAACTCACTTCTTTCGAGCACTGAATAATATTCCACTGTCTGGACTTACAGGATTCCAGCGTTATACTGACCCGGCCGGGCAGCTCACCAGCATTCAGGCAAACATCTAGCCGGCCCAGGGGACCTGTGCACGGCTGTATACAACTCTGTACTCTGCACAGGATTTCCCTTTTAAGTAAGCTCACCCGCATGTTTGTCCCTTTTTTCAGTCTCCCACAAAACAAAGACAGTCTATGCTAACATATGCAATCAACAATAGCTTTGTTTATTCCAGCATGCTGGAGTCTGCCAGTTAGGCAACAAAATGGCTACACTCCCCCTTTATATGCAACCAGGAGAGGTCGAGGAGGGTGGGGTTAGACCATCCTGGACCCAATTGGCTGGGGATTAGGTCATCCCGAACCTGATTGGCTGGGACTCCTTTTCCTGCTTTAAAAGAATACAGAACCCAAAAGTGAAACTAAACTGAGACCCAGGCCCAGTAGGGGAAGCTTGGCCCTGGAGCTACGGAGGCTTCTCCATCATAATCACTTTCAAGTGTTGGCAGCTGCGCATAAAGCCACTATAAACAGTGGTGTGCAGGTTTTTATACTGATGGGTTCTTACCTTGATTGTGTACAAACCAATGCCATTGCGGGTCATGTGCCAAGGGTGTTTTATTTTCATAAGAAACTATCCACGTTCAGCTTTGCACCCCGAGACTCGGGCGAGGTGGGAGCATTTACCTGTAACACAAGAAAAGAAACTCCCTATCACGGATCTCACATTTTGCTTTGTTTTTGGACTAAGTCTCACGGTACAGCACAAACTGGCCTCAACTTCATGGTAACCTTCCTGCCTCATCTCCGCGCGGCACCATGCCTGGCTACCATGCGTCCTGAGGCTTGGTTAACGAGCCTGGCATTAATGGCCTTTCTCTGAAACAGAACATCTGTTTAAGGTGTCAGTTTACCGGAAGCCTTTCTGAAGACCAGAGTGGTCGTTAGCGACAACTGTTGGTGACAAAGGCGCCTAGCCACCTGTGAAAGCAGCGACGGGCCATCCGTCTGCTTCTGACTGCGTTCCGTGCTATCCATACTTAGGATTTCTGGTTCTTGTGTGCACTCTGACTGTTTGGAGTGCTCTAGGGATCTGTCTGTTTGATGGAGTACGTCGGTTTAGTATATTGTGTGGTGCCATCTTAACCATTTGTCTCCGTTATCTTCTTCTCTGTGGATTTAACATTTTGCCCTCCCTTCCTCTTGGTCCCAGTCCTCACCCTGCGGTATTTTATTCCCATCTTCTCCCTCCCTCCCTCTGGTGTTCTGTTTTCCCACTTCCCCTTCCCCCATGTCTTTTTCTTTCTTTGATCAGCTGTGCCGGAGTCTTCCTAGCGCGTTCTCAGATCACTCCCTGGCTCCTTCATGCTTTCCACTGCCTCAGTTTCTGAATGTGTTGCTTCTGTCGTCTGTGCTTCTTGGGTTGCTTTGTTCCTTTTGTATTGACTTCACCGGTTGGAGGTTTTAGCTCGTTTGTTCCCTAAGGGATGTGTTTGTGTCTTTGCATTGTGTCTGAGTGCTTCTCCCAGGAAGTTTCCAGAGTAGGAATTATAAAGTGAAAGAAACTACACTGTTTTGCAGGTGTTGAAAGAATTATTGGCTGGTGCCTTGCCTCAGTGGTTAAAAATGTTTACTGCTCTATTAGAGGACCCAGGTTTGGTTTCCACCACCTACCTTGGGTGGCTTGCAACTGCTTGTAACTCCAATTCCAGAGATCCAAAGACCTCTTCTGGCATTCAAGGTCACTTGCATGCATGTAGTACACATAAACTCATGTAGTCACACACACACACACACACACACACACACACACACAAACATACATACACACACACAACTTTTAAAAATCTAAAACAATATTTATTTTTTGTTTGTTGGAAGCAAGGTCTTCTACAGCCCTGAATGACTTCAAACTTGTTCCATTTGACTTTGAACTCCTGATCCTCCTGTCTCCACTTCCTGAGTGCTGGGTGATAGGCATGTATCACCATGCCTGTTGTTTTCTGGGGATTGAGCCCAGCCCTTCATGTGCACTGTGGAATGAGGTGCATTTGCAGCTGATTTTTTGTGTTTTGAGGCAGGGTTTTTCTTTATAGCCCAGGTTGGCCTTGAGCTCCTGACAGTCCTCCTGCCTCAGCCCCCAAGTTTGGGATTACAGGTGTGCACCACCATATTATTTTGTGAGCTAGGATCTCACTATATAGTCCTGGCTGTCCTGAAACTCGCTATGTAGACCAGGCTGACCTCAAACTCACAGAGATCTCCCTGCCTCTGCCTTCCTTCCGAGTGCTGGGATAAAAGGCTCATTTCTCAGTAGATAATCCTGGGCTGCCCATGAACATTTCCTAGCACAGATGCCCCGTAATGCACCCTACAAGCCAGTCATCTACCTCAGATGCGCTTGGTAGAGGATGTGTAAGAAGAGCTATCCCTTCCTATAAGCAGTCCACTGGACACCACTAACCATTCCCCTCTTGCAGAGGACCCAGATTCAATTCACAGTACCACGTGATAGCTCCCAGCCATATGTGACTCTAATATCCTATTCAGGCCTTTGTAGGCATTGCACATATATGGCGTACCTATGTACATGCAGACAAAAATCCATACCTGTAAACATGAATGAATAAATAAATAAATAATAAATGAGCATTTAAAATAAAAGTTGACAGTCTTAGGAGATGACTCAGTGAAGGATCTAAGTTCAGTGTCCAGAGACCTTTTTGTTTGTTTGTTTGTTTTGTTTTAAAGATGAAGATCATGGTATGAGTTTGTAATCTCAGAGCTGGGGACACTTGGATGGGCAGGTCCTTAGGGCTGGCTACCCATTTAGCCTAGACTGTTTGACAAGGTCTAGCCCAGTGAGAGCTCTTGTCTCAAAATATAGGGTGGACACTGTTCTCTAGGGGCAGGCAAGGTTGAGTGTCCTCCACCCACTCGTACACACATGCACACTTAGACACGTGAGCGTGCACATATGCACGTATGCTTAAACAAATCCACGACAGAAAGAGCTGCCAAGAATTAAGTGCTGCATTGTATTCACCTGCCGCACCCTATTAGATGGCGAGGATTTTCTTTGCTCAACCTGCTAATGTCTTTTATGTTAAGGGAATCAAGTTTTCAGGAGCAGCCCGACATCTGCTGTGCACCATGGCCACGGTGGTTTAGATGACCACATTCCTCTAAGCCGAAATGAGAATCAGTTTCCGAGTGCAGTGTTAGCCTTGGAGATTTTGTGCATTCTGCCTTTGTGTGCACCGGTTGCCACCCCTCCCTGTGAGCCACTGTATCTAGTGCCTTAAGTCCACTGGTTTCACCTCTTCTCAGCTGGCTGAGGATCAAGCCTGCTCCAAAGGAGACTGATTGAAAAGTTCCCCTATTGTGAGTTACTGGCATGTTTCCATTTTCTTAGAATGTTCAGATACTGCACTCACCTCATTTCCCTGCCCTAGAAAATGTTCACATTTATCCCTTCAGCAGGTGGGTTTGGACTTCGCTAACCTTAGCAGCTGTCTGTTTTCTGTGGCAACCATTTTCTTTTTTATTGATTTTATTGAGCTATACATTTTTTTCTGCTCCCCACTTCCTGTCCCCTACCTTGTCTTGTTCCTGATTTCAGTGGGGTGGCTGGGAGTTTCTCTCCATTTAGTTTGATGTTGACTGGTGGCTTGCTGTATATTGCCTTTATTATGTTTAGGTATGTTCCTTGTGTCCCTGCTCTCTCCAAGACCTTTATCATGAAGCGATGTTGTATTTTGTCGAAAGCTTTTTCAGCATCTAATGCGATGATCATGCGGTTTTTATTTTTCAATTTGTTTACATGGTGAATTACGTTGACAGATATTCATATGTTGAACCATCCCTGCATCTCTGGGATGAAGCCAACTTGATCATGGTGGGTGATGGTTCTGATGTGTTCTTGGATTTGATTTGCCAGTATTTTTGGATCAATGTTCATGAGTGAGATTGGTCTGTGATTTTCTTTCTTAGTAATAACTTTGTGTGGTTTGGGTTTCAGAGTAATTGTAGCCTCATAAAAAGAGTTTGGCAATGTTCCTTCTGTTTCTATTGTGTGGAATAATTTGAGGAGTATTGGTATTAGTTCTTCTTTGAAAATCCTGTAGAATTCTGAGTTGAAACCATGTGGTCCTGGGCTTGTTTTGGTTGGGAGACTATTGATGACTGTTTCTGATTCTTCAGCAGTTATAGGTCTATTTAACTGTGGCAACCATTTTCTAATGAGCAGCAGCCTGGTTGGATCCTGCTGACCCCACAGTCCCCAAGCGTTGCTCTTCTGCACAAGTGGCCTGTTACTGACATAAGTTGAATTCTGCTTTCTGTTGATTTGCGTTTTCACTTCGCCTGTTCTCCTTTCTTTACTAGCCCGTGGTCTGTTGCCAATGTCTCTTTACACAAACCATAACACCTGGGGATCTGAAGAGCCATTTTCATGGTGCAAAGTTTCTGTTTGACTTGCCACCTCCAATTTCTTTGTTTCTATGTAACAGTTGTCTCCAGAGTAGCTACCGCTGAAGTCAAACACACTTGCCCTGTGCTTTCACTTTCCCGTTTGCCCTGCCAGCACAGCCATGACTAATGCCAGTCCATGAGAGCACACAGCGGCCCTTGTAAGTGGACCTTCCTTTTCTTTTACACGGTTCATGCAATGCACCAACCTCTCACAGAACAAGGGCTTGGTGTGGAGGTGATTACTTCCTGTTATGAATAGAGAACTTGTTTGCAATTGGGCTGGTGACTTTAGAGAGCTCATTTCGTGGTAAGGGGAGAAGGCAAGGGGTTGTGTCCTTGAGTAAATGGCCTGGCCCTGGGAGCTTGCTGAGGGTGGGTGGGGCTACCAAAGGGCCATTGTTTAATAGGGCCCAGTGATAGGACCTCAGTGCTTTGCCACATAGGTTGCCAAGGACTGACAACCTGTCTCCTGTTGTTCTCACAGTGACAGTCAAGGTTCCCAGTGTGCTAGATGGCAACCTCCATGTCACTCGTGACTTTCCTACAGGGATGGCGGATCTGTTAGCCTAGCCCTTTCCAGATTTGCATTGGTGTCTCCTGTATCGATTCTGGTCAGTAAAGGAGATGACAGTCTGGGAACCTTATGCTAAGCACAGCAACCGTTTGTTGAGAAAACAGCAAATAAGGGGTTTCTACCTCACTCGCTGTCTACCTTATTATTCCGAGACAGTGTTTCTCACTGAGCCTGGAGCTTGCTCATTGGGCTAAGATGGCTGGTCTCCACCTCTCCAGCGCTGGATTTACAGACATGCACCGCAGGACCAGGCTTTTCCTGGGTTCGGGGGATTTGAACTCAGGTCTTCAGGCTTATTCAGCAATCACTTTACCGATGACGCCATCTCCCCTGTCCTGTCTATCGGGTACTTTAATAAGCCTCTCAGAAAGTCCTCAGATACAGTACAATCGGGGACCAACCCTAGAATTGGGGCCCCAGCTTCTTGGTCCTGTCCTTTCCCCCATCAGTGATTTGTGTTGGTAACCCACCCCTCCCCCAACAGGGTTCCATCAGCCACTGACCTAAGACGATCAGAGCTGGGGAGGAGGGGCCTTGTTGGGAGGTCTTCCTGCAGTTTGCCAGTTTGCATCCTATTTACAGATCTCCCTTGTTTTTGTTGGGTTATCCGTGAGACATTCTCATTCTCTGAGAGTGAACTGGAGGCAGTAGGAAGCCCCGGGCTTCCCACTTCTTACCATGTGTCTCTGCTATAACATAATCTGCTTATGAATAACTGAGTGTGACTTGTCATTGAGCTCTTTCGCTAGAAGCCCATCTTTTCTGTTCCCTTCCACAGCCCCAGTTATTGCCCCAGTTGGCTGCTGTGTTCTCTGGCTTCTTAGTGCTATAAGATTCAGTGGGAGCTGATTGGAGTCTTTCAAAAGCATGGAAACAGCAGGGCCTGACGTGTGTGTGTGTGTGTGTGTGTGTGTGTGTGACCTCTAAGGACCCTACCCCAGAACTACTACAGACTTTGTAGGGTGAAAAAGAAAGGTTAGCGGCTGTAAGTGAATGACTTACACAACCACTCATTGGCAGAGATTCAAGCGCAAACCTCGCCTTTAGGAGGCAGAGGGGATCTGATGGAGCCTTTAGGAGGCAGAGGGGATCTGATGGAGCCTTTAGGAGGCAGAGGGGATCTGATGGAGCCTTTAGGAGGCAGAGGGGATCTGATGGAGCCTTTTGTGAAGGGTGAGGATAAACAGCTGACTGGTAACCAGGGCTCTTGGGCAGAAATGGCTCCATTTCCCATGTTCTCAGGCTGTGTTTTGGGAACAGGAACTGAACCTTAGCAGAGAGAGTTGTCTTGGCTACAGGTCCCCAGTGGCATGGGGAGCCCAGGCTCTGTCCTTAGCCATGTGGGGGATTCCAGGTTTGGTCTTTTGTTGGCTCCCAAGCTTAGTTCCTTGTGGCACGAGGGACTTCCAGACTTTGTCCCCAGTGCTGTGAAGGGTTTCCAGTCTTGGTACCCAGTGGTGTTGGAGTGGGGGGTCTTCACAGGCTCCGTTTTCAGTGGCATGGGAGCTCCAGGGAGAGGTCTTCTATCCTTTTGTTCCCTTGTTTAACTGCATTTGGGTGGCAGAAGCAGGTTGTCGTGAGTGCAGACAAGGTGCCCTCACAGTGTCCGAGGGCTGCTGCCTTTCACGGGCAGATGTCTTGCAACAGCTTCTCAGCATCTGCTCTTCACTGAGCAGCTCACTTTTGCAGCTGTGAGAGCTTAGCTAATTTTAGTCTGTCTGGATGGTGGCTCGCATCTGCGATGCCGACAGAGGCTGAGGTGGGGGTGGGGTTGTTGTGGGTGCCGGCGAGGTTCACAGTGACAGCTTGGTCTTAGTTGCTACCATGGAGGACACCTTCTTCCTTTTTTGCTGCAGTTGTTTGGAGATAAGGTCTCAGCTTTGTAGTATACGTGTTCATGTTATATGTATGTGCAGTAGTCGAGTGGTACTAGTTTACCTGTAAGCATGCTTACTATCCGGCCATGATCCTAGTCTAGAACACCTTGTTAGCACCTATCATATAATGCCATAATGCCCTGCCAATTTTGAGTCATGGCCTATGTAAAAATATTCCATACCTGCACAGCCTCTCAAGTGTTGGGATTACAGACAAGAGCCATTCCCCAGACAACTATCTGAAAGGTCACAGCTGCAGGACTGAGCTGCCCAAGAAGGAACAGATGCTGAGAACCTGCCACTGGATATCTGTCCATGAGGAGTCCATGAGGACACCTTGCCTGCAGGGGGCCCACATCCTGCTGTTTGGTCAGCCTGTTTCTCTGCAGCTGGGCCTCTCAGTCTTCCCTGACTCCCTGTGTTGAGCATGTTTCTGTCCTGATCTCTCTCTTTGGGACCTTTATCCAAGGTGAGACGGACATTTCCATCAGCCCCACCTTGTGTTCCCTAGAACTCAGTCACAAGGAAGGAACTACAGGGATGTGGAAGGTCTGCCTGCTACTGAGTTTGAAGGACGTATTTTAACTTCTTTGGGTACTTCTGCTATTTAGACCCAATTTAGTTAAGACGTGACTAACGGAGTTTTTTTTTCTTTTTTCTTATTAGAGCACGAAGATGAACTGGACCAAGAATTTGAGCTGGGCACAGACACTCTGTTTGGAGGACTGAAGAAGGTATGGGGTGGACAGCGACCAGCCTTCTGATGCTGCCAGTGCTAGCCTTGCTTTATGTGATGGAGGAGTGCTCGGTGCTCTGTGCCTTTTCTGTGGAGAAGGTAGAGTGTGCTGTGTTGGTCAAGGCATCAGACTTGTGTTCTATTCTTCTTTTCTGGAAGTGCTGTGCTTGGGTACCAGCTTCTCTTCTTCCCCTGGAAAGAGAGATGCCAGCTTCCCCTTCTGCTCCCATCAGAAACTCTGTCTTAGTCAGTGTTCTACTTCTGCGAAGGGACACCATAACCAGAGCAATTCTTATAAAGGAAGGCATTTAATTAGGGGCTCACTTAGTCCATTATCATGGCAGGGAGCATGGTGGCACACAGCAGACATGGTGCTGGAGAAGTAGCCGAGAGTTCTAAATCCTGATGCACAGGCAAGGCCACCCCTCCTAATCTTTCTGAAGTAGTGCCACTCCCTGATGACTAAGTATTCAAATAGATGACCTTATGGGGGTCATTCTTATTCAAACCACCACCACCTCCTTCCCTAACAGGACCCAAGTCAGTGTTGACTCAGATGGTGGGAGGCTCAGGGCAAGTTGATGGTGGGATTCAAGGCAAAGCCAAGTCTGAATGGTGTATTCATTTTTCCACTTTCAGTGTTTAAGTGTTTGCTAAAGTACTTCAGTGTTTAACGAGTGCCGGCAGGGGCAGGGTCTTCTCCAGCTTTACTCTGTGTGTATAGCGCCCCTATCCTGAGACTGGCTGCTCTCATGAACTGGTTTGAGGCATAAAATGGCACTTCATTTTCGGAATTCCCTGTTTCCCGACAAGTGTTTGGAGATAGTCATTTCCAAAGGGCCACTGACCACCCTGTCCTGAGGCCTGTACCGGGGCAATTTCAGGTCCTCGACTTGTAGCAGCTCTGTTTCAGCTCTCTTCCTCCTTCCCCAGGCTGCCAGCCCTTCTCCCGCTCTGTGTTGGATGCCAGGCTGCTGTTTGCCTCCCCATGTGTGGGGTGTCTTCCCTAGCATTTGTGTTGTTCTACCCACTGGACATTTTCATGAAAATCCAGATGTGGGCTGCAAAGATAGCTCAACCAATAAAGCACACGTCATACAGGTATGAGGACCTGAGTCGATTCCTTAGAATCTATGAAGAAAACCGAGTGTAGGGCTGGTGAGATGGCTCAGTAGGTAAAGGCACTTCCTGCCAAGCTCAGTGACCCTAGTTCAGGCCCAAGAACCCACACTAAGTAAATAAACGGCTTCTGAAAGCTGCCCTCTGACCTCCACATGTGTACTCTGGCGTACACACACACACACACACACACACACACGCACACTCCTATACGTATACACACATATTCACCCAGATACACAACCCCTTATACAATTGGATGTAAATTGTACTTGCACCTGTGACCTCTTTTCTGGATGTTTATATTTCATGACAGCACTATTTAGAATCGTTAGTAAGAACAGAAGCTTATGCTGCTTGAAAGATGAGGGAACTGGGAAGGTTTGGTCCCGGTGGGATTTGAGAAGTCTGGGAGGTAGCCCTGTGGGTCACTGTGGATACAGTGTTACCGCCTCTCTTACAACAGCCTCACAGGCGTTTCAGGTAGCACAGAATTGTTGGCTGGAGGCAGCACCTGCCCTGGAGCAGAGACTCTGCTGGAGAGAAGCTTAGGGAGGAACTCAGGGTTAGGCACTGAGAGGCTTAGGAAGGAACCCAGGGTTAGGCACTGAGAGGCTTAGGGAGGAACTCAGGGTTAGGCACTGAGAGAAGCTTAGGGAGGAACTCAGGGTTAGGCACTGAGAGGCTTAGGGAGGAACTCAGGGTTAGGAACTGAGAGAGGCTTAGGGAGGAACTCAGGGTTAGGAACTGAGAGAGGTTTAGGGAGTAACTCAGGGTTAGGAACTGAGAGAGGTTTAGGGAGTAACTCAGGGTTAGGCACTGAGAGGCTAGGCAGGAACTCAGGGTTAGGCACTGAGAGAGGTTTAGGGAGGAACTCAGGGTTAGGCACTGAGAGGCTAGGCAGGAACTCAGGGTTAGGAACTGAGAGAGGTTTAGGGAGGAACTCAGGGTTAGGCACTGAGAGGCTAGGCAGGAACTCAGGGTTAGGCACTGAGAGAGGTTTAGGGAGGAACTCAGGGTTAGGCACTGAGAGGCTAGGCAGGAACTCAGGGTTAGGCACTGAGAGGCTTAGGGAGGAACTCAGGGTTAGGAACTGAGAGAGGTTTAGGGAGTAACTCAGGGTTAGGCACTGAGAGGCTAGGAAGGAACTCAGGGTTAGGCACTGAGAGAGGTTTAGGGAGGAACTCAGGGTTAGGCACTGAGAGAAGCTTAGGGAGGAACTCAGGGTTAGGAACTGAGAGAGGTTTAGGGAGTAACTCAGGGTTAGGCACTGAGAGGCTAGGAAGGAACTCAGGGTTAGGCACTGAGAGAGGTTTAGGGAGTAACTCAAGGTTAGGCACTGAGAGGCTAGGCAGGAACTCAGGGTTAGGCACTGAGAGAGGTTTAGGGAGGAACTCAGGGTTAGGCACTGACAGGTTTTGAAGGGATCACAGCCTTTGCTGTCAGGACCAAGCTCAGCCCCTGCCTTGGTGGAGAAGTTTTCAGTGCTCAGTCACCCCATGGGGCTACCTGACCGCCATCTGTTTAGTGCTCCTGGGCACCCATTTTTCATCCTCCTGTGGTCTGTCACATTGCCCATCATGTAGAGCAGTTCTAGAGGTAGAGAGGAAACGTTGAGGCCTGGTAAGTTTGCAGAAGGCAAAGGAGGTGAAAACAGGCCTCAGCACCCGGGCTCCTTGCTGAGTATCTCCCCCTCGGAAAGCAACAACAGATGCCAAGCGAATGTTGGCTTTAAGAAGACATTGGGCTGGGCATGGTGGTGGATAGGTGTAACCCCAGCATGTGGGCGGGTGAGGCAGGAGGATTGTGTAGCTTGACCCGTGCAGACCCTGTATCAAACCCCAAAAGATGGTAGTTCTAACACAGAGACACTGAGAACTTAGCCACGTCTAACTAACCTGCACCGCTAATGTCAGTTCACACTCTGGTTGCTAAGCTTCAACACTGTGTGCTGTAGACAGAGTCTGTGAGGGGAATCCCTAAACTTGGACTAACCAGGGAAGACCCCCCCCCCCCCGAAAAGGAGTAGAGGGTGACTGAGATGCATCTTGAACTGTGTGTGTTAAAAACTAGCTTGTGTGTTTAATGAAATGAAATCCTTTGCTTTTTCTCTTCATTAGTATTGGCACTGGGAGGAGTTAGATACCTTCTCTCAAACCAACCCTGCTGCCCGAGGTGTGTTAAAGTGAGATCTTAGATCTGAATTCGGCTGTTTGCTTTTAGTTTCTTTGGGTCAGGGGGCTTGCTATAGCTCAGGGTAGCCCCAGACTTGTAGTCTGCTGCTGCCTTCAGAGTGTTGGGATCACAGGTGTGCACTGGGCCTTGCAGACATCAGTGCGGCATAGGAATATTTAAGGAAGGGCAGAAACATCGTAGGTGTAGGCTGCCCTGGCTCTGTTCTCCCACCGAAGGGGCACGGTTCTAGAGTGGTGGGGGCAGCACATTGTATTGAAACCACTTCTCTTTGAACTCCACTCTTTTCAGTTGTCAAATATTTCTTGGTCCTGTGTTATTTAAATTATAGCTGTGTTTGGAATATGGTTCTCAGTTTGGAGTTTCTCAAAGGCTAACTTACACTTTTTCAAGTGGGGTCCCTCATATGGTCATGTTCAATGTTAGGAACGATCTTTAGGGGTACATTCAAGTGAATTTATACACACAGGTTCACAGAGGGGCTGTAACAGACAGTTGAGAAGTACTGGATGTCATGGAAGTGGGGCTGAAGGATGGGTAGAGCTTTCTGCTGTCCTCCACCTCACAGAGACTCAGTCTGTAGTGTGCTTACTAGCTCTCTACTAGGCAACTAGGAAGCTCCAAAACTTCAGCACAAGCTGGTTGCTTTGTCATTATAGTTCTTACTTTAAAACCAAATTATCAGCCTTGCAAATGCAAGGCCACAAAAAATTGGTAAACACTCAGGTTTGTTCCTCTCCACGGAAATCTTTAGTAAAAGGCGAAAGATTTATACGATCTGAAGAGAAACCAGAGCATGAGGATGTGGTCGTTAGCTGTGTGCACCAGTAACTTCATCTCCTAGTTCATCGATGGTGACTTTTTCAGCCCCAGAAACTTCACACCACCTTGTCTATAAAGTAATATTCCAAGCTCTTTTGGGTAGAGATGTTGAGTGAAATATATACACACATATATTTTAAGATTCAAAGATTGTATTAGGTGCAAGGAATTATGGGTATGCAAATGAGTTGTCTGACTCACGTGGCTTTGAGGTTTCACAAATGCCTGGTTCCCTGCAAATCTCTCGAGCACCCTAAGGGGGCAGAGCGGAGGAGGGAGGTCTGGAGTTACTGGTTCAGTCGCAGAAACTTGCTTGTAATTCTTGTGTGTATGGGGATTTCTGAGTATGATTTCTGTTTCTTTTCTATAAAACGTGTTTATTCCAAAGTAAGCATACACCTACAAGAAGTGAGAACAATAACAAAGCTTACTGGGTAATTCACGGTAGAGAACTCTGTAAACTGGGGAGCAGATCCAGAGGCCTTACCCAGATTTCCCGATGGTTTGGGCACTCCTTTGTGCGTGCCCATACAGCGTGCTCACGCCATCACGTGATCAGGGGCAGATTGTGTTACCGCTGCACCCTAGGTATAGAAGCTTGAAGAACTGCTTTGACGTTTCCCCCTAGGCAGTGTCTAGTCACGTAGCCCAGGCTGGCCTCCAGCTCACAGACTCACTCTCTAGCCCAGGCTGGCCCATGGCAGTCTTCTTGTGTCCGCCTCCCAGGTGCTGGAATTGCAGGCCTGTGCCACCCTCTGGGCTTCAAACTCATGTTTGTGAAGGTCAGAGGATTTTCTGAGCAGAAACCAAATTCTCTGAATGTAAGGGCCCGAGTGAAAGGCTGTGGTCCCCAAAGGACTGGAGATATTTATTTTCTCCATGTCTTCTGATATTCTGGAGAGCAGGTATTATGACATGTGAAAATTGACAGTGCATTTTGTAGAAGAGGCATGGGTTTGTGTTATGCGGTCTATAGTTCTATTGTGGTACTATGTATTTATTTCTTTTCTTTTCCTTTCTTTCTTTTTTCCTCTCTTCTTTCTTTCTTTCTTTCTTTCTTTCTTTCTTTCTTTCTTTCTTTCTTTCTTTCTTTCTTTCTTTCTTTCTGAGACAGGATCTCATGTAGCCCAGGCTGGCCTTAAGTTTGCCATGTAGCTGAACAACTCCTTGAGCTTCGGATCCTCTTGCCTGTATCCCCGAGACCAGTGGTTCTTAACCTTCCTGATGCTGTGACCCTCTAATACAGTTCCTCAAGTTGTGGGGACCCCCAACCATAAAATTATTTTCATTGCAGCTTCATAGCTGTAATTTTGCTACTGTTCTGAGTCATAATGTAAATATCAGATATGCGATTCCCCCCAAAGGGGTCGTGACCCACAGGTTGAGAACGGCTGTCCCCGATACTGAGGTCATAAGCACTACCACCACAGCTGTCTTAATTTACATATTCTGGGTCACTATTCCCGGTTATGTCAGTCTCATCCGTGACTTACAGTTCTTCTCTCCAAATGCCTTGTAGAAAACATGGTCAGTGAGAAGTGAGTGTGTGCACGTGTACATGCCCGCACATGTGTGTTCACATGGGCATGTGTGCTGTACACACACATGAGTGTATGTGTATGTGCAAGTGTGTGTGTGTGTGTGTGTGTGTGTGTGTGTGTGTGTTCCTGAGCTCATGCTGGAATTTAGCATTTCCTTTTAGACATTTGATTCTGGTATGGTCTGGTTATGTCAGGATGATGAGAACTTGGTTCTTAGTGTGTCAGTGTTGAAGGGGGGCAGGACGTTTAAGAGAGCCGCTTCAGGCCTGGAGAGAAGGCCCAGCAGGTAAGAGCGTTGGCTGCTCTTGCTGAGGACTCGGGACTGGTTCCCAGAACTCAACTGGTGGTTGGCAATCATTTGATTCTCCAGTTCCAGGGTATCCAACACCCTCTCCTGGCCACCTCGGGCATACAGACATATGAATGCTAAACACATTTTTTTTTCTCAAAGTTTATTAAAATACAAAAGTTTCCATTTCCGCCCCTCCTCCCAACCCCTTCCCACTCCCCCTTCTCCCTCCCCTCCTCCCTCTCCATCCCCCAAGAGCAGTCAGGGTCTCCCGCCCTGTGGGTAGTTCAAGCTCCTCCCCCCTCCCTCCAGGTCCAGGAAGGTGAGCATCCAAACAGACTGGATCCCCAAAATCCAGTATATGCAGAGGAAACAAGTCCCAGTGTCATTGTCAATGGCTTTTCAGAAAGACTCCGGGCCAGCCACATTCAGAGAATCCGGCCTCATTCAGAGAATCTGGTTGGATCACGTGCTCGCTCAGTCCCAGTCAACTGGCCTTGATGAATGCTCATTAGATCAGTTCCCTTGTATCAGTGGGTGATCGGACCCCTCGCGGTCCTGATTTCCTTTTTCATGTTCTTCCTCCTTCTGCTCCTCCTTTGGACCTTGGGGGGCTCAGTCCGGTGCTCCAATGTGGGTCTCCGTCTGTATCGCCATCCATCGTCGGATGAAGGATCCCTCCATTGTATCTTCTGCTACAGCAACACATTTAAAAAAGAAAAGAAAAGGGACAGCTAGGACTGTTACACAGAGAAATTCTGAAAACCAAAACAAAGGAAGAAAAGGGATTGGGGCTTTTCAGAAGTCAATTTGACACAGTTCAGAGTTATATATATGAGGGTACCTCAGTTGGAGAATTGTTTAGATCTGAGGGTCATATCCTTGATTGCCAATTGTGTAGGAAGGCCCTGCCCACTGTGAATGGTGCCATCCCTAGGCCGGTGGGCCTGAGCTATGTAAGAAACCTAGCTAACTGTGAGCCTGAACGTAAGTCAGTGCATTCCTCCAGGGTCTCCACTGCAAACTCCTGCCTTGAACTTCTGCTGTGGTTTCTCTCGATGACCAAATATAACCTGAAAGATGAAATGAACCCTTTCCTCCCTCTGTATGCTGTGGATACCATTGGTTATGGTTAATAAGAAACTGGCTTGGCCTGATAGGGCAGAATAGAGCTAGGTGTGGTGTGTGTGTGGGACTAAACTGAATGCTGGGAGAAAGAAGGCAGAGTCAGAGAGAAGCCATGTAGCCCTGCCAGACACAGACAGACATCAGAACTTTACCCAATAAGTCACAGCCTTGTGGCGATACACAGATTAATGGAGATGGGTTAATTTAAGATATGAGTTAGCCAGAAATACGCTCAAGCTATTGGCCAAACAGTTTTGCAAATAATATGGTTTCTGTGTGATTATTTCGGGGCTGAGCAGCCGGGAACAAACAAGCAGCCTCATACAATACTCCCCTGTTTGATTTTGGTCATGGTGTTCGTCACAGCAGCAGAGACACTAGGACAGGAAGGTCCTCAGAAGGTAGCAGCTTGGTCTGGCATCTTGATCTGACCTGTGATTTCCTTAGTCACACATGCTAAGGAGTCTGTCATCTCCCGTGATGTTCTCATGATAGCTGGTACCAGGACCTTGAGCCTCCCGGCTAGACGCTAAGTAAACCTCCTGTCTTTATAAGGCACACAGCCTTAGAGATTCTGTTGCGGAAACTGATACAGACCTCTTTCTCTTAGCGTCAGGAATTAAGGGAAAGCTATGGAGCAAATCTATCCATATTAGACCAAGTGTGTGTGGCCAGTATAACCAGAGTGTGGGAGCTTGGATGGGTGAGATCTGTTGCCAGAGGGTGTTGGGGGTGAAGATACTAAAGGAGGTTATTTACATCAGTTAGGTCATTCAGATGTAGTTACTTCTTTTGTGGATTTGTTTGCGTGCACCTGTAGACTCATGCCCACAGAGGCCAGAGGTCAAGCTTGAGGCTCTTACTCAGTCACAGGCCACCTTGTGTTCTGAGACAGATTATTTAGCTAGTGAGCCCCAGGGATTCTCCAGTGGGTTCTGGGGTCGTCATGTTTGCACAGAAGGCCTTTACCACCAGAGCCAGTGGTTCCCTCTTGTGAGGACTCTCCTCTTCCTTCCCTGTTATCCCTGAACCACGTGGCCAGGCTGAGGTGGTGCTGGTGTTCCACATGGAGCTGTTTGAGCTGACTTTCTTGGTACTGCCCCTCCATACCAGCCTCCTCTTTGCCCGTGTGGGTGGCACAGGTGGCCTAGCAGAGACTTGGTGTCATAGAAAAGAAGGTTCAGTTTTATTAGTGAGGGCATCTTGTCTTTCAGGAGGGAGTAATTGTTCATCCTGGAAACGGTGAGCAATAAAAGGATTTAGTTTGAGTCATTTTAGAAATAGTAAAGCCAGTGTCGAAAAAAATGTCTTCCAGTAACTTCTTGATGAGGGGTGAGCCCATGTTCACTCAGAGAGCACACCTCTTCTGTGCAGATTTCCTGTGGGACTCTCTTCCTTTTGAGGTAAGTTTGCTCCTTCCGCCAGCTTCTGGCTCGGAAGGCAGTGCTGTGAGCCCACTAACGAGAGGCAGCCAGGTGGGAAGCCGCACGCGTCAGCTGAGGGGCCCTGTAGTATTCAGTAAAGGGCCAGTGCCTTTCTTCCTCCAGAAGAGTCTCACAGCCATCAGTATGTTCCTCCACTTCCAGAGTCAGAGAAGAGTCATCAGAAGACAGGTGATGGCCAGGTGGGCAGCAAGGCATTCTGGGAAATGTAGTTTCCCACCTTCTAACCTAAGGCATGGAGTTGTGCTATGGAGGACTGGAGTGATGATGGAACCAGTACACAGCAGGCGAGCTGGAACCCTGTGCTGGTAAAATATCCATCAACAAAAACCACCTGGTCACTGCCATGACTCCTTTCACAAACGTTTACATTTATTTATTTATTTGCATGCATGCATGTGTATGTGTGCACACACATTCGAGACACAGAGGTCAGAGAGCAACTTGCGGGAGCTGATTTTCTCCTTCTGTTATAGGGGCCCCTGGGGATCCATTCAGAGAGCCAGGCTGCCCAAGCATCTTTACTCACCGAGTCATCTCTCCAGCCTGTGTGTGTCTTTCTGAGACTGGGGCTCCTATAGCCCAGGCTTGCTGGAACTCAGCTTGTCAAGGAGGATGACCTTTGAACTCTTGGATCTTAACTTTCGCATCTCAAGTGCAATCACCATGGGCATTCACCATGATGCCCAGTTCAGAAAATATTTATTTACAAGAAACAAAGAAAAAAAGTCCCAACACTTGAGAGCACTCATAAGTTAATGACATAGAACCCCTAAACTTAGGGCAGAAAGCCTAACTAGCCTTATCACTAACACCTCCTTGCCTTACCTTGTGTTGCATAGGTTTCTTCCCGAGGCTGAAATTTGGGAAAGTTGTGGTTTGTCAGAGAGGCTGTGGCCATCATTTTTTTTTTATACTTAAACATTTTTCATTTTAGCTTTTGAGAATTTCATACACGAGTACTGTGTTTACATTGTTTACACCCCCCTCTCCATTCTTCTCTCCCTCCAACTCCTTTCATGCCCAGCCCACTTACTGTCAACATCCTGACCTCTTCTTTAATGCTGTGTGTGTGTGTGTGTGTAACTACAACCTGCTAAGTTCATCTGGTGTTGCTTGCATTTGTATGTGCTTAGGGCCAACCACTTGGGATTGGCTGACCTATTCCTGGAGAAGATGATCTACCTGCCTTAGCAACCATTCCTTGCCTGGAGCTCTTCATGTGTGGATGGAGCCTTGTGAAGGATTTCCCCCGTCCACAATGGGATCTCAACTGGTGTTGCCATTGTGTGGATCTTGTTCATGTAATCATGTGTGCAGCTCCCTGTCATATGTAGAGGATGCTGTCTTGGAGCATGTCCTGTCTGTCTGGCCCCTGCCCTGGAAGTGCTGGGATTGCAAATGTGTATCACCACATCTGTCTTGTCACGTGGATTCTGGGATCTAACTCAGGTCGTCACGCTTGTGCAAGTGAGCACTTTTGTCCACCACAGTCTCCCTGGCCCCGAGTGTGGTTCTTTAGTAAATAGGACAGAGTGAAGCCTGGTAGTTAACTCAGGATAGGAGGGATGTGCGTGGGACTCACAGTTTATTAGCGTGCACATCGATCACTTTTCTTGTTGCTCTGACTAAATAATCAAGAAAGGCTACTCTCCAGGTCACACACACGGTACAGACCCTCTGGTGATGCCACCTTTTGATCTTTCCTCGTAGGACCCGACTGACTTTGAGTGGAATTTCTGGCTGGAGTGGGGGAAGCGGAGCCTGGTATGGCTCTTCCTTGGCCATGCAGCTGTGTCTCAGTTGGCCACACTGCTCGCAAAGAAGGTACGAGTTTATGTGTCATTTGCTTTTAAGCCTCTTTCTCCTTTGGGTTTGGTGAAGAGGTCCAAGCTTTGAATCAGGAGACAGGGGTAGCCCTGGGGAAACCTGGGGACAGTATTAGTGACTCTTGAGTGGAAGGTGTCTTCCCATTTCACCCTATTGTGATTTTCTCCAGATTATTTCGTAAAAACCACTTTCAACCTGAGCTAACCTCAGCTGGCACTCACCAAGCTCATCCCTGATGGAATGGCCTCGGCAGACTTGCTTACTTGGGAGATTATGTGTGGCCTCACTTACAGTTCAGAGATTATTGTTTAGAAGTGGAGACAGATGGGCCTGGAGAAATGGCTCAGCAGTTAAGACTACTGACTGCTTTTTCCAGAGGTCCTGGGTTCTATTCCCATGACTCACATGGTGGATCACAATTGTAGTGGCTAGTTTTTTTTTTTAAAGATTTATTTATTTATTACTTATACAGCGCAGACCAGAAGAGGGCGCCAGGTCTCATTACAGATGGCTGTGAGCCACCATGTGGTTGCTGGGAATTAAACTCAGGACCTTTAGGAAGAGCAGGCAAAGCTCTTAACCACTGAGCCATCTCTCCAGCCCCTGTAGTGGCTAGTTTTATTTCAGTTTGACACAAGCTAGTGAAACGTGATTAATAAAAACTCAGAGAGAAAAATTGGGGTTCAACCTGAAGGTCAGTAAAGAAAGCAACCAGCCATTGGCTCTTACCCAGACTTCAATCCAAAATGGTGGTCCTGCCTCCAGGAATCTCAGAATGAAACTGTCTGAGAGATGTTTCCTCCCATTTTATAGACCTCTCTAGGGCTGGGATTAAAGGCGTGCACCACCCACTGGGATTAAAGGTATACACTGCCTGATTTCTATGGCAAACTAGTGTGGCTACTGGGATTAAAGGTGTTTGTTATTGTGGCCTGGTCTGTAAGTCTGGACAGTGTGGCTGTTTTACTTTCTGAACTTCAGGCAAGCTTTATTTATTAAAATAAAAATGAAATGCCACTACAAACTTGATAGGGGAAGTCTTTCTGTATATGTGTTGCTTTTATTGGTTAATGAATAAAGAAGCTGCTTTCAGCCAATGGCTTAACAGAATATAGCTAGGCTGGGAAAGATAGATGCAGAGAGTAGGCGGAGTCAGAGAGACAGTGGAGCCGCCTGAGGGGAAAGACGTGAACTGCCGGTTGGAACCTTGCCGGTAGGTCACGAGCCTCATGGTAAAACATAAAATAATAAAAACGGGTTAACCAGAGATATAAGAGATAGCTAGCAATACG
This sequence comes from Myodes glareolus, assembly GCF_982192425.1. Classification (NCBI taxonomy): domain Eukaryota; kingdom Metazoa; phylum Chordata; class Mammalia; order Rodentia; family Cricetidae; genus Myodes; species Myodes glareolus. The sequence goes on from NC_142030.1 coordinate 2,668,875, forward strand.
CTTAAGTGATTGGACAAACAGTGATTTAAATATTATAGTTTCTGTGTGATTATTTTGGTTCTGGGCAGCCAGGAACAAACAAGCAGCCTCCTATAAGACAAACTAGAGACATCTGAGAGGAGGGAGCCTCAGCTGAGAAAATGCCTCTATAAGATTCGGCTGTAAGGTATTTTCTTAATTAGCGGTCAGCAGCAGAAGGCCCAGCTGTTGTGGGTGGTGGCATCCCTGGCTTGTGATGCTGAACTAGTAAGCCCCGTTTTAAAGGAATCTATCAGATGTGATTCCATGCACAGGAGACTTGGGAGTGTGGACCCTAACAGGTGCATTCTGGGTGCAGTGTGAAATGCTGGGGTCCAGGTGTAGCATGGCCAGTGTGGGATTCAGTTTCCTTGATGCTGTTAGTTCAGGCTTCCCTTCTGAGGCAGTGTGTCTGTGGACCCTGAGTGTGTGTGTGTGGCACAGGTGGAGGTCAGAGGACAGCTTGCTGTGGTCAGTTCTCTGTCTCCATGATGTGAGACCAGGAGGTCAAACCCGGGAGGTCAGGCGTGGTATCTGACGCCTGCGTGCGTGGAGTGCTCTCTCTGGTCCCCAAGGCCCCACATGACATGGCATTTGCTGATAACCAGCACACATCCTCTCAACATCTTGCTTATAATTCCTAGGACAACACAGAAGCGGAATAGCTGTGATACTGTGCTATAGAGGGAGTAACAACAGGAAAATGTATGTGTTTTATTTTTGATATTAATATCGTTCTAGTCAAGGCCAGTTGAACCCATGGTGTAGAACTTGCTCCCGAGTAGTTCACAGTGTGTGTGATCATCAAGTCTGTGACCAGTTACTCCCTGCCTCTGAGCCTGTGTCCTCAGGTCTGCCGGGGAGATGGCACCGGCTTCTGTGCAGTGATGGCAAAGCGGTGCTTTCCCAGGTCACGTCTGCAGGTGGGCAGAGTCTGGTGGCGGCTGCTCTTGGCCTCTGGTCTTTGCTCCTGGAGTTTTCTATGTGGTGCTAGGGAGAGAAGTGAGGCAGGTTGGGAGGTAGGTAGGTCAGTGGCAGAGCTGTGTTTGTGCCTAAGGTGAGGAGACCTGGGTTCAGTCCTTTCTACAGGAGCCAAGAAGGGAGGTGCCAACATGTTCCACAGCCCTCGAGGACCGAGGCGGGCTCTGGGCCTGTGACCGTGTATTTCCGAACTGCTCTGTTTCAGGCTGGTCTGGGCGTAGGACTGGGAGCTAGACTACTTTTATAAGGGTTTGGTCAGCTAACTGGAAAGCCAGAAATGAATCAGTGCCGATCCCTGAGCCATGCCTGGCACGGCGGTGGCTATCCCATTTGCAGCAAGCGCAGAGGGCAAGGAGTAGACCAGGCATACTGGCCATTCGGAGGCGTCTCAGGAGGTGGCTTTGCAGTTCAGGCGTGGGAAGTGGAACTACCCTGTCCAGCTTCCTGTGTGGTGCTCTCAGGTCTGGCTGGGCGGGCAGACTCAGCTACTCAGCTTAACCTCTGTGGAACACATCTTCCCGCAAGCTGGGGAGGAGGCAGAGTGAGGGCTGAGTCATCTCCCTGTGTGTCTCACCCTGGTGTGACCAAGCCTGGACAGCGAGGCAGTTGGCTGGCAGATCTGCTTGCAGCTGGGCCACAGTGCTTCTTTGTCTGCCGGACTGGCCTTTCTGTGAGTCTGGACCGCCACCTTGGCCTCATTAGTCCCAGCCTCTCAGCACCTGGACCGAGTGTTCCTCGTGGCCTTCCTTGGCCGAGTTGTTTTTGGTGCTTTTTCAGGGTGGAAGATTTGGGCTGCAGCTGTGTCTACTTTGCTGTCCTCTGGGGCATTTCGAAGCCTGGAAGTGCGCTTGGGGGTGGGGTGGGGCAGGCATCAGTTGGCTTTCAGTCACAGCCCTGACTCCTGAAGAATGCTTCCCACCTCCATCCAGGGTGGCCACCACCTCCTAATGAGGGCAAGGCTACCTCCAGGGGCATACCCAGCCTCCTCCTCCTTTCCCTTCTCCTCCTCTCTGCCTCCTTTCCCCTCCTCCTCCCCTCCTCTGGTCATGTTAAATAATAAAGTAATCAAGCTTTCCCCTGAGCTGCTTGGCTGAGGTGAAATGTTTTTCCTCCAGGTCAGCCCCTCTCTGGGTTTCCTCCAAGCTCTGTGAGGAGACTGAAGGAGGTCGAGTAATGGCTGAGCTCTGGCTGCGGGTCTGTTGTGATTGGACGCCGAGGGGGTAGGTCACAGTTGCCTCTTTTCTCTCATGCCTCTGTGGCTTCCCACCACCTAAGACACTGTGTTCTCTGGCCTCAGAACTAAAATGACCCTGTAGAAGCTCTGAGAAGGCTGGCTGGCCATGGGGCTCGGTGCTTTTGTTGCTGTGGTCTGGCTGGAGAAATGGCATGGTCAGTCGTGGCCCCATGGCTCCGGTCCTTAGGGCTGGGTGTTCACAGGGCTGAGGAACCTGGTCCTCTGGAATTGGCCCTTTGCAGGGTGAGTGGCCTCTCCCTGAGGAGTGTTAAATCCACACACAGTCAGAGCCTCATGCCTTGATGTTTCTCCTGGAAGCTGCTCTGCTCCTTCCAATATAATGCCAGTCTAACGAAATGAAGCTCCCCGGATGAGGGCCCAGTGTCCTGTACTCCCGTGAAGAGCTGCGTGGGGTGCAACTGTCTGGACTCAGATGGAGCAGATTAAGTTTTCTTCTTTGGGGGGACTTCATATATGTATATATTCTTTCTTATGTAGTATTGTATTTATTTATTTCAATACTTACTTCAATTGAATCAAAATGTAACAAACTACATCCCTTTATTTCTCAAACTGTGCTTCACTGAGTGGTTTCTTGGCAGATGTAGTCTGACCCACTGCCAGTGGAAGTGCTGACCAAACTTTGGCTCTCACTCTTTGAGGCAGACATAAGCTAACAAGATGTTGCCTGAGGCACATCTGGTTACCACGTGGCGCTTGCAGCACAGGTACCCAGAGCTGACCCAGAGTGGGGCCATTGCCAGAGCGTTGTCTAAGGTGGGGTTCTGCCCTGTGAAGGTTTGAAAACCATAGACTTCAGAACAAAGGGGAGCAGCTCTGGCTTTGTCTTTGTCCGAAGCTAGCCTGGGCACAGGTCTGGTGGTTAGCGAGTGTCCCAGGCTAGGGTCATAGCCAGGGTGATGGGATGACACACAGTGCTCTCTGTTGGGGCATCCTCTCTGAGGTTGGCACTAGGCTGCTGTGGACTGGTGGGTGTGAGCAGGCGCGGGTGGCCAGTCATGATCTCTGAAGTGATGCCTTTGTCTGCACTGGTGGGGGCGAAAGCCTTTCTTAGAAGTGATGTGGAATCTGAGGCTTGAAGGGCAGCAGGCTTTCACATTAGTGGATCAAAGCCCAACAGTTTGATACTGGTTTTGTCTTCTGTCTAGTTAAATCTGAGGACTTGGGGAAGCTCACCCATTTGGCCATCACCCATTCGGCCATCCATATTCTATCACATTCTTCTGTCTTCACGCATTGACCTCTCCACCCCCATCTATCTACCTGTCCACACTATTTATCCATCCATCCACCCACTGCCTTCCAGATGCCCATATCATATGCACCATCCACTCATTCGTCCATTTTCCCCACCCACCTTCCACCCATCCATCCGTCAATCCCCACACCCCCTCTCCAACCATTTTTAACCCACCAGCGCACCCTATCTACCCACCCCAATTCATTCACTTACCCACCCCTTCATCCACCCATCCGTCCACCCTCCCACCATTGATTCCCCGGTCAATATCTACCTACCCACCTACTTGTCCATCCTCACACTCAGCTGTGTATTCTGCCGTTTAGTATTTGTTTGTGCTAGGTGCCAGGCTAGATTCTGGCGTTGCATTCATGTGGCGTGAACAGGAAAGGATTCTAGCTTACTCAGGAAGACTACCATCTGGAAAACTGGTCATGTTCCATCCTGAGAAGTTGTGGTGGGACGTGGCGTGGTGTCTGCTTGTCCCCATTTTCTGTGAAGTGCTCTGCATCCCTTCAGAAAGGCCATGGTGTTCTCAGTCCGACTTTAGCTCTGTTGTGAAGAAAGTCTTGTTTTTTGTTTTTTTTTTTTTGTAACGTTTTGGACTTCTGAAAATTTCCCCTGTTTTACTTCTCATGCCTTGGAATCCAGAGAGAGGTGAGGCCACTGTTTGCTCCCGTAGTTTCTCCCAGCTTGTCTAACCAAGTGTCACATTGCTCTAATCTGTGTTACTAGAGCACAGTGAGATGGTACTGTGTACTTTCCGGAAAGGGTCTGCCAAAACATGGGAAGCCACAGATACTCGTGTGGTGTGGAGTGTCGGGCCTACGCATGCATGTACCCCTGTTGGTGATGACCCAGGGGGGGAACAGAAAGCTGTTTGTGGAGTTAGACGTGTAAGCGGCATGCTGCCCGCTGGTGCTGGCTCAGGCTTGCAGTCATTCCTGGGAAATGAGAACTGGTTTTGAACACCGAAAACCTGAACAGAGATGCGGTTATCAAAGTTATTTGAGATAGCCCTAACTTGCTAACATGGGAGATGTCCTTCAGCTGGAGTGTGATCAAGCAAGCCGTGGTTGTCCATACTGTAGAGATTACTGCAGTGAGCGAGACTGGTGGTGGCCACAGCGACTTAGTGGGATCTCTCGTGGGTGCTATGTCATTTCTTTGAACTAAAGAGCTTTGGAAATGGAGAAGAAATTAATGGGTGGGAGGTGGAGATGGTAGTGGGGGCGTGAAGTGGGTGTGGATCCCAAGACTGTTCTCTGTGTTCGCTGTGGTGGACTCTGAACCTACCCTTGTGGTAGAATCGTGTAGAAAATTGGGATGAAACTGGAGAAATCAGCCAGTTTGGTGGATGGTAGTTCTATCCATGTCCTGGTTATGATAATATTTTTTTGGTTTTGCAAAAGGTTACTTTGGGGGGAAACTGAGTGAAATACTAAAGGCATCTTTAGTATTCTGCCTTTGATATTTCTTATGAGTGCTCACGAACCTACAGTTACCTCAATAAAAATCCCAGTTAGAAAAAGAACAGTGTCAGCCTGGGGACACAGACTCAGTAAGTAAAGTGCTCTTCCTGCAGGCCTGGAGACCTGCATCACAGAACCCACATAAGAAAGGCTGGATGTGGTGGGTGAGGGAGACAGGGGAGTCCTGGGACTCACTGTCTGGTCAGCCTCGCCGGTGTGGTAGGCTAGAGGCCAGCGAGAGGCCCTGTCTCAAGAAGTAAGTTGTGAGCCAGTGAGATGTCTCAGCTAAAGGTGCTTGCCTCCAAGTCTGATGACCCGTGTTTGATCCCTGGGATCCACATGGTGGAAGGAGAAAACTAACCCTCACAGGCTACCTCTGACCTCCACACAAGCATCCTGGCCTTAACATGCGTGTGCACATGCTCACACACCTGCAGCAACAATAATAAATGGCATAAAATAATCAAAATATAAAAATAAACCAAGGTAGATGGCACCTAAGGAGTGGCACACCCAAGACAGACCTCTGGTTTCCAAACACACATGCATACCCATACACATGTATACCCATAATCATGTGTGGGCACACATATGTACAAAAAAGGAAAATGTATAAAATTGTATTTGCTTAAAATTCAGAGTTCTAAATTAGGAACATATAGCTCAATATTGAGGTCAATTTTCTTTTTCCTCACTTCCCTGGGTTAGCAAGTAGGTGGGTGTCAACCCAGAGACACAGAAGCCCAGATGTGTATGCGGAAGCTTGGGGAAGGGTTGATGTTCCTGTGCCTTCTTTTCTAGAGATCAGTAATTTCCAATCACAGTTCTCATTTGAATCTCATTTAAATGAATGGGGCCATTTGGCTTCTAGGTGGGTGTGGTGGGTAGTTTTACATCAACTTGACACAATTTAAAGTCATCGGAGAGGAGGGAACCTCAATTAAGAAAATGTCTCCATAAGATCTTGCTATATATAGGACGTTTTAATTAGTGATTGAGGGAGGAGGGCCCAGCCCATTGTGGGTGGTGCCATCCCTGGGCTGGTGTTCCTGGGTTCTGTAAGACAGCAGGCTGAGTATGCCAGTAAGCAGCACCCCTCCATGGCCTCTGCATCAGCTCCTGCCTCTTCTTGAGTCCTGACTTCCTTCAGTGAAGAACAGTGATATGGAAGTGTAAGCCTAATAAACCCTTTCCTCCCCAAGTTACTTTGGTCATGGTGTTTTATCACAGCAATAGAAACCCTGAGACAGTGGGCTTTAACACCCTGAGTTGGGGAGGGGCTGGAGAGACAGAGACGTGGTCAAGAACACTTGCTGTTCTTGCAGAGGACCTGGGTTCAGCTCCCAGCACCCACAACCATGTAACTCTATGTCCAGGGGATCGGACACTGTCTTCTGGCCTCTTCATGCACTAGCAATGTACATAGCACGCAGACATACATGCAGGCAGAGATTCATGCGCATAAAATAAAGATAAATTGACCTTCTGAAGAAACCCGAGACAGACATAGGGTGTGACCAAAGCTCTGTGTACCTGTTCAGATCCCTAGGGACTCAGGAAAGAACTTTCTGGCCCATTTGGTGACAGATTAGAAGTACTGTTTGTGGATAAGACATGATACATGCTTTTTTTTATTTTTGGAAACTTAAAACAGTTCTGTTCTGGTTCACGTGGCAAGCTTCACACTTATGTGTCTAGGAGGTGGGCAAGTGCCGGAGCCATACATAAACACCTCAGTGTGGAGATGAGTTGGGTAGGGTTGCTGAGGCCTCCGATTATGGACCTGCCCCTCTGGTGTCCCCACCTCTCTCTGGACCATCACTTCCAGAGTTCAGCCTGTGTGTGGAGGGGACTGTGGTAGGGTCTTCCCCTTCCTGTCCGGGTGTCAGTTCAGGGCTGGCCATGCTGTACCTGGGTTCTAATGATGCTTGGGGTGGGCGGAAATTCCAGTGTCATTTAACATTTTTGTGGCACTCTGGCTCACACGTCATTAGTTCTGGCAGTAAGATGGCGTGTTCGTCAACCCTTCTGCTTTACATCCTCAGGGTGTGCGTGATGGAGAGGGTGATGCAGTGCCAAAGTTGAGGAGTCCAAGGTTAGCAGAAGAGCATTTCCCGTGCTGTCTCAGGACAGCGCCCAGTATTGTCTGCCTGCATGAGGCATGTCTGCACACAAGATGGCTGTTGTGGTCGTCATCACATCTGTCACAGACTCCCTGGGGTGTTGCTGGTTTGCACAGTGTGGCTAAGAATTTCTGAAGGTCTTTCTGTTCCAAGTTGGAGCAGCTTCTGTGTGTGGTGGGTTTCAAATGCAGCTCAGCACACAGGCTTTTCCCAAGCAGATCAAATAGCACTCACCCAGAGTGTGACTGTGTATGCATGCGTGTGTAGACATGCGTGCACAGCCCCCATCACACACGCTGTAGGGTGTGTTGAAAAGAACCCCCCACCACTACCATGTGCTAAATTAGTCTTTGGCGACCTCATTTCTGGAAATTGGACTCTGCCCAGAGGTGGGAGAGTTGGGGAAAATTTGAGGCAAATTTATGTGGCTGTTTTCTGTGGTTAGCAGGATGGAAAAAGCCGTAAAAATGAACTTCACATTTCTCTGGTTTCCTTGGAACGCAGAAGTGGCTGACTTAGTCTCACATTTCAGACGGTCTCTCGAGCTGGAATAGGGTCTGCGGAAGAGGGGTGCGTGGGCAGCAGCTTAGAGAGGCTGATACCTAGGACGCGATGGGCGACTGCCCTCCAGGCCTGTCCTGCGTCCAGTTCTCTGCTTCTGTCTGTCTCTGTCTCCCTGGCCATATGTGGGGCCTGAACATTTGACCCCATGTGTGTCAGGCGATCCCTGCACCACTAAGCTATACTCTCAGCCCTGTTTCTACTTTTTGTTTTTTAGTAAGACAGGGTCTTACTAAGTCGCCCAGGTAGATCTTCAATCTGTGATCCTCTTGCCTCCTCCTCCTGAGGGGCTAGGAGGGAAGGTTTGGGCTGCCAGGCTCAGCTCACCCTGTTCACCAGAAGATCTAAGTTCAGTCATGTGACTTTGCAGTTTTGAAAAGCTCCTGAAAGCCATCATTCAAAATGCATCACTCCTATAATATTGCGCTTTTTCCCCCTTTGGAGGCAGTGTCTCCTACAGCCTAGACTAGCTACAGTCTCACTGTATAACCAAAGATTTCCTGAACTCCTTACCCCTTAGCCTCTCCCTGTGCGGATTAGAATGACAGGTATTGTCACTAGATCCATCTTGCAAAGCCCTGGGGCTAGAACACAGTTCCTCAAGCACACTGGGCTAGCACTCAGCTACTGAACTACAGACACAGCCCAGGAGGAGCCCCTACATTGCATGTGTGCACTAAGTGTGACTCACAGTTCCGATATACTTGCGGTGACCTTGTGAAACAGTTCCTGCTCCAGGGTTGTATGCAAAGAACCCGAGTCACAGAGAGCTTATGCAACTTGCTGAAGATCATACAGGTGACGTGAAGCGTTAGACATTAAGCTATGCCGACACACTGCCATTTAATATTAAAGCCTTGGGGCTGGAGAAGTGGCTCGGTGGTAAAGAGGACCCAGGTTCAGTTCTCAGTGGTAGCTCACAACCATCTGTAACTCCATCTCCTGGGAACACTACACACATGTGGTATGCATACATACATGAAGGTAAAAAACCACTTATACACATAAAATAAAGTGGATAGAAACTTACTCCTTTTTTCTTTTCTTTGTATTTGGTAGAGCTAAGGATCACACCAAAGGCCTGGTACATGCCAGGCAAGCTCCCTCCTGCTGAGTCACGCTCATTTCTACATTGCGGTCTTTTTCTTGTGTATGTTTATGCTGTGTGTATGGGCGTGTGTGATCAGGGGACAGCTTTGTAGAGTGGCTTCTCCCCTTCCACTTTCACGTGGGGATGGAACCCACAAGACGCGCAACATTGGTGACAGGCAGTTTTGTTCACTGAGCCATCTTGCTGGCTCTTTATTGCAGTTTAAGGACTCACTAATCTTTGTATGTGTGTATATCTCTGATGTATGTGTGTCTGTGTGTATGAGGGCAGCATCACTAGGGAGGTGGAGAAGTTAGAGGATGACCTTCAGTGTTGGACCTCGGGTTCCACCTCACCGCTGTGCGCTTCAGGCTGACTGGCCTCTGAGCACCTAGGGATTCTCCCGCCTCTGTCTCTCACCTCTCGACAGGACGCTGGGGCTACAGAGGCGTGCCAGCATGAGTGGCCTGCGTGGGTGCTGGGGATTTGAACTCAGGTCCTCCTGCTTGCACAGTTATTGCACAGATGGCCTCCGGGCCATCTTTCCAGACATAGTGCTGTCTTAAAATAAGGATTTAGCACCTGGACACAGGAAGAGGCTTCGCGGCAGCAAACATATATTAATCCACTGTTTGGTTAATCAGTCGAACAACTAAGTTACTTGCTAATTAAACAGAATAATAGTATTCAGAGTCTTTTAAAATGGGACTAACATGTCAATCAGGTAAAGATCTTGACATCACAAAAAGTTGAGAAGGTGAAATTTTTCCTGTGACATAAATTTAACTGTGAGTAGCATGCTAAGGGTGTCCCACCTGTTGGCTTCATCTGGGCCACACTGTCATCTCAAAAGTTCACACTCAAGGAATGCAAAATTGAGTTATGAAAAGAAATTGGAAAAAAAGCCTCATGATCCTCAAGTAAGTTCACTGTTTTTGCCTTGGATTGCATCCACAGGAGCCCTCAGTAAAACCCACACCGTTGGATGCTCCAAAAAGATGTAATTTAATAATTGATTTTAAGTCTAAGACATCAGAACATCTTGGTGTAAAAAAATCCCATTTTTTTTTTAAGGTTCCCAGGAAATGTACATGACTTTCATTCTCATTTTGGCTTCTGAAGGACTAATTGTCTGCAGGATGTGGGAATGTGACCTTCCCGGCTGGGGGTTCCTTCCTCTGTCTGCTCAAAAGTCAGCCGAGCATCTCCCTGTTGTGGGATCTAGTCCAGGAGGCTCTGAGGGCAGGAGACCTGGCAGACAGGGAGAACAGGGTTTGGTTCCCGGTCACCAGGGCTTGCCCTCATCCGCACAATGTGTTCCTAGCCACACTCACAAACTCACCTCCTGTGTTCTCTTTGGACCTCCCTTCTATAGCACAGACCCTGGATTATCATGGTCTATGGAATGTGGGCTTGTTGGTGTGTGCTGGGGACCCCAGGCGTGGCCATGGTCTTTCTCCACACCACCATCGCCTTCTGCGTGGCCCAGTTCCGGTCAATGCTCCTGTCCTGGCTGTGTTCTCTCCTCCTGCTCTCCACCCTGAGACTGCAAAGTGTGGACGAGGTTAAGGTAGGTGTCCCCGCCTGCACACCTTACCACAGGGCAGGGGAGGGTGTCACAGTTCACAGAATAGTAGCTTCTCCATGGGGCTCCGCCTAGTGGCCATTCCGGGTTATTGCACAAACTCATCTGTGATCATGGGTTCTATGTCTATGAGATTGTCCGTAGTCACCTTTTCTCCCAGTGTGGATGTTAAGGGAGGGTGACAAATGTCATGGGACCAGAGGGGTATAAACAGGCTCCTCCCCTCTCAATATTCTTAAACCTGCCTGCTGAGTGCTCTGTGGTCTTCTACTCTGCTTCCTTGTGACACACAGCATCCACAGTGGACCCAAAACAGTCAGCAAGTGTTTTTATTCTCAGTTGATAGGATAGGCTTATTAACTATCCACTCGTACAGCTAATCACAGAAGCACTTTGTATAGAAAGTGAATGCAGAGTGTTTTGCCTCCAGGTCACAGACCAAGCCTTGAACTATGCCTTGGGGTGGCATCTTGACAGACACAATTTTTTGTCAGCTGTGTGTTTGGTGGAGGCAGACATTGGGCAGGAGGCAGTCTGGAGGCAGTCTGTATGACTGTTGAATGGTTAGTTCTGCCTACAGCCTGCCGAGTCCCTTAGGGACCAAGTTAAAACTCGGTCCTGGCTCCGAACCTTGTATATATGGCCATAATGTGTTTCTTTTGGTGCCAAGGGTTGGACCCAGGGTCCCAGATATGCAGGGCACATTTTCTACAACCAGCTACGCTGCAGCTCTCATGGCTTGCTTTGGTTGCTGGTGGGACTTCTTGATACTGCTCTGTACTCAGCTCTTTCTGCTTCTGTCGCAGGGGAAGCCATCGTCAGTATTCCCCGGCTGGCTCCTGTGTCAGGCCAGGCTGGCCACTCTCTCACCGACTGTCCCCCCCCCCCGCTCTCTCACCGACTGTCCCCCCCCCCTTGTTGCCTTTGCAGAGGCAGTGGTACGAGACAGACAGTGAATACTACCTGCTGCAGTTCACACTGACTGTTCGCTGCCTGTTCTACACCAGCTTCAGCCTGGAGCTGTGCCGGCAGCCTGCCCAGCGGGCCTCCTCTTCCTTCCTGTGGCTGCTGGCCTACGTCTTTTATTATCCTGTCTTCCACAACGGACCCATCCTCAACTTCCTGGAGTTCTTCAAACAGGTAGAGTCCTCTGGGGGATCTGACAAGTTCTATGTAGGTCTCTCCCTCTTAGACTGTGAATTCTCACCCCAAATGGGGTTACTTACTGAGTGTGGGATTCATGGAGGGTTTGGGAACGGTGAAAGGCTTCTGAATGTACAACCAAAAATCATTCAAAGTCTAATGGGTAATGAGTTGGTGGTGTTTCTGGCGGTGGTCACCTTTCTTGTGTTATCATGAATGTGGGGTAGAAAACGGCAGGAGTGTGTTTAGGGCCAGTTTAAAATGTGACATCCTCCTATGCCATACTTCCTAGAACACCTCACTCAGAGTCCAGGCTACCCTGCATTATGAGTTGCAGGTTTTTAAAGAAACAGAATGGTTATTAATAGAAAACAAAGACTTTAATGTCTTCCTACATCATCCCTCGAGATACTAGTATTGAGTTAGTGTCTTTGGATCGGATTGCGTTAGAATGTTTGACTTTAACTCTTCCTGCCTTCCTTCCTTTCTTCCTTCCTTCCTTCCTTCCTTCCTTCCTTCCTTCCTTCCTTCCCTGTGTGTGTGTTTGTGCGCAGGCATGCAGGCACACACATGCTACAGCATGCGTGTGGAAGTCAGGACAGCTGTAGGAAGTCGGTTCTCCCTGTCACCTGGAGGATCTAGGCACTGAACTCAGTGTGTGAAGCTGTGAGCAGTGTCTCTACCCACGGAGCCACCTCACCAGCTCAGTGTTAGATTTTAAAAGTTGCTGTTTGATTTGATGATGAGATTTCCTAGCAAATAATTAAATGAATTTTACAACAACGTCTGAAATGACCCTAAAGATGCTTCTGTAAGCCTGTCTTGCCAGAGTAAGTTTTCCTCGAACCTGGGTGTGTAGGTATATCAAGCTTTGACTGATAACAGATCCTAATGGTGTTTACTATAAAACAATTATTTTGTATAATACAGTTTCACCATTTATTTAAGACTAGAGCAAATCTGCTTACTAATGAGATAGATTATTTAATTTACACAAAGAATGAAGCCATGGCTGAGTATTCAACAAGACATGGGCTACCTTCAGCAGTTTCAGAGTTGATCAATATTTTGATTTTATTACCGTCAGTGCTAAGAGGGCTTCTCTGTGTTAGTAACTCTGCTGAAGGCTAAGACTTGGGGTGTTGGCTGTGCTTATTGGTGCCACATGCATCTCCCCATTTAGGTGTGCTATGGATCTGAGCACATCCCCCAGCTAATCTCCTGGGACATATGCAAGGGAGTTTAATCCATGTGTTAGTACCTAAAACAATGGTTCCCAAGGGGAATGGCTTCCACCAAAGCACAGCCATCTTGAAGAAGAAAATAGTACAGACACATATAAACATACATGCATACACAACACATGCATATAACACATGTACAACACACAGGTACACACAGCACATCCATGTACACATGGATGTGTACACAGCACATGGATGCACATGTGTACACACAATGCATGCCTATACCCACATATAACATACATGTGTATACACACATGCCTGCATATATGTACAGCGTACCTGTGCATGCACACATACAGCACACACACAACACACTGCCTTCATTCGTGCAGCACACGCATGCGTACACTCACATACAGCACACACATGTATGTTTTAGATTGTGCTTTAGATTACTGTGTAAATGACAGGTGGGCTAGTGAGAGCAGCTGACCTCAGAGTGTGGTCCCTGGTCTGTAGCATCAGCACCATCAGGGACTTGAGATGTGAGTTCTCAGGCCCTACCCCAGGCCTATGACTGACCAGGGTTGGGGCTCACTGTTGTGACTTGCCAGGTGCCCTGACTCTTGTGCTTGGAGGAGGCTGGGAACTGCTGTCCTGAGTTTGTCTGAGGAGTGGGCTGGAGGCAGTGCTGGCCCAGGATTGGCAGACTCGGACCTTCCGCATCTTGCCTCTTGCAGTTTCCTTGACACCGTGAACTTGGCTTCTTCCCAATTTTCCAGCCAATAACTTTTGAACTAAACCTCGGCCCCATCCCTCCCCTGGGATGGACAGTAATTCTTGGGGAAGTAGACTAAAGCCACTCAGAGGAAAGAGACTCTCCCCAACTGCGTCATATGCACCGGGAGCTTTGCCCAGTGGGAGCTGCACTTCCTCGGGGTGCAAAGCCATTCTTTGCAGGTCTTACTTTCCAACTGCAGCTTTTAGGGTCCAACAGCGACAATGCGAGGGTGTAGTCAGGCCCCATGCCTGGTCCCCAGGAGCAGACTTTAAGGCTGTGGTTCACCCAAACCATTAGCTAAGGACTGTCATTCCCTTGAGCACCAGTCTGGGGAAGATGGGTGGGCTTATTCTGTAGGGACTCAGTCTGGGGAGGATGGGTGGGCTCATTCTATAGGGGCTCAGTCTGGGGAGGATGGGTGGGCTCACCCTGTAGGGGCTCAGTCTGGGGAGGATGGGTAGGCTCACCCTGTAGAGGCTCAGTCTGGGGAGGGTGGGTGGGTTCACCCTGTAGGGGCTCAGTCTGGGGATATGGGTAGGCTCACCCGTAGGTGCTCAGTCTGGGGGGAGGTGAAGAATGGGTGGGCTTACCCTGTAGGGGCCCAGTCTGGGGAGGATGGGTGGGCTCACCTGTAAAGGTTCGGTTTGGGAGGAGAACGGAGGGCTCACCCCAGAGGGGCTCAGGTTCTACTTGGATCTTACTTATTTCTTTCTGACATGTTCCAGTTGCTGAGAGTACGGACTTTGGAAAGGGAAACCAAACCTTTCTCTATGCTCTGACTGTATTTGTTAAAGCCATCCCAGAAAAATAAAATGCTCAGTAATCCACAGGACAGAATAAACACTGAATAAAAAGCCAGACAGGGTCTGGGGGAAGTGACTCAGTGGGCAGAGCACTTGCTTTGCAAAGGTGAGACCTGAGTTCAGATTCCCTGAGCCCACATAAAGCCAGACATGCAGTGCACACCTAATGCCAGGATCTGGTGGACTCCCTGGAAGTCTGTAGTCTGTGGGCCAGCTGGACCGGTGCACACATAAGTGAACAAGAGACCTAGTCTCAAAGTGGAAGGCAAGGTCTTCTGACCTCTACATGTGTGCCATGGCATGTACTCACAGAAACATACACACACACATCACACACATTCTACACACAAAGAACAAAAAGTCATGTGATTTCTGCACATGCTGAGAGAGCCTGTGGGTGCGCTCCTCTTTTGCGATGAGGTAATCTAAGAGGGAGGGACTGGGAAGAGAGGAGGGTGAACCACAATGGAAGAACTCAGTGCTGTGTGAATGCGCAGGAGGAGACTTGACCACCAGGGGGCAGCAGTGTCCCACGTGGAAATGAACCCAGAAGGGGCAAGCCTGTGTGGGATTCTGAAACCCCAAGTATTAAAAGAGAGGAACACCTCTGCAGATTATGTTACTTCAACTTTTAGCACATACATTTACGTATGCAAATGAGGGAAGCGTGGAAGAGGTGTTCTCCATACTCTAAAGCATGTGAAATAATTCAATAACCAAAAACTTTACCTTCTACCTAGCCTTATCCGGAAGGCCCTTTCTGGCCTGTGGAGTGTCAGGAAGCCGGGCTTCAGCTACTTTGCTGCTGTACTTCTGGGGAGTTAAGATCCTGAACTGCTGTGAGGCAGATCCAGCAGGGCCTGGGCAAAGCAGGGTGGCCTGCTGACTGGGGCCTCAGAGTCTCCCTTGAGCAGGGGGGCTCTGCAGTGGGGATTGGATAGGGTGACAGGCAGTCTGAGTGGTGCATCCTGGGACTTTTCTTACCAAAGGGGTCCTTGGTATGGAGGCCAGCTCCAGGTTCAAATCCCTGTTCTGTTTCGGTGAGCTACCTCATTTGTGCCTCAGCTACCTTCCCTGTGGGATGGGAAGGTTGGCAGAGCCAGGGTTGCTGTGGGGAGCGCGTGGTCCCAGGAGGCAATGAGGCTTGAAGCTGGTATGCTATCACACTCGCTGCTGTTGGATTATGATTGGTCAAAAACGTGTGGCAAGTTCAGGGGATGTTTAGGTTACTTCAGAGCCCCTTTTCCCTGTGTCCAGCCCGATAGGCAGAGGAGTCTGAGCAGTGGCCATCCCTGGCCTCTGGAGAAGCCATGGTGCTGGGCTATTGGAGGGACCAGATAGTCACAGCAGGGTGGGCCTGGCTGAGAGTGACTGGCAGGGGCGGGGCAGAGACAGGTGTTAGTGTCTCAGGTGCTGTGGAGAGTCGGACTTCTAGGTCTGGAGACCCCCTGAATGACCTGACCATAGAGAAAAGATAAAGTCAGCTCCACAGCTTCTCATGCATGTAATCTCCAAACTCTGAGAGACGTTTGCTACCACTGTAAACAGAGAAGGTGGAGGCAAAGATGGGCTCGTGGAAGGCAGGCTGGGTGGACGCAGTAAGGACAGACACGTGAAAGGCAGGCTCGGTGAATGGAGGAAAGCCAGGAGCATCGTGACTGGTGTGAGAACTTAGTTGTTAGGGTGCTTACTTAGCATTCATGAGGTCCTGGAACCCAGCCTGGGAGGTTGAGACAAGATGATCAGATGTTGAAACTCAAGGGCTGGGAGATAGTTTAGCAGTTAACATGCTTGCTGTGTGCAGTTGGATCTTGGGTCTGAATGCCCACAGCACACAGAAGCTGGGCATGCCAGAGGACCTCTGCAACCCAGTGCTGGGGGAAGGCAGTGAGTCTTGGGTGCTTGCTGGAGCGGTGTAGCCCAAATAGCAGCTCCAGGGGGCGGTGAGAGACTCTGACTCTAAACAATACGGTCAACAGTGATAGAGGAAGACAGTGGGTGTTTGTGACTTCATGGGTCACACACACACACACACACACACACACACACACAGAGTTTGTTCAAGGCCACTTGGCTACATAGTGGATTTTGAGATATTGCTTGAAAAAAAGAAAAAAGACACAGCCTTGTCATGCTGACTTGGTGTGGCAGGAGCTAAGAGGGTCCAGGGCTCCAGCTGTCTAGACCAAGCACTGGTTTGTGGCGGCAGTGTGTGCCAGTGTACTGGACTTCCTGGGAGGGGGCAGTGTACCTTGCCGGCCTTCCTGTGGGTGGCTGGGTTGTGGACACCAATGCTGGGCCTGAGTAAGCTTTCCATAGGGCGTAGGTGAGGGACTTGGACGACACAGAGGAGCCGCCCAGCTCTGAAGGGACACAGATTAGGTCCATGTGTCCCTGGATCCTGCAGAGGGACTGACAACGTCGCTGGCCCTAGGAAGGGCCTCGGTTGCTCGCAGGCACATGCATGACTCCCACGCAGAGGACAGGAACCTTTCATCTCTGACAACTGTCATCTTCAGTCTTCAGAGTATCTTTGAAGGAGAAAGACGACATTCCCTTTTGTGCAATTTGCATGAAATGAGGTTTTTAAATTGTAATGCGTTTTAAAATACAATTGGCAGACGAGTTAATGCGTGTTTTCCAGTGGAGTCTGAGCTTGAAATTCCCACCATGGCAGTTCCCAGTGATCTCAAGGTTGACAGTCCCCTCGGTTGGAAATACCTCGAATGGAAGGCCTTCCGTGCAGCTGTGAGGGTGGGCGCTGTGCAGCAGCCCATCTCTCCTGCTGCGAGACGAGGGACAAACGACTTCGAATAAAAGAGACCCCATTATGTCGAAGTGTGAGTGGACCATCAGGATGCCTAACCTTCCAGAAAGGCAAATGACTACTCGTGTGTGTGCGCGCGCGTGTGTACGTGTGTGCACATGTACATGTGTGTGCACATGCATGTGTATGTATATGTGTGAGCATGTGTGTGCACATATATGTGTGTCTGTGTGCACTGCCTGTGGCTTGGGGGCACCTAGGAGGACCTCCAGATTGGCCTTTTACTGAGAGGCAAGCCGGGAGGGTGAATTTTCTGCTATTGTCCATCCGTTGTCTCTGCTCCCCAGGTCAGGCCTGTATACCAGCAAGGTGTGGCACCCCAGATGCAGGCTGTGCTTCTGGGGACCTGGGCTGCAGGCCGTGTGCTCAGCACCTGTTAGGGTTCAGCTGGGTGAGCATTGCTGTCGGCTGCCATCACTATCCTCCAGACGACTTGCTTCAGTGCACCAGCCACAGGGTGGCCACGCAAGGCCCGTCTCCACCTGGAGGGAACATGGTGCCTCCTCATGTTTTCTCAGCTGTCTTGCTGTGGATTCATAGTGGCTTCCCTGACCTGTGTAGGGAGACAATGCCACAGAGAGGTGACCCCACAGCGAGGTGACCCCACAGCGAGGTGACCCCACAGAGAGGTGACCCCATAGCAGGGTGACCCCACAGCGAGGTGACCCCACAGTGAGGTGACCCCACAGAGAGGGACCCCACAGTGAGGAGACCCTTACAGAGAGGTGACCCCACAGTGAGGTGACCCCTCATAGAGGTGACCCCACAGAGAGGTGACCCCACAGCGAGGTTACTGCACGGCTAGATTACCGTGGAGAAGGCTTTTTTTTTTTTTGCCATCTTTACCCACATATCAACTTTAATGGGAAAGTCTGAAATGATGCAAAATTCCAATGTCTTTTGTCTTTTGAAGAGAGTCTGGACTGTTCGGGTGTTATGGAGTCTGGGCTGTTGGGGTGCTATGGAATCTGGGACTCTTCAGAACCCCAAGTTCTGAAGTGCTCAGGTCGGATGATGAACATTCAGGCTGTTTTGTGTTCCTGTCGTAGACAATGGAGACACCCACCTCCCATTCGATGTGGGGCACTGCTGTGGTACCTCTGCCCTCGTTCTGGGATCCTCGAGGAAAGAGGACACAGCTGCACCCAGAGGCCACATCGCTGCTAGTGATGCTGCTAATACTTTAAGTGTGTGGGTGCTGGGACTTAGTACTCAGACTTCAAATGTGTGGGTGCTGGACTTAGTACTCACATCTCACCACCACTGCCGCCACCATTTTCACTTTACTTTGAGGAAATCAAGACCCGGGGGGTTGGGTAACTTAGCACAGTCATGCAGCTGTGTGGCCGATGCTAGAATCCGGTCTATTACTCTGCTACTGCTGAGCAGACACTTGTCTCCTCTGGGTATTTACTCTGCCTGTTTTTTGAAGGTAGACTGACAGACATCCTGAATTCTTCCATGTCACTCACACTCTGTGCCATCTAGTGTTGCCTCAGCCTGAGCTCAGGGTGACCAGGACCAAAGAGAAGCAGTTTCAAGGGGCAGAGTACCTGAAATCCTGGCCCAGCCTGGCTGCCTCAGGTCAAGGCTGGGGTAGAAGGATGCAGAATTTGGCATTGTTCTTGGCTGTAGGGTACCATGTTGGCACACCTCTTCTTGTTCTGGGGTCATTTCCCTACTGGGATGTAATTTTCTTACCCAGGAAAATCGGGTGTCGTTAAGGCAAACAGACTTCCGTACCCTATCAGTAGAAACGACAATGGTGATTTGCACAAACCCCACTAATAAGATCACAGGAGCGACATTCTGCAGGGCTTGGGACCGAGCACAATCTAATGCTGCCTTCTCTGTTGTCCCCTCTTTAGATGCAGCAGCCAGAGCTCAGCTCTCCGAAGCAGAGCCTTTGCATTCTAGCCAAGGGCCTGGGCCGCCTGCTCTGCTGGTGGTGGCTGGCTGAACTGATGGTCCACCTCATGTTCATGCATGCCCTCTACAGCAGCCCCCTCCTGGAGAGCGCTTCCTGCTGGACCTTAGGTAACTGTGGGACCTGCCATCAGCAGGACCAGTGAGATGCTGTCCTGTGGGTGTTTGGGGTGCAGTGGCTCAGAGCCAACCTGCTTAATTTTTTAACCTTATTCCTCTTGTGGCCAAGGTTTTACATGTGCGAGCTGTTTGGTGTAGTTGATGGAAAGAGGGCTGCGCCATGTGAACTGGGAGTCAAGGATGAGTGACTCCTTGGGCTGGGACTAACTGAGTATGGCAGGAATGACATCTTTACCAGAGGCAGCATCTCACGGAGCAGGAGAGAGCAGAGCTGCTGGCTGGTGCAGGGGGCTGTTCTGTGGGCTGGTGCTCTGAGACCCAGTCAGGCTGCGTTCCTCCCTTTTCCTGTGAGCTTCTGAGTTGTGTAGGTAAGGGCTTGGATCCCAGCTCTCCTAGCAAAGGGTGGGCAGCCCTCAGTGGTGCTTATACCTATCCAAGCACCTTCCTCCAAAAAACAAGGCTTGCCTTTGCAGAGCTATTTTGAGGGTTCAGGGAAATGGCAGGCCTCATAGATGTGTCCTGTAGATACAGTTGATGGTGTATGTGTGTGCATGTGATGTGCACATGTCCTGTAGATACAGGTGATGATGTATGTATGTGTATGTGGTGTGTACAAGTACATTTCTCTGCTGGTCTCTTACTTGCTTGCATCTTTGTCCTGTATCAAGGTGGAGTGGAGGTCTTATTTCCCCCAGGACACAGTCTCTAATTATAGGATTTGTCTGTGAGAAAACCATTGTCCTTTATTCCTCTGCCCCCAGCAACAGAGGACACATGTTCTGCCCTGATCTCCACTTGTCTTCTCACTTGTCCTGCTCTCTTCCTTTTGGGGACTCCCGCATTCATCTGTGGCCTGCAGGAGTGTGCATGTATGTGTTTGCATACACACCTGTGCATGTGTGCCTCTGTGCCTCCGTGTGTGCATGCGTGTGTGTGTGTGTGTGTGTGTGTGTGTGTGTGTGTGCATGTGATACTCCAGACAGATTGAGCTGCTGAAGGCAAGTGTGTAAGCCTGTCTTCTTATATGCTGGGTGATTTATAGATTTGTCGGAATCTCTATTGTTCTTGTCACATGTGCTTTGTCAGAATGTCTCTGAAACAGGAGCCTCACAGGACCCAGAAACCACTGAGTTGCTTTAGTAATAGCCTGTTCTTTCTGAGTAGATTTAAAACCTCAGGGGATGTTTGCACAGATCCCAACAATATTTTCTTTGGAATGGGGGATCCTTAAGAATTGTTTTTATCCACGTGTCCCAACTGCACACATCTGTGAAGCTGTGTGATGGTTCGGTATGTGCTCACCATGTGCTGATGGAGCCAGGGAGTTAGTTTCCTTGTTTCAGGCTCCTCTTGCCTACACATTTGTAGCTGGAAGTCCCTAAAACTGTCAAGTTTTAACAGAATTAACTGTTAATGATACAATGAGCCAAACAGGATAGGGCGGAAGATTGGTCGATTGTGGTGGATCCCTGTTACAGGATAGGACCAATCATGGCGGATCCCTATTACAGGACAGGACTGAAGGTGGGTCTCGTGGTGGATCCCCCTGACAGGATTGGACCGAAGGTTGGTCGATCGTGGTAATCCCCATTACCGAGCCTGCTTCAGCTTAAGTCTGCGTAGTGGAAAACAACTCAAAATGGAGCTTAAATAGCAAAGAAAAGTTAGTGTATGCGCCAGTCACACCTGAGAGCAGCATGGGAGGAGCAGATTCAGTGACTCAAATCCAGCCAGTGAGCCTCCTTGTTTTTCTGAAAAACAAACTAGAATTTCAGAAGTACTTTATATCCAGAAATCATTTACTTCTCCTAGCTTTTCAAAGATAACCTGGTTTTTTTTTTTTTTTTTTTTTTTTTTTTTTGTGGAGTGTGTGTGGGCTTACCATTCTCTTCTCTTTCACGGCACTGGAACCATAGCTAAATCCCAGCAGTCACATATTTTAAAATGTTGTCCTCTAAGCAGATTGATTGTGGTGCCCTGGGACGTGACCTCTTGGTGTGGCAATGTCTGTGAGACACACCCGTGTCGGTGATTTTCTGTTGTGATAAAACACCAAGACCCCAGGTGACTCATAGACTAAAGAGTTTATTTTGGCTTATGGTTCCAGAGAGATCCTTCATATAGGGAGGCATGACAGCAACTGACAGGGAAGGAGAAAGGAACAGAAAACCAAGAACTCACACCTTGACCTGTGAGTACAAAGCGGAGAGAGGGAACAGGAAGGGGAGACTCTACACTCTGAAAACCCCCCCATGCTTCCTCTGAGCGAGTGTGCCTCTCCTAAACTTCCCCTGCAGTGTCACTGAAACCAAGTGTTCAGATTCGAGACATTTCTTATTTGGACTACCATACATGTGTTATGGTATATCACCTGTTTTTGCTGGTGGGCATCATCCCATGGAGTCCAGATGTCATGTGTGTCTTTTCCACAGGATGGGGAGGGAGGAGCCTTTGCATTTTCCATGTCATATTTGCATTTCTGAGTCTCATGGAGCTCACATGTCTCCCTGCAGGGCAGCACCGCTAACCCTGGCATAATAAGGAAAGCTTTGCATCACAGCGCTCTCTCTCTCTCTCTCTCTCTCTCTCTCTCTCTCTCTCTCTCTCTCTCTCGTGTGTGTGTATGGAGGTAGTGAACTCTCTAAGGTAATGCTCTGTCACACCGATAACGTGTTCTGATGTACTGTTTCAATACTATTAGACCTTGGCCAGGAACCAGCCAGCTGGCCGAGTCCTTCCAGGGTGTGTGAGACCCTGCTCTTATGCTTGTACCTTGACAAGGAATGGCTGGCACTCTTACAGTATGCATGCTCAGATCGACACACTAATAACAAATCACTTTTCTGGCTAACTAAGATGCCGTTTGCTCCCCTGAGCAGGGTTTGAGTTTCTACTGCGTGTATCTCATTGACTCGATGTTGGCTTTTAGTCTTGAATGTCTGATGAATGTGAAATACACTTGTGGCTTCTATTGAAATGCATGGGGCCAAATGACTAGGGACCAAAACCTCTGAAACAAGGCACCAAAATAAATCTTCCTTCACTGAGATTTCTTGAAGCCATTCTGTTATAACTGTGCAAAGTCAAACAATGTACTCCCCACCCGTTTAAGGTCAAGCGGCACCCATTTAGGTGTCTCCCTCTATCCCCATGCTTCAGTGTCTTTCCTGCCCCATGTGGTCCTGGTGAAAAGCATGATACTTTTGCCTGGTGTGACTCTTGTGCTTTTTTAAAATTTTGAAACCTAATCTCTCTGTGTAGCCTTGGTTGACATAGAATTTACTTATGCAGACCAGGCTGGCCTTGAACTCACAGTCACCCACCTGCTTCTACTTCCTGAGTACTGGGATTAAAGGCGTGCACCCCCATGCCTGATGTATTACATT
Source organism: Myodes glareolus (assembly GCF_982192425.1). NCBI lineage: Eukaryota > Metazoa > Chordata > Mammalia > Rodentia > Cricetidae > Myodes > Myodes glareolus. Next base: position 2,691,373 of record NC_142030.1, read on the forward strand.
GTTATATAAGCAGTCTGGTCTTGACTTTGAAATGGAGAATCTTATTGTCCCCCACTAGTGGCACCTGTGGCCCAGAGAATGACCTCATCTGCACACAGAGGAGTTGTCTCTTCTCTGACACTGATGCACTTGAGGCTTTGGTGAATGGCATGGCGTAGGGCCCTCTTGGAGACAGAGCACAGCATGTCACACTTTCACACCTGGTAAACTCACCATCATTCTTTTTTTTTTAATATTTATTTATTTATTTATTTATTTATTATGTATATAATATTCTGTGTGTATGTCTGCAGACCAGCAGAGGGTACCAGACCTCATTACAGATGGTTGTGAGCCACCATGTGGTTGCTGGGAATTGAACTCAGGAACTTTGGAAGAGCAGGCAATGCTCTTAACCACTGAGCCATCTCTCCAGCCCCCCACCATCATTCTTACTGCCCGGAATCTCTGTGACTCCTCTCTGGTCTCCCAAGACTATCAGGTGCTTTGTCACATACACCTGGGTGGCGGTGGTGTGGGGTTTCCAAACACTCCCAGCTCCCACGGCCAGGGTATAAAGTAAAATTGAACTACCGGTACATACACCTGTATTGATAGCCAGAGTCAGATTCTGTGGAGGTCTCTGCTGCGTGCTTTCACTTTTGTTTATAGCTGACTAGTATTCCATTGTGTGCATGTACCACATTTTCATTATCCATTCGTCTGTTGAAGGGCATCTGTGTTGTTCCATTCTCTGTCTATTGTGAACAGGGCAGCTGCAAACACTGCTTAGCCAGAATCTGTGGGGTGTGATGTCGGGTCCCTTAGGCATATGCCAAGGAGTAATATAGTTGGGATATATGACAGACTTATTTTCAGCTTTTGAGGACTTTTCCATACTGATTTCCAGAGCGGCTGTACTAATTTGTCCATCTTCCACGGGCAAGGATTTAAGCTGTAGACTCCACACTCCCTGCTTAAGTGGTAAACTTACCCCTTCCCCTGCTTTGATGCAAAGATTTCTGCTTGGGAAGCTGAAAATTTTCACACCTCCTTCTCTCTGTTTTGAGTCTCTCTGCTCCTTGCTCAAACCTCGCTTTGCTCTGGGTTTGAATTCTGCATCTGGAGGGCACTTCGGTTAAGGTGGCCTTCCTGCCTGTGGCTGGTGGGGGGGACAAGCTGACCCTGAGCCCCAGGGTGTGGCTCTGCCAGGAGGACCTGTCGGGAGCCCTAGCTGTCTCCCCTACCTGCCTTCTGAACTAAATGATCCCACCAGACACCCAGGGCTTCGTGAGAGCCTGGCAGACACTCATTAGCTTTGCCGTGCAGGTTAGGAACCCATCATCTATCTCTGTGCGCTCAGATGGGATGGGCCGTTTTCCTTCTTAGAGCTAAATTGTATTTGAAATCTTTCAAATACATGTCTTTTTATGGAAAAATATAGAGTGGAAAAGGACTCACATCACAGTGATGTCCTGTGATGACTGTGAGGAACGGGCTGATTGGGGTGCTGGCATTCTGGGAAACGTCTGTCCTAGAATGGTGGGACCTCATTGGAAAGCAATGTTTCCGGTAGCTGGGCAGCTTCCCGTTGCTTCTCAAGCAAGTGGTGCTTCCAAAGATACTTTGGTTTCTGTCCGCATCTGTCTGTCTGTCCTCCAGCCTTCTCGTCTCAGTGCTGCAGCTCCCTGGACTTTGTCTTTAGCTGCAGCAAACGTGGCCTCAGCCTGGTGCTTTCATTAGCTGTTCCTTCAGGTCGGGGCCCCTGCCTCTCCCCGTCCTTGCAGTTCTCACTTCTCGTCACTCCCGTCAGTTCAAATGCCACTTACCCCGAGAAGCAGAAGCAGCCTCCGTGTGTTCTCCTCACCCTTCGAGTTCTCAGAACAGGACGGGTCATAGCCCGAGGTTCTCCTCACCTCTCTGCCTCCCACCACACATATATGTGCCACAAAGGAGGAACCTTGTAGGGCTTACTCACCACGGTGTCCCCAGCACAAATGCCAACAGTAGTGAGCTAGTTGACTCCACATGTTTGTTAAGTGTGAGCAGTGCAATCAGGCACACACCTTTGCTGTTAGCAGCAGGTGTCCTGGGGCTGGGGTGGCTCAGCTGGTGGGAGGGCGAGCAAGTGTGAGGCTCTGAATTTAGGATCTCCAGCACTCAAAAAAGTCCGATGTGGATGCACACATCTTAACCCTGGCGCTGCACAGCCCCTGACAGAGACTGTGCGTCACGTGCCTATGTAGACCACCAGAGCAGTGTTTGACGTTGACCTCACAGGAGAGGTGAGGTTACCTTGGAGGTAATAGCTCTCACTCTACAGTTCTGTGTTTGCATGTCGATGTTACGACTGCCCCACAAGTTAGGCTACTGTGTATCTGCCACCCCTGTGGGGTCTGATTTCAGGGTCCCTGTAGTCTTGGCTGGAGGGCAGCATTTACATGCCGATCCCTTGACCAGCGGCCCCAGGCAAGTGACACAGCTGCATCTGGGAGGTGACTGATGTTTAGTTCAGTGCTTTCCTGGTAGAGAGAGGGAGAGAGAAGGGGGGAAGTATATAGAGAGAGGGACAGGGAGAGTGGGTAGGAGGGATAGACTATCTTTCTTAGTGGTTCAGAGTAGACATACTAGAAAGGGCCAGGAGGGGGCAGTAGAAGCTCACTAATCTTGAGATGAAAAATCAGATAAAATTTTATTAGCCTAATATTTGGCTTCTCCTTAGGAATTAACAAAATGTATTGATGTGGACCTAGTGTATGTGTAAGTGTATGCATATATGTGTATATGCATAACATATGTATATGGGTATATGTATGTGTGTGAGTGCACATGTGTTTGCATGTGTGTGTATATGTGTGAGTGTACATATGCATGTGTGTGAACGCGCATGTGTATGCATGCATGTGTATATGTGTGAGTTGTATATGCATGTGTATATTCATGTGTGTGGTTGTGTGTATGCATGTGTATGATTGAACATGTAAAGTGTGTATGCATGTGCATATGCATGTGTACATGTATGTATATTTCTGTATCTGTATCTTCTTGCCCAGAGAGGAGAATATCCATTCTCATTCCAGCTTTCCCGATGTCCTTGTATGATTTAGACTCCTTTTCATGAAATACCCCTGTAAGATTAAGAATTCTCTAGTAAGACATATTTTTTAAATTTTCTCAAATTCATAGATCTCAAGTAGAACACATTTCTACATAGAGATTTCAGACACGACTGTCGCTGGTCTCAGTGAGGGCACCCCAGGCCCTTTGTTTCTGGATGGGGGCCTGACACCGTTCCCCGGGCTCTGCTCAGCTGTCTGGGCAGTGGCTGTCTCCGTCTCTCACTCTGGGCCTCAGTGGAGTTAGTTCTGTCGGCCTTCTGGCCTCCCCTGACTGTTGTGTGGTCTTCAACCATTTTATCAGTTGGGGCGCGTGTACCGGGAATGACACGCCCAGTTAGCTGCTCCAGCCAGAAGACTACTCAGGTGTGTGTGGCAGAGACTCTGGTGAAGGTTTGTGTGGTCACACAGACAACCTACAACCAGGGATCAGGCCCGGTTCCTCAGCTGTGTTTCTCCTCCACACGCCAGTTTTTACTGTGCATCTTGCCCTCCCCAATTTTCTTGCAGACTGGGCTTTCTAAAACACAAAAATCTTGACTTCTTAAGGCTGTCACTGTAAGAGTGGGAGGCTATCACATCTCTTCCATTGTCACCTCTGAACTTGCTACCCTAAAGTGCTGAGCTGTGGCCTGCATGTTTATACACAGCTTGCATAGGTTATTATCTGTCTAGCCAAATCATCCCTCAGAACTTGGTGCTTTGACCTGGAGAGGTGGTTCAGTGGTTAGGGACGCTCACTGCTCCTGAAGAGGACCCAGGTGTGGTTCCCAGCCTCTGTGTGGTGGCTCACAGCCATCTGCAGCTCCAGTTCTAGGGGAGCCAATGATCTTTGTGGACACTAGGCACACATGTACACGTGTGGCACACATATGTATATGCAGGTACGTACCCATATACATAAATAAAAATAAAATAGATTTTTTAAAGAAAATTAAAGGCACCTTGTAGAATTGGCTCCCGTGTTTTTATCCCCAGCTGTAGCAGTGGTGACTGCCAGGCAGTTTTCTTTCCATGTAGCCTCTCCCTTGTTGCCCTGAGGATCATGCAGGCACTGTGTTGTTGCCCGTAATACTCCAACGGTGGTATCTCCAGATGTAAGCCTCGTTTTAACTGCAGACTCTCATAGGAAGGCTGGCTGGAACCATTTGGTGTGGCAGAGCCTGAGATCAAGGGAAGCAAAGGAGGAGGCTTGTGGCTTCTTTTGAGAAGAGCTCAAAGACCCCATTTCTTTAGCTTGTTATTAAACAGTATTTCTTTACACTGAACACATGATAAATCCAGGCATATGAGATGGGAGGGATCTAGTGAGAAAGAGCCTTGGCAGTGGCTGTAAGGCTGGGCAAGGGGAGTTCAGTTTTCAGTGACAGAGATGAAACAATACCTGGACTGGACCTGAGTCTCCTTAAGTATGCATTGGTCAGAGTGGCGTGTGGACAAACCCATCTTCAAAAGGTTCCTAGTCCATGGTTTAGGCTGAGATGCTGTCTGTGTGCATATCTAAATGGGAATGGGATGCTCCAAACACATCCACTTGCTTTTAATAATTCTGTAACATCTGAAGGAGGAGAAAGGAGGACATTTGACACTGGATACTTGTTTTGAAAAATGAGGACACACATATATGGCAGACAGCATAGGGTCCTTTCCCTCTTCCGTCTTTTTGAAATGTTAAATATTGCAAGGCTTGTTAAGGTATGGCAGAAGAAAATAATTTTTATAAATTCTCTCCTTGGGTTAGAAACCAGAGGTTCTTTAAAGTTAGTGCAGTGTGAACCTGGAGGTACTCTGGCTGTTCAGTTACAGATATTCCACGTGGCGTGAGGAGTGTGGCTGTTCAGTTACAGATATTCCACGTGGCGTGAGGAGTGTGGCTGTTCAGTTACAGATATTCCACGTGGCGTGAGGATTGTGGCTGTTCAGTTACAGATATTCCACGTGGTGTGAGGAGTGTGGCTGTTCAGTTACAGATATTCCACGTGGCATGAGGAGTGTGGCTGTTCAGTTACAGATATTCCACGTGGTGTGAGGAGTGTGGCTGTTCAGTTACAGATATTCCACGTGACATGAGGAGTGTGGCTGTTCAGTTACAGATATTCCACGTGGTGTGAGGAGTGTGGCTGTTCAGTTACAGATATTCCACGTGGCGTGAGGATTGTGGCTGTTCAGTTACAGATATTCCACGTGGTGTGAGGAGTGTGGCTGTTCAGTTACAGATATTCCACGTGGCATGAGGAGTGTGGCTGTTCAGTTACAGATATTCCACGTGGCGTGAGGGGCGTGGCTGTTTAGTCACAGATATTCCATGTGGTGTGGTTGATTTCAGAGTGCTTGCAGATTGGGAGAGATCCCATTTGGCGTGGCATTGGAAGGGGTGTCAGGCTCTTCCTGCACCAGCTGTTTCCTGCTACCATAACCCCCTCCCCAACAGCCCTCAGGACACCATGATTTTCATTTATTGTGTCCTAGAGACCAGGATTACAGAACTTCTTAGACACGTGAAGCGGACAAATCTTCCCCTGTTAAAGCAGAATTGACTGGAAATCTGAAATCATCAATGCTGGGGAGACGGTATCTCCTTCTGTGCAAGAATTCTTGCTTCCTTGAAGATTGCACAATGGAGTCCTTTAGTTTTGCTAGTTTTCAGTTCTTTCTGCACAGGTTTGGCATGTCACTTCTCCTAGGTAAAGTGACTCATTGTCTCCAGTTGAAAATTCACTTCTCAGAGTCTCCGAGTACTTGGTCCTGTGTGAAGCTCTCTCCCCATCCCTTGTTATTTTCTTGAGACTTGCTTGGCTGGGTGTATGGCCTGACTCTGAGATCTTTCTAAAATTAAAAACTGAGGTGACAGGTAATCTATGAACATCTTTATTTTCGCCATTTCCACCACCATCCCCATCTCACCCCACTCCCTTCTTTCCAACTGGTCCCCTCACAACTTCATGCCTTTTGTGTGTGCATCACTGCCTTTAATTGGGGTTACTTGCATGAGCACAGGGAGGGACTTATTTATCGGAGCACCAGCCACTTACAGTGGCTACACAGCTGAAAGAAAAGACACCCCATCTCCCAGCAGCCATTAACTGACCCTCAAAGAGGGTAGAGGCCTTGTGTGCCCCATCTCGGCTGGAATGCTGGTGGTTCAATCTTTTGAAGGTCTGAGTTTGTGTGCAGTGGCCATGCTATGACCAGAAGACGTCTTTGTACAACACACCTCCTCCCTCCAGCTCTTCGGTTCTTTCCCCCCTTCTTCCATGGTGTTCTCCAAACCCCAGAAGAGGTGATGCAGATGTCTTATTTACAGCTGAGAGCTGCACCTTTCCTCCCGGGTCTTCACCCCGCTCTGAGCCTCTGTGCTAACTGCTGTCTTCTGCACGAAGCCTCTGGGTGGAGGCTGAGCAATCTGTGATAGGAACATGAGTTTAACCATTTAGCAAAACAACAGTAGTTGGCTCCGTGGGGGAGAATGACACCCTCTTGCTCCCCTTCCTCCTCCTCCTTTCAAATTGATGTGTGTGTGCCTGCTGCTCTGTGTATGTGACATGTGTGTGCAGTACCTGTGGAGGACAGAAGAGGGCATCAGAACCCCCCTGATGTGGATGCCAGAAACTGAACCTGGGTCCTCTGAAGGAGCAGCAAATGCCCTAAACCAGTGAACCTTCCCTCTCCAGCCCTCTGTGAGGTCTTCCTTCATGGGTGTGTTCTGGATCAGATATGAAGTGATATCAGGAGGGTTTAATGGTGTCACGATTAAGATGGGGAGTAGTACTTACTGCCCCAAACCCCTAATTTAGCATGCCTGTTCTGCTTTATTATTCAGGGTTTTTGTTTGTGTCCATATTTTCCCATATTAAAATGCTTTTTGAATACACTATACTTAAAAGTTTAGTTGAGTCTTCTTTGTTTTTATTGGACACAGTTTTCCTCTTCAGTGTGATGTAAAAGGATAAAAGTAATTGATAAAGGGGACTAGCAAATAGGATTTACTGTTCTGGAGAGTGACTTTTCCTCAGCAGGGTACCCTTTCTTTGAAAAGCAAAATTGTTTGCTTAAATCTTACAAGAGGAAACATTATCCAACAGAATTTTCTCACATTTAGAGTGTGCAGACAGTGGCGCCTTGGGAGGTAACACTCCTCAGAGTTCCTTTTGCTCCTTTTGACCCCGAGATAATTAGCGGGAGGGCTAGTGGGATCTTGACAGAGACACAATTGCCTGGGAGATTTAGTTTCCAGCTGCCCGGCTTCAGCTCCATCACCATCTCCTGTCATTGGGGAGAGTGTCAGCAGGTCTGTCAGGGGTAGATGCAGCTGCTGAAGGGACGTCCTGAGGCCCCTGACCTTGACCTTGGCTGGGGTCTTCTCTGACCTTGACCTTGGCTGGGGTCTTCCTTTGTGGGGCTGCCATAGGTGTTCTCCCTGGACATGCGCCTCTCTTGTTTCTCTCACGGTTTTGTTTATCGAATGTTCTTTGAGGCTAGCTTGGGTGAGGCCTTCCAGACTCTCTGTGTACGCTCCCCCTGCCATGTACAATAGCCTCCTTTAGTATTAAAGGTTTCCCTGTCTTTTGGTCTGTTTTGTATAGACTCAGGCTCCATGACTACCCCAGTTTTGGGCCTGAGTCTCGTAGGTGAGGCAGCTGAGGTGGTAGCTGCTGGGTGCCACTACTGAATAGGGTCTTAATTTTTTAAAGATTTATTTTAAATTAGCGTGTGTGTGTATGTGTGCATGCATGCATGTGTGTGCATGCATGTGTGTGTGTGTGTGTGCATGTGTGTGTTTGCATGCATGTGTGTGAGTGAGTGCAGTGCCCTCAGAGACTAGAAGGGGGTACCAGAACCTTGGGAACTGAATCACAGATAGTTGTGAGGTTCCATGTGGGTGCTGACAACTGCAAGAGCAACAAGTGGCCCTAATGCTGAGCTGTCTCTCCAGTCCCCAGGCAGCTGTTATTAAGACACAATGTGCTCAGACACCAGTGACTGTCAGACTTTCCCTGTCAATGGAGGTGACAGATTTTACACACATGCACACACACATTAAACACACAGGCACACATGTGCAGACACACACACATGCATGCATGCACATACACACATGCACATACACATGCGCACACACACATGCACGAGGCATGAGAATCATAAAGAAAAAGCAGCAAGCATTTGTTTCATCTGTTATGTGGCCTAGGAAGTAAAACACCACCAACAAAGTTGCAGCCCCTTGGGTCCCTGTCCTGACTGCATTTCCCACCCTCTGCTTAGTCAACAGCTACTGACCCGAACTGGGTGGTTTCTATTCTTACACATTTCTTTTCTCTTCTCCTATCTGTGTTGTGTGTCTTCGCATGGATGTTGGTAGTTAGGAAGATGTGTGCATTCTGGGACAGGATTATCCAGGCTCCACAGAGGATGTGGTGATTCATCTCTGCCGAGCGGGGACATCCATGAGAAGAGCTCCAGGCCCCTGCTTTGTCCCTTCTGCTTGGCTGTTGATTATCTTAGGACACAGCCTGGCTTCTTGTTCTCTGGGGACCTGTACTCAGCAGGGCGTTAGGGAGCAGACTGTCCCTAGCGTCTCTCTGGAGCTGGTGAGGTCTGCGCTTGCTTTCCTCCTGAACCGTGTGTGCTGGTCCTGTCCACCCAGGAAGCCGTGGTGGTTTTGCCTCCAGAAGTTCTGCTTTAAGGTTGTCCTTCCTTTCCTGATTTTTTATGCGGGATACACAGTCCCACTTTCTTATGCGGGATACACAGTCCCACTTTCTTATGTGGGATACACAGTCCCACTTTCTTATGGTGGATACACAGTCCCACTTTCTTATGTGGGATACACAGTCCCACTTTCTTATGGTGGATACACAGTCCCACTTTCTTATGCGGGATACACAGTCCCACTTTCTTATGCGGGATACACAGTCCCACTTTCTTATGTGGGATACACAGTCCCACTTTCTTATGGTGGATACACAGTCCCACTTTCTTATGTGGGATACACAGTCCCACTTTCTTATGGTGGATACACAGTCCCACTTTCTTATGCAGGATACACAGTCCCACTTTCTTATGCGGGATACACAGTCCCACTTTCTTATGGTGGATACACAGTCCCACTTTCTTATGCGGGACATTTCAAGGAGCCAGTGGGTGCTGGAAACCTTGGGTAGTCTTGAATACGATGCACACGTGCTTTTCCCTGCATGTACTCACCAATTGTGAGCTTCATTTACACTTTAGGTACACTGAGAGACAGAGTAAAACAGAACAATTACAGCAGTACAGCCTGCTGTGGGAGCTGGGGAGATGACTCAGCTGGTAAATGCTTGCTGTGAAAGTGTGGGGACCTGAGTTTGACCCCATGGATTAGTGGTGTGTTCCTGTAGCCTCAGCACAAGGGGGTGGAGAAAGGTGAATCTCCTGGGCTCACGGAACAGTCCGGCCAAATCAGCAAGGACCTGGTTCAGGCAGAGAGTCTGTCTCGAGAAATAAGGTGGAGAATGCTTGAGAAAGACACTTGCTATTGATGTATGCTCTCTCTCTCTCTCTCTCTCTCTCTCTCTCTCTCTCTCTCTCTCTCTCTCTCTCTCTCTCTCTCTCTCTCTTCCCATCAGTTACTGGATGAAGGATCCCTGATGACAATTGGGGTAGTCAACAATCTGATCACAGGAGATGGCCAGTTCAGGCTGCCTAGCCACTATTGCTGGGAGTCTTAGCTGGGGTCGTCCTTGTTTGTTTTGTGGGACTTTCCCTTGCACCGGGTTTCTAACTGACCCCCAAAGCTCCCCCTTTCCAGTCACCCCAGTCACCTCTCTCAGTATTCCCCCCTCCACCCACCCCACCAACCTGATTCCTCAAGTCCCTGCCCCCCAGTCCTCCCAGGAGATCTCCCCATTCCCAGGGAGATCCATGTGTCCCCCCACTTGGGCCCTCCTTGTTACCTAGCCTCTCTGTAGATTGTAGCATGGCGAGCCCTTCCTCTATAGTTAATATCTACTTATGAGTGAATATATACTATGTTTGTCTTTCTGGGTCTGGGCTACCTCACTCAGGATGATTTTTTTTCTAGTTCCGTCCACTTGCCTTCAGTTTTTCTGATGTCATTGTTTTTAACAGTTAAGTAACATCCCTTTGTGTAAATGTATCACAATTTCTTGATCCATTCTTTGTTTGAGGGACACCTAGGTTGTGTCCAGTTTCTGGCTATTATGAATAATGCTGCTATAAACATAGTTGAGCAAGTGCCCAAAACTCATGTCTAAGTAGAGCAAAGACCTCAGTATAAATCCAGTTACACTGAACCTGATAGAAAAGAAAGTGGGAAGTTGTAGAGAACTGTATAGTGCCGCGCCTTAAAGATGGCACTATGCAGCTCTCTACATGAAGTATCCTTGAACACTCTGGCATGGGAGACCACTTCCTGAAGAGAACACCAGTAGCACAGACACTAAGGTCAACAATTAATAAATAGGACCTCCTGAAACTGAAAAGCTTATGTAAGGCAAAGGCACTGTCAATTGGACAAAACAACAGCCTACAGAATGGGAAAAGATCTTCACCAACCCCATATCAGACAGAGGGTTGATCTCCAAAATATATAAAGAACTCAAGAAACTAGACAACAAAAACCCAAATAATCCAGTTAAAAAATGGGGTACAGACCTAAACAGAGAATTCTCACCAGAAAAATTCCAAATGGCAGAGAAACACTTGAAGGAATGCTCAACATCCTTAGCTATCAGGGAAATGCAAATCAAACAACTCTGAGGTTCCATCTTTCAACTGTCAGAATGGCTAAAGTCAGAGACATAGATGACAGCTTATGCTGGAGAGGATGCAGGGAAAGGGGAACACTCCTCCACTGCTGGTGGGAATACTTGTACAGCCACATTGGAAATCAGTATGGCAGTTCCTCAGAACATTGGAAATCAATCTACTTTAAGACCCAGCGATACCACTCTTGAGTGTACACCTGAAGGATGCTAATGTTTATTTTTTTAATTGGTTTGTCTTTTTGTCACTGAGTTCTTCGGATTCTTCCTAGATTCTGATCAGATGAACAGTTTGCGAACATTGTCTCATTCTGTAGGTGGTCTCTTTGCTCCATCATTGTCTTTACAGAGCAGCAGTATGTAACATCTTAGCGTAATCCTGTATCTATTTCAGCTTTTGCTTCCTGTGTTTTGGGTCTTGTCTAAACACATCGGCAATGGTCTCAGCATCCTGAAGAATTTCCCCTATGCTATTTTTCTATAAGTTTCATGTCTTACAGTTAAACTTTTAGTGCATTTGAGTTCTTGTGATTGGTGAGCGATACATATCTAATTTCCTTCGACAGGAGAAGTTTTTCTAAGTACTATTTGTTGAGAAGATTTTTTATCACTGTGTGTTCCTAGAACCTTGGTGAAAAGTCAATTCTGTTGGTCTCTGTGTCTGTCTCATGTAATATCATGTTCTTTAGATGGCTATAGTTTTGTAATTTATTTTGAAGCTAGATAGTATAATGCCTTTTAAATTCTATTTTTTTTGTCCTTGATGGTTGTTTGGAGTGTTTTTCATTCTAAACAAATGTTATAATTTTTTTCTAGTCATGTGAAGAATTATTTGATATTTTGATAGGAATTACATTGAACCCTACTAAGGGTCGCATAGGCATTTCAACAATTTTGATTCTTCTAGTCCATGAACATGGGGTATCTTTCTCATCTCCTTCCTTCCCTCCCTCCCTCCCTCCCTTCTTTTTTCCCTCCCTCCTTCTTTCCTTCCCTCCCTCCCTTCTTCCTTCCCTCCCTCCCTCCCTCCTTCCTTCTCTCTCTCCCTCTCTCCCTTCTTCTTTCCCTTCTTTACTTCCTCTTTTCCCCTCCTTTTACCTTATTCTCCTTCCTTCCCCCCCTTCAGTTTAATCCACAATATTTTATAATTTCATGGTCAAAGTCTTTTATCATTTTGGTGAAACTTATGTTTTGTAGCTATTGCAAATGTTATTGCTCTCTTGATTTCTATTTCTGATAAGTTTATCAATGACGAGTGTGTGCTGGTTTGTAGTACTCTAGCATTGTGCTGTATTCCGAGCCCTGGATATTGGCATTTTTTTGATCGTAAACACTTCCAACTTCTGCCATGTGGTATGCCAGTTATTAGCTAATTACATATGACGTCCTTATGTTGAGACATGTTCCTTATATTTTTAGTTTGCTCAGCTGCCAGAGCTGAGAGGTGTCTTTCCCCAACACTTGACTGATATATTTAACACATGTGACCATTTCTATGGTTCACGAAAGGTTCGTTATACAAGGTGGCTGCAGTCTCCCTTAAGCTGCTCAGGAGCAAACAACTCAGAAGGGTACCCCATCCGCCCACACTTGTGTGTCCTGCATGGCACAGACACAGCCTGATGATAGCAACCCTGACTGGACAAGCTGCTCTGTAGCCTTCCTGCTTGGAAGTCCTGATGTTCAGTCATTTAGGTTGGGCTTTGAGCATCCATGATCTGACAGGCAAGATAAGTGAACGCCGTGGTAGCTGTAAAGTGACGTGTAACGTGAGGACCACCTCCACACAGAGAACGCAGAGACAGAGAGTGGATGGGAAGTGATTCAATGTTTAGTTAAAAGGTAAAAACACAAAGATTTATGCAGTTTATAAAAATACAGTTTATATTATAAAAGGATATGTCACCAAAAGAAAGAAAAATGAACATTTTATAAATCCCGTGTAGAAAGATCCCTTTGGAAGTGACATTTCATGGCATTTGGGGGGAGACGTCACTGATTTTTTTATAAAGTCAGTTGGGTTCAAGACTCTGCCATTGGTTGGCCCTGAGACTTATGAAGAGCGTGGAGTCCCTGTACATCTTTGCTTTTTGATCTGTTGTACCCAGGCACATTGCTGGGTAAACACAAACATCTGGCTATTATATATCAAAGTTGGTTAATTCTCTGACTTTATCCACTGAGCAGATACCCCCTCCCTTGCTCATTTCTGCCATCCTTCAGGCAGTGCTCAGTGGATAAAGCCAGAGTGGCTCATCACTGTGACTGTGGGACACAAAGGGCTGGCTACATGGAACTGGCAACCGGGGTGGTAGAGAGCTTGGACCAGAACGTATCTGGACTCTGAGCCACAAAGTCCACTCCTCAGAGACCTGCTTTCTTCAGCGAAGCCCCAACTGCTGAAGTGCCAACACCTGCCCAAACAGCCAGCAGCAGGGAGCCACGTGTTCAGATTCAGAGCCCGTGGGGGGACATTTCACACTCAGCCTGTAACCCCCGCGGTGGTCTCTGCTCTGTGGATCTTACAGAAAGCTGGAGTAGTCCACTCACCTGCAAAATAACACTATTTTGGTTTGAGCATTCAGAAGAACTTTAATGGCTTCTGGGCGACGCCTTGACGGAAGGTAGAATCTTTGACAGAAAATGGAGGCTGTGGAGGCGATGGCAGAGGAATGCCTGTGGGCAAGAGCAAGGGCTGGGCGCCCTAGTTTGGTAAACACCACCAACAGGAGCCACCTGGGGAGGAAAGGATTTATTTGGCTTCCACATCCACATTGCAGCTCACAGTTGAGGGAAGGAACTGGAGGCGGGAACTGAAGCTGAGATCATGGAGGAAGCTGCTACTTGCTTTCCACAGCCTACTCATCTTGCTCCCTTACTCAAGCCAGGACCACCGGCCTAGGGGCGGCTCTGCCCACAGTGGGATGGACCCTCGCGCATCAATTGCTAACCATGAAAATCCCTTCCAGAGTGCACAGACCCATGTGAGGGATGCACCACCTCCATTGAGATCCCTCTTCCTAGGTAACTCGAGTTTGTGAGGCTGAGGCGAGCTCCGTCTGTGTCAGTAGTCTCCACTGTCCAACTTAACATTCACCTCCCGCCATCTTGAGATCAGCCCTGCTCCTTGTGGTGGGTAGGAAGCCGTATTCTTTCCTGGGTAGGCTGAGTTGGCAGCACTGACGGTTGATGGTGATGCTGCAAGGCCGCTGGAGTTCACTGAGTAACAAAGGTGCCTGGCTTCTGTTGAATTTTTGCTTCCCCCTTGCATTCTTTTTACTGAGAATGCAAAGTCCCACATCCACAGAGACCCGAGAGCAGGTCTGAGAGTCAGTAAGAAGTCAACCCTTTGAATGGATAGCATGCGGTCAATACAGTTTCCAGAAGTACGGGCATGGAGGTCTTGTCCTGTAGGTGACTCACTTATTTAGCTGCTTCCCAATGTGGTGCTTGTGAGGCACGAGTTGTCTGTTGGGTGTTAGGCTCTGGTGACGCAGAGGGTATGAGGCATCGTTTCTGATCAGAAGGAGTTCATGGTTTATTTGGATGGCTGTGCATATGTGTGTGCAACTGTGGGCTGACGCGACTGTCGTGGAACAGTGTTTTTATTAGTTGTTTATGACAGCATGTGTCAGAACACACTGCAGCAAGTGTAGTGAGAACATGAGAGGAAGCAGCGGGCTGTGCGGCCAACCTTTAACCCCTGCTAGTGTTCACTACAGCACTTCCATCTTCCTCAAGACTTCCCTGACCCCGTGTTAAAAAGGCAACCCCCGCCCTTGTGGAGTGCCCTTTCCTCCTCCTCCTGTGGGGTTTTCTTGTTGCATTTCTTGTCTGTGGCCCCGGTGGCATATCTGAATCACCACCTCAGAGCTTCCCAGCTCAAGACAATGGATTCCTCCCTGTCACCTTGATTGGGCTCCTCTGGTAGTTCAGGCTTCTCTCTTGGTGCAGCCAGACATTAGCTGAGCCTGCAGACTTTGGCAGGACATCTGGGATGGTTCTCACTCAGCTGGTGCTGCCCATCAACACATTTTCACATTCCCTCTCTCTGTGGGCCGCACGTCCTGTTGTGTAGAAATTGGGATCCAACAGGAGCTGTCTCATGAATGAACGTTTTAAGAGACAGGGAGTGCAGTGGGTCAGGCCAATTGAAGGCTGCATCTGGATTTGAAACAGTGCCAGTTGGCTTTAGTCCCATCGTATCTGGGCCCAGGGTGAAGGAGTGCATGGAGAAGGATGTTACTCAGTGCATGGTGATTGGGCAATGAGAGAACATGTAAGAAAGAACGAGAGTAGGAGAAGGAGACAGGGAGAAGGGGGCTGGGCTCTCAGTCTCTGCTTCTGGAGCGTGCCCCAGTGACCTAACTTCCTCTCTTCTCCTGAAAGTGCAACCGCCCATTCGTAATGCTACAGGCTGGCGACTGACCCTTCAAAGGATGAGCTTCCGAGTTCCACATCTCACCTCTAGCACGGAACCCTTCTGTTGGTCCAGTGACCTGCTCCTCCTTACTGCTGATAGGCTAGAGGTAACAGAAGAGCATGCTGGGAGGAGGGCTGCCCCCCTTGTTGGGAAATACTCTCTGCCATACCTCTCCTAGCTTCCATGCAGAATTTACTTTCAGGTCCATTTCCTGATGATTCTTGGTAAGGCATGAGCACCCGTCCACGTGTATATCAGGCGTCTAGAACCAGGCCTGGCCACACAAACACACAGAAGAAGTAGGTGTTGGAAGCCAGGGGACATGAGTTCTAATACTGCTCTATTTTGCAGTTCTCTGGTGCTTCCCAGGTGGCACTGTGCTTCCTTACTCCCTGCTGTGTTTCTGGGGGAGGGGCACAGCAGGGAGTCCATGCTCAGTAACAGTGGTGAAATGAATAAGACAAGGTCAGCTGGGCTCTGAAGGAAAAACGACTCTTGCTAAGGAGAGGAGAGCCCAGGCTGACAAGAACCTTTGGGGTCCAGCCCCAAGACACTCTTCAGGGTTCAGAATCAGATGTTACAGCAAGTGAAAGGGATTTTTTCTGAGGGCGAATAAACGAACTCCCGTGTTTCTCCGAGTCTGTTTATTGTTCTGCTTCTACTCGGATTCTCTTACCCTACTTCTGACTTTCCCTAGCTTCTTCTCTTTAGCCTCAAAACTCTCTTCCTCCTAGGAGCCTGGAAGAGATAAAGAAATTACAAGGGTTACCTCTCATTCGTCAAAAGCACATTCCTAGGGTAAGCGATAAGGAGTTGAGCCATTACCATGGCAACACAAAAGGTTTCGAAGTTCTAGGAGTTAAATTGTAACCAGACAGGGGTGGGGACACAGTGCCCAGTGACAGACTTTGAGACATAGGTCTATTGTTAACAGACCTGGCTATTGGAGGAGGAGGAGACCGCTTGTTGGTTCCTGGCCGCCCGGGTAGCTTAGACTCGAAATAATCACACAGAAAATATGTTAATTAAATCACTGGTTGGCCCATTAGCTCTAACTTCTTACTGGCTAACTCTTACATATTAATTTAACCCATCTCCATTAATCTGTGTATCGCCACCTGGCAGTAGCTTATCGGCAAAGTTTCGACAAGTCTGACTCTGGCTGTGGCTCCATGGCTTCTCTCTGATTCCGCTTTTCTTTCTCCCAGCATACAGCCTAGCTTTCCCTGTCTACCCAAGTTCTGCCCTGCCCGGCAAAACAGTTTCTTTATTCATTAATGGTAATCACAGCACACAGAGGGGGCTCCCACATCACCTTGGCAAGCAAAGAATTGGCAAGCTTTTCTCAGGATGCTTGGTTGGACGTCTGCGGCTCTGATGTCTGACCTTGTGTATAGCTGTAAAGTCTTAAACTTATGATCTATTTACACAAAGGCTTTAGTCTAGTTTGAACTTGCTCTAGGGCAAAAGTGAATTGTGTGTCTCCTAAGTACTTGGGTTTAAGGCCTGCACCACCACAACGCCCCCATCTTAAGCCATTAGAAATAGTCACCAACAGGTAAACAGAGCTGTGTTACATGATTATAAAGACACGTGGCTTGTGTTTTTCATCCATACTGGGGTAAAAAGAAACCCCAATTATCTTCAGTTAGGTTCAGCCACAGTTACATTAAACACCCACACAAAATCCTTTCTTTCGCCCCGTTGTTTGTGAAAAGTACCAATAAAAGATGTTTTTGTGCAAATGACTCATAGAGGTGTTCACTCAGAGACCGATTTTAATTCCTAAGCCTCAGAACGACACCTGTGGGAACCAGTGTCAGAAATGAAGGCAGTTCTGGAGACACGAAGCATTCCTTCCAGCCTTCCTGAGCTGGCCTCCTGCTAACAAGGCCCAGGGTGCTCCCCTGCTTCCTGTCTCCAAGAGGTGGGGGTGACCTTGAGCATCTGACATCTGTGCTTCTGCAGGTTGGTTATCTTTGTCTGTGGGAGCTTGTGCGACTGAAGCAGCCTCTAGACGTGCTGCCACCCCTGCTCCAGACTGTCCCCAAGCAGGGCCGGCCTCACTGCTGCCCTCCCAACAGATCCCTTCACTCTGAGCCCCACACTGAGTGTTTCCAAGATGGTGCGTCTAGCACATATACCTTACCTCTTGATGAATGTGTAGTGTCTTAGGTTTTTTTGTTTTTTTGTTTGTTTGTTTGGCTTTGTTTTGCTTAGTTTGGTTTTTTTTGGTCATGAAGCCCCAAAAGCAATTTGGAGAGAAAATGGTTCTTTTTGCTTACTCTTCCATATTATAGTTCATAATCAAATGCAGTCAGGGCAGGAACTTAAACAGGGCAGGCATGTGGCGGCAGGAGCTGCTGCAGAAGCCGTGGAGGGGAGCTGCTTACTGACTCGTTCCTCATGGCTTGCTCAGCCTGCTCTCCAATAGAGCTCAGGACCACCAGCCCAGGATGACATCACCCACAATGGGCTGGGCTCTCCTCCACCAATCACTAGTTGAGAAAAATACTCTACAGACTTGCCTGCAGCCCCATCTTATGGAGGCATTTTCTCAGTTGAGGTTTCCTCCTCTCAGATGACTTCAGTCTGTATCAAGTTGATATAAAACTGTCCAGCACATGTAGTGTATAGGTAATGTATGTGTATATTTACACACATGACAACTTTTTTCTTGGCATTTTTTTTAGTGTTTGTGTGTTTGGATGTATATAGGTGCATGTGTATGTGTGTGGGGGTACATGCATTAAAAAACATGTGTGGATGCTTGTGGAGGCCAGAGGTCAACCTTGGGAGTCATTCCTCAGAAAGCCGTCCCACCATTTTTTTAAATTTAAATTTTTTAAAAGTTTATGTGTATGAGTGTTTGCCTGCATGTATGTAGTGTACTGTGTGTGTGTGTGTGTGTGTGTGCGCGCGCGCCTTGTGCTTGAGGAAGCCAGAAGAAGACATCAGATACCAAGGAACTGAAATTAAAAACAATCGGCGGCTAAAATCAACTTTATTTTTACAGATAAGGTCAGTTGAAGGTCTGGTCCTGCAGGGTCACTTGGGCTTGGGCTCCTGTAACCTTTTGTGATTGTTTTATCTGGTGGCAATGCGTCATACCTGCCCAGAAGCACCGAGGACGTTTCTCTCTGTGTTGACAGTCTCTTTGCAGAGCGTATGCTGATTAGTGTCCACTCAGTGGGGAATCCAAGGCTCCCAGTCAAGAGAACAGGCGACTTGTCAGACCTTTAAGACGTTTTATCAAGTGCCCCCTGGTGCCCTGGAACCTAGTTGGCCTTGGAGGTCAAAGGTCCATCACTGAACCTGAAAGTCCCAGATTTGGCTCGGCTGGCTGGTCTCTGAGCTCCAGGGATCTGTCTGCCTCTACTTCCAGTGTGCTGGGCTTGCAGGTGCCTGACATGGGAGAAAGGCATCGCTGCTGCCGTGTTTGAGCCACCTTGATTCATGACATTCTTGTAATCCGTGACTACAGAAGTTCATGTGACTATTTTCGTGGTAGAACATGTCATCTGGGGCAGCCTGAACCTGTGTTGCCAGGCAGCACCTATTCATATTTGACTCAAAGGAGCAAAGAGAACTCTTGCCTATGACGATGGGTAAGATTTGGGTTTGAAGTGATAAAACATTCTGTCACTGGCAAGCGATGGTGGCTGCACACATTTGTAAATATGCTAAAACGTCCTGAATCACACTCTAAGTGGACAGATTCCCTGCAGGAATGGCTGGAGAGATGGTAAACATGGGGCTCTGAGTGTGATCCCCAGCACTCACATGAAGAGATGCTCAGTAAACCCTGCCCAGGAGAGGGAGAGTCGAGTTGATGCAGCCAGCCAGTCTGCTTAGCAAGCCTCAGGTCCCATTGAGAGCCTGTCCCAAGAAGCAAGGTGGGGCTAGCCAGCTGGCTCATGGGTAAAAGCACTTGCCATCAAACCTGGTGACCTGAGTTCAGTTCCCTGCATCTACAGGGTGGAAGGAGAGAATTTGTTGTGTGAAGTCTTTACTCTTTTGACTTTTTTGGGGGCCCACTACCCAGCTCCCAGAGAGGCTTCTTCTTAGTTAGGAATGCCCGGCCTTAGCTTAGCTTGTTTCTTGCCAGCTTTTCTTAACTTAATTTATCCCAACTACCTTTTGTCTCTGGGCTTTTTCCTTTTCTTACTTCTGTATATTTTACATTCACTCTTTCTTCGTGGCTGGGTGGCCGGGTGGCCGGGTGGCTGGGTGGCCGGGTGGCAGGTCCCCGGAATCCTCCTCTCTTTGTTGTCTCGTTGCTCCTCCTCTTCCTCATTTCTCCTTCTATTTATGCTCTCTGCCTGCCAGCCCCACCTATCCTTGCTCCTGGCTCACTAATTTTTTAATTGATTTTTATTAAGCTCTACATTTTTCTCTACTCCCCTCCCTGCCTCTCCCCCGCCCCCCTTCAACCCTCTCCCATGGTCCCTTCGCTCCCAGTTTACTCAGGAGATCTTGTCTTTTTCTACTTCCCATGTAGATTAGATCCATGTATGTCTCTCTTAGGGTCCTCATTGTTGTCTAGGTTCTCTGGGATTGTTATTTGTGGGCTGGTTTTCTTTGCTTTATGTTTAAAAACCACTTATGAGTGAGTACGTGTGATAATTGTCTTTCTGGATCTGGGTTACCTCACTCAAAATGATGTTTTCTAGCTCTATGCATTTGTTTGCAAATTCAAGATGTCATTATTTTTTTCTGCTGTGTAGTACTCCATAGGGTAAATGTACCACATTTTCCTTATCCATTCTTCAGTCGAGGGGCATTTAGGTTGTTTCCAGGTTCTGACTATGACAAACAATGCTGCTATGAACATAGCTGAGCACATGTCCTTTGGCACAATTGAGCATCCTTTGGATATGTACCCCAAAGTGGTATTACTGGGTCTTGAGGAAGGTTGTTTCCTAATTTTCTGAGAAATCACCACACTGCCATCCAAAGCGGCTATACCAGTCTGCACTCCCCACAGCAATGGAGGAGTGTTCCCTTTCCCCCACATCCTCTCCAGCATAAGTTGTCGTCACTGTTTTTGATCTTGGCCATTCTTACAGGTGTAAGATGGAATCCCAGAGTTGTTTTGATTTACATTTCTCTGATGACTAAGGATGTTGAGCATTTCCTTAAATGTCTTTCAGCCATTATAGAGTCCTCTGTTGAGAGTCCTCTGTTTAGGTCTGTACTCCAGGTTTTTTTATTATTATTATTTGTTCTTTTGATGACCAATTTCTTGAGTTCTTTGTATATTTTGGAAATCAGACCTCTGTCTGATGTGGGACTGGTGAAGATATTTTCCCATTTTGTAGACTGTCATTTTGTCTTATTGATCATGTCCTTTGCTTTACAGAAGCTTTTCAGTTTCAGGAGGTCCCATTAATTGTTTCTTTCAGAGTCTGTGCTACTGGGGTTCTATTTAGGAAGTGATCTCCTGTCTGGCTCACTATTGACTGATCTGCTCTTTGTTGGGACCATCAGGCGTTTTAGACAGGCAAGAATCACAGCTTCACAGAGCAAATGCTGTGAACAATGCAAATGCAGCACAAACAAAAGTCACACACCTGAAAATAATATTCTCCAACAAGAACTGACTCCTGCAAGCTACCCTCTGAACGCCCTGTTCCCAGTTAAGCACACATACATACAAATGAATAAATAAATATAAAACAAAACCAACAAGGTGGTGCATGAGAAAAGGCACTCGAGATTGACTTGAGATGGACACGCATGTTCACACACACAAGCACACAGTGCACACGCACATACAAATGGATAAATAAATATAAAACAAAATAAACCCCACAAGGATGGTGCATGGGAAAAGACACTCAAGATTGACATGCATGCACACACACATGCACACACACACACGCACACACACATACACATGCACACACACACACACAAAATAAGAAATGAGTGAATGAACATGAGACTCTGTGGGGACCTCCTGGTATTTCTTAATTGGAAGAAAAACTGCGTGGAACTTACATGTGACATAAGGCTCAAGAGATTCTCATGGATCTTCCATGGAAACACACAGAAAAGAACTAGGGTTCTATTCCCACTTCCTTTGAGCTTCCTGGAACACCACTGTAGATCATTCACTTGCTTCCAAAGGGAAGGTGACAGTGTGTTCATGCGGCATCCAGGACTTTTCTCCTGTTGTAAGAGGGACACGGCAGAATGGCCTGTGCAGCTGACCAGGTGGCCTTCAGACGTCTGAAGGACAAGCACCAACCTCACTGACACAGCCAGAGCTGTCACTGCTGACCTCGTAGTCACGTCGTAGAGTATGTGGCTCTCACAGCAGCCCTGCACCACATGGGAAAGAAGCCCCCCTCAAAGTCAGAGAATATAAGAAAGCCACGAATCATGGGATTTTCTGGGGGTGTTGTTGGGGACATCAGGAAGGCAGGTTATACTAAACCAGACAAAAGTCTGTTGTAGTCGCAGATGCCATTGTTAGCTTTTAGGTTGATGGGAGCTGGTGCTCCACTAAATCATTACATCCCCAAGTTTCACTTGATATTTGGAAAAAAAAAGCAGGTCAGACAAAGCGATGAACAAGAAATAAGTATTTAAGGGACTAGGGTGTAGTAAGGCAATTTGACTCTGTATCAGCAATGATCCAAGTCTCCATGATGATGTAGTAGTCGGTGGTTCAGTCTTGTAGAGTTTAACAAAGACATGGCTTTTGTTCTGGGGACTTCAGTTCCTGTTTTGTAAGATAGAGTACTTTCCCATTGTCTGGATCCACTGTAACTTGTCTGCTTGTTGATGGACGTTTGAATTGTTCCCATCTTTTGTCTGTTAAGAGAAGTTCTGCTAAGACTGCCTGGATGTCTCTGTGTAGAGACGCTTGCATCTCTCTTGACCAAAGCCTGGAATTTCTGGGATATGGGAAGCTCTGTTTAATTGTTTTCCATTTTAGTTGTTTTTCTGTTTGTTTTTCATGGTAGCTGTGTTGTGGGACATTCTTATGTGCTGTGTATGATGTCTTCACCGACACTTTCTGATATGGCTTTTGGATTCTGATGGATACAAGTTTTGAAAGGATTTGTGAAGGATCCCCCATCCTCCTAGTTTTTAAGTGAAATGGGTATTTTTGCATGCTTTTTTTCCTCGGTTACCTGTGAAAGCATGCCTTGTGTGCTGGCGAGGTGGCTTTGTTAGAAAAGGCCCCCGCCACACAAGCCTAATGCCTTGAGTTCAATTCCTGGAGCTCCCAGTGGAAGAGAGGACCAGCTCCCACTGGAAGAGAGGACCAGCTCTCAGTGGAAGAGAGGACCAGCTCCCAGAAGTTGTTCTCTGCCTTTCACATGTGCACTGTGGCACATACACACATGCGCACACACAAACATATGCACATAAACTTTTTAAAAAAAGGATGTAGCTTGCAAAGAGGTCCCCTTGTGTGACAGTAATAAAGGTGATCTCATTTTTGTTAGTTACTTTTCCATTGCCATGATTAAACACCACAGCAAGGCATCTTATAGAAGAAAGAGTTTATTTGGGCTCATGGTTCCAGAGTTATAGAGTCAATGATGGTGGGAACAGTATGGAGCAGGTGGCAGACTGCAGGGCAGGAAGCTACGTGTTTATATCTTGAATCACAAACAGAGTGAACTAGAAGTACATAGCTTTTTACTCAAACCTACATCCAGTGACGTACTTTCTCCAATGAGGCTGCAGCCCTTAACTTTCCCCACACAGGACCAACTAGGGACTAGGTGCAAATGCCCAAGACTGTGGAGGGCAAGAAGGGCTGGTGAAGAAGCAAGACGGACTCAGGAGGCTGCTGTCTTTCGCTGGAATGGCTGATGAGGCCCTTTACTTTTCAGGAGGACTGGCCCTGGCCCAAGTACTCTTCTTCTATGTGAAATACTTGGTGCTCTTCGGTGTTCCGGCTCTGCTCATGCACCTGGACGGGCTCACACCGCCACCCCTTCCCCGCTGCGTCAGCACCATGTTCAGCTTTACTGGGATGTGGAGGTCAGTCTCGTGGTTTAAGTCTTTTGGGTGTGTCCGGTGGGCTTGGCTGGCTTCAGAGAGTTTGGCTACTGTTTTTCCCCTTTACCAACACCACATTTGGTACTACACATTCTTTATCCTGCTAAGGTGATGGCAGTCCGGACTTTCGGACCTTCACAGAGTTATTACAAAGGTACGGAGGTAAGTGAGGCAGGACACACACAGGACTCTGATGTCTCATGGATGTGATAAAATACACCGGTCAAAGCAAAATAAGGGAAAAGGCTTCATTTTGGGTTGCTATTTGAGTGTAAAGACCAACATGGAAGCCTAGACATGGGAGCTTGGGAGGCAGCTGGTCACATTGTGGCTGCAGCTAGGAAGCAGAGAGCAGTAGATGCTGGTGTTTACCTTGTCTTTTTTTTTTTTTTTAATGCAATCCAGGACCCAAACCCGGGGAATTGTACCACCTGCTTTCAGGGCAGGTCTTCCCTCCCCAGCTAACCTACCCAAGATGGTTATACCTGGAGGCTTGTCTCCCAGGTGACTCTGGATCTGGTCAAACTGACAATGAATATTATCACAGACATGCTGTGAGGTCTTCACTCTGCTTTCCTCGAAAAGTGAGCGTGTAAGACACATCATTGACTATAAACAGGTGGAGTGTAACAGCCTAGGCCGGCACTCACTGCCGTTTACCCATTTGCAGGTTTTGAAAAACCTGGTCTGGTTGTCTCATCTCTTAAGTAACAATAGTAGTGTGCTGTACACATCTGTCTCCAGAAGTTCTTTTGAAGAGGAGGCAAGCCACAGAGAAGATGCTTCCAGATGCTAGCCCTCAACTTTGTGTTGTTCCCATGCAGGGTCCGTGCGATAGACTGGTGTTTTCTCTGAGTTCTTTGGCTGTTACTGACTTTTGTCCCCTGAACTTATGATTGGCCTGGGACTTTTTGTTCCTAAAGATTCCCAAGTCCCTTATCATTTTTGACGGCTGTTTTCCAGAAGGACTTGTTTGCACATGCGTTTTTCTGACATCCATCTTGTAGCAAGGGTCAGGATTGCTGTTGCAATGGCAGACCCAGTGGAAGAAGCTCAGGGTAGGTGCCGGCTCAGCAGGAGGAATCAGAGCCTACTTAAAACTTAGTCTTCAAGTTCCACGCCTGCTTCTTTCTAACTCTTCACCCTGTTCAGAGTTACTGTTCTGCCTCATTCATCTCTGTAGACCCAAGACAGAGGTAGCAGGAGAACTCAGTGAGTGTTGCCGCATCCCTGCTGCTCTTCTGGAGGACACAGGCAGCTTGCAGTGTTGCTTCTCCATAGCCATGTGGGCACATGTGGCGTGACCTGGGCCTCTGTATGCACGTGTTAGCTGTGTTCTGGCTTGCTTTACGGGGTTGGAGGTTTCCTGTAACTATAGAAGGGCAGCTCAGCAGCTCCCTGCATCTCCTTTGTCATTTCATCAAGCTCCAGGCTGGTCTTTTTAAAGCCAGGACTGGGGAAGGCTGGCAAAGGGACCCTTTTCACGGCTGGATAGTTTTTGTTGAGATGAACCTCACTGGAAGCTGTCATCCTGTGACCTGCTCAGAAAGGTCGCTTCCTCAGTTCGTGGTGGGGACCAGAAATGATTTGGGAACATGTCACAAGCATCTGGTGGGAGCCCTGCATGGCTTCTCTGGCTCTCTGTTTTGACCATCTGCAGTAATGTTCTTGGGAAGGATGTTTTTTTCTGGGCACTTCTGCAGGGTCAGCTGGAGTGGTCACCATGGTGACCAGGACAGTTTTCTTGTCCATAGTTACTAACTCATTGATTGCTACAAGGTTTTATACAGTGAAACAGATGACTGTTTTTGTTTTAATTAATCAAATTTAATTTTTTTTACATTTTAAGTGTGTGCATGTTTCTGTGTTTATATCTGTATGTAGCTTTGCATGCATGAGTGCAGGCGCCCTTGGAGCCCAGAAGATTCTTGACATTGGATGAAGTGAGGCTGAATTACAGTTATTTTAACTCATCTGGTGTGAGCATTAGGAATCGAATTTGTGTCCTCTTGAAGACTGAAGAGCAGTATACACTATTAACTGGTGGACCATCTCTCTAGCCCCCTTATTTAACTTGTTTTTGCCCAAGAAAGATCCTCAACTTACATCAACTACAGAGATGGATAAAACATATCCGCCATTGTCATGATCAGGAACAAATGGTTACTCTGTGGGGCTCCAAAGGGTGAGCCCTTGGAGCAATGGCAACTGAAAGTTATTTTTACAAGAGCACTTGATGAAAAGGTGAATAGATTCTCCTCTAGGACTGATGTAGGCTCCCATTCTAGCTTCCGCAGCACGCAAGGCTAGAAGGTTCCTTGGCTTTTTAGATTTATTGATCAAAGCAAGTGTCTGTGTGTCTATGTGAGCCTTTGTGAGTTTGTGTTGTGCCCCGTGTGTGTGCAGTGACTAAGGAGGCCCATGGTCATCAGATGCCCTGGAACTAGAGTCACTGGTGTTTGTGAACTGCCAGGCGTGGGTTCTGGGAACTGACCTTGCGCCCTCTGCAAGAGCAGGACAGGCTCTTACCCACAGCGCTGTCTTTGTTTTGTTCCTGAGACAAGGTGTGGCTGTGTAAGCCTCGGCTGGTTTTGAAATCATGAAATCGGCCTCCTGTTGTAGTAGGAGGCTGCTTATTTGTTCCCTGCTGCTCAGCCCTGAAATAATCACACAGAAACCATATTATTTGCAATACTGTTTGGCCAATAGCTTAAGCTTATTTCTGGCTAACTCATATCTTAAATTAACCCATCTTCATTAATCTATGTATCACCACGAGGCTGTGGCTTACCAAGTAAAGTTCAGACGTCCGTCTCTGGTGGGGCTACATGGCTTCTCCATGACTCTGCCTTTTTTTCTCCCAGCATTCAGTTTAGTTTTCCCCACCTACCTCTGTTCTGCTATGGGCTCAAAGCAGTTTCTTTATTACCCAGTGGAATTCACAGCATACAGACGGGAAATCCCACATCAACCTCCCAAATGTTAGGGTTACCACTGTGCACCATCACACCCAGTCCCTCCGTATTTTTAAGTTTCTTTCCAGTTTGGTAGCTGTACCTTGTGTCTTTGCACGAGGTAGCCTTTTCAGGTTAAACAGCCGAGTTTCAGAATCCATGTGAGCCTCTGAGCCGTGGTGCCCAGGGGAAAGCCCAGGAGAGGTTTTTTTTTCAGAAGAATAAAAGTGCTGACTATCTTCGTGCCTTTTGTGACTGTTCCTTCCTCACAGGGAGGTTTTTCAGTGTTGTGTGTGGGTGTGCATGGATGTCTGGTGTATGTGTGTGCTTGTGCAGTGTATGGGTGTGTGTACATGTATATGTCTGTGTAGTGCATATGTACATGTGTGTTCGTTAATGTGGAGGCCAGAGGTAAATGTTGGGTGTCTTTCTCAACTGCCCTCCATCTTCTGAGACAGTCTCTTGCTGAACCTGGAAGTCATTGATTGGCTAAGCTGGCTGGTCAGCAAGCTCTGAGGTTGTGCCTGCCCCTGCCTCTCCTGCACTAGGGTTGCAGACATCCATGACCATACCCAGCTTTGTTCTGTGGGTTTCATGTTACATTTCTGGGTGGTCTTTTATGGGAAGGCAAGTTGTGAAGTTGTGATGTCTAATATCTAACTTTACACCCATGTCTCTGGGCTGCACATGGGTTGTTGCTGCAGACCAGGAATGGCCCCCTCTTCCTGAGTGTAAAAAGAATTTAGTCAGGAGTGGAGGGGAAGCTGGCGGTGCACATGTTCTGCTGGGCTGTGGCGGAGGGGAGAGGTTTAGAAGTCTCCTGGAGGTTATCGAGTGATTCTCTCAGTCTTCTGGAAATAGGTATCGAGTGAAGCTTAGAACCAATAATGAGACTGTTATCAGCACAGCACTTTACACACCGAACACGAGGCTGGCTGACTGTGCCGTCTTCCACTCCACTTTGAATAGCAGGACCCCGATGCCAGCAGCCTGCTGGTTTATGTTGGCCATGAAGAACTGCTGCTCTCTCCGATGGCCCAAATCTACAGTTGGGATCTGCTGGGTCTGTTCACGCCTGTCCCCAGCTTTCCTTTCCACGGATCTCATTGAAATATTTACAAACGTAGCAAAGCCCCAAGGAGCAGCTGTATTCCTGTGGTGTGAGTTTTTCACGGCTATATGGGGCTGAGAAATTGAAATTTCTACGCTTTAATCTCTAGGTTTCATGTTTTAATTTAGAGGAGCTGAGATCTCTAATGAGGATCTTTTGCCAAGAGTCATTAAAGATGGCGTTGCCTGTCTGGTTCCGAATTAGCATTCTGATCGTGCCCCCAATTTGATTTCCAGCGATAGAGGTGAAGTATGCAAAGTGATAGGGTTTCCCACAGTGGCTGGTGAGTTATGGGTCAATTTCAGTTATCTCAAGAATCTCAGGCAGCTTGCCCTCCACACTGCTTGAATTACGATGCTTCCCCGTCTTTGCAGGCAAATTCATGCATCATCCGCTATCCCAGAGGAATCTGGATAGCAATTGGTGAGGGCTAGACTTTAATGCATGAGTACATCTTTAGGCTGGGAGGAGGAACAGGAGGAGGAGCCCAAGCACTTTCTCTCAGTGGGGCATCAATGGCCCAGACTGGGAGGTAAATAGAAGACTTTAGCTCTCTAGGTAGGGAGCTGGTTCTGCTGTGCAATCAACGGTAAATCCAGTGGTGGACGGCTGCCTCTTTGAACCTCCTGCCTCTGAATGATGCTTAGCCCCCAGCCATAGGGCAGGGTGCCAGGATGCTATGGCCTCCCAGCGTCGCTGGTACAGAACAGAGACTGGGTGAACCTAAAGAGGAAAGGGGAAGTGGGCTTTGTTCACAGGGCTCGCCGTATCCAGAGGGACCCTGGTCCCCAAGAGCTTGCTCCTCATCAGCTGTGAGACTCTGGGTAGTTGTTTCATTTTCTGGGCCAAGCTTCTACCTCTAAAGTGAGGATTTGTCCCATAGGATAATGTGATGATTGTTGGAAATGAGAATATAGTAGACCCCTGGGAAGTAATAAGTTTTTACTTTTTTTTTTTTTTTTTTTTTTTTTTTTAAGTGGGAGCAGGGTTGCTGGAAGCCTGGCAGAGCCAAAGGTGACCATGAGGTCTACTGCTGCTGGGCCAGGCCTAGGAACAGTGAGTGCTGAAGGGATTGGCTAAGCAAAGACTCCATCCAGTTGAAATCTAGAGCAGCCATGATCTGGCAGAGTGGGGTAAAGTCACGAGCTCACAGATGTCAACGCTCTTGTTCCTCAGCCCAGTCACACGGAAGTGGGATGGCTTCTTACCACATTATGCTACTCACGGGATTTGGCAAGTTGGCAGCCTCCTTGCACCTCATTTTTCGGGGGTGTTAAGGTGGACCGATGGCAGTACTTGCTCTGGCAGCTGCTGTGGGGGTTAATGGAGACCACACACTCAGCAATGAGCACAGGGCAAACACCAAATATTAGCTCAGTGCCATTGGTACAGATAGGAAAATTCATACCGGGCCTTTTGCTTTTTTACTTTCTAGTAAAGAAAGCCTGGAAGGGTGAGTGGTTGGAGATGTGGAAAATAGGTAGCACTGTGCAGAATATGGGTTTCATATGGAAGCATGTGGCCCCAGGTCTGCCCCAGGCCTTGGGTTGTTATTATTAATGAGCACACCCGCAGTGTCCTCTATGGGCACTGTACATCTTACTTCATTTACCTAACTCTTCCCTTTCTGGCCCTCATTCAGCAGACTCAGTAAATGCATTTTTCTTTATATTTTAAGAACTATTTTTTTTATGAACACAAACTTCCATTGATCAAAGTGGAAAGGAAATATGGAGTTGACCAATGTTCCATTTTGTGTCCTGGTTCATTTTGCTTCAAGGTCATCCTTTCCATTTTCCTTGTGTGGAAGATTTTTTTTTTGTGTCCAGTTATGGATGGACTCTTTGATAGAAGGCTTCTAGAACAGAAGCAGTGTGGCACAGGGAACACCTGGGCCTCTTCCTATGGAGGGCATTGGTCATCCCTCAGTCTTGCTAGTCAACAGAATATAGTGTTGGGGGCACAGGTGTGGGGCCAGGCTGCCTGTGCTTGGGTCCTGGTTGCCCTCGGGAAATCCATGCTGGAGCAATGGACGTGGAATGTCACTCACAAGTGCATGTGTTTGAATACTAGGTCCCTGGTAGATGTGATGTTTGGGGAGTTTGTTGAACCTTCAGGAGGTGGAACCTCACTGGAAGAGGCAGGTCACTGGGGGCTGTCCTTCAGGTTTATAGCTGGCCTTGCTTCCTGTGTGGTTCTGGCTCTTGATTCACTGGGAGAGCAAACTACCCATGTTCCTGCTGCTGCAGACATGAGCTGTTTCCCCCATCACTCTTTCTTGCCGTGATGGAGTCCAGCCCTTCAATTGCACGAGCTCAAACAAACCTCTCTTCCCCCACTTTTCTTGTCAAGTATTTATTTTGTCACAATGATGAGAAAAATGATGAATTCAATAGACAATCATGGTTTTCTAAAATTCTGCCCATTGCAACTTAAGAGCAAAGATTCCAGTGATTTGAACTGGTGTGTAACTGGTCTTTCTCTGTGCACTGTGAGCCACACCTGAAGGATGTTACACACATCATACATGACCACCATGGGTTCTCAGCCTTCCTCGCCTCCTAATTTTATTCATCAGGTGTTCTATGTGGTGTGTCAAAATATTATGTCTACTTTCAATTTTATTGAGAATGAATGCACCTTGAAGGGAATCTGGAAGGAGGAGTGTGTACACCTGCCTTAATTACAGTCATCATTCCACAAGGCTGTGCTTTGCCATAGATAGCAGGTGAGGGAGGAAGTTGCCAGCGCGAGGGGAGAAGACTTTCCATTCAGACTCTGATGCAAGGGAGTCTGACAGCTGCTTGTCTTCAGGGTTGGAGTTTTTCTAAGGGAAGTGCTGAGAAAAAAGAAATCTAACTCTCTTACACATCAAGTTGAGGAAACTGGATGCAGTGTTGGGAGTAAAGCTCGTCTAGAACATACTGTGGAAGCATTCAGATTCTGGTAATGATAACAGAGCGGCTGGAAATATGTAGCTGGTGTTCTGTGAGACAGTTCTGTAAGTGCTTTCAACTGTGTTGAGTGTGAGCCTGAGATAGGATGTGGAATTCAACAGGCTCCTTGATGTTGTCTTGGGTACCAACTCCCTAGAAACCCATTGTGGAAGTGGCGGAGAAGGGTTCTGTTGGTAGAGAGTTGGTTTGTAGGCACCAAAGACTAGGAGGAAGGAGCTGCCACATTAGTCCAAGTCACTGACTGGGTGGTGGTGTGGGTTTTTGAGTGCTTCCCCCGTTATGTTAGAGACAGAGAGCTGGAGGCTTCCTAGATGGAGGTTGGAAGGAGGCTTCTCTGATGGCCACACAGAGATGACTTTCTCCCATGGATGTCTCCCTCTACACCCCCTTAGCCTTTCCACCCCTTTATCCCACTCTACCCACATCGCTCCCCAGTTCTGTGTTGTAGAGAGTCTTCAGCAGGTTGGCATCTCAGAGGCCAAAGTCAGAAGTAAACATTCTCCTGTAGCAGCATTTCAATTGTATTTTAATAAATAAAGACTGCCTGAAGATCTGAGAGTAAAACAGTCCCACTGGTCAGCCTTACAGACCAGGTTATGGTAACACACACTTTTAATCCCAGTAGCCACACTAGTTGCCATAGAAATTGGGTGGGGCATGCCTTTAATCCCAGTGGTACACACCTTTAATCCCAGCCCTAGAGAGGAATATAAGACAGCGGAGACAGCTCTCAGACACAGTCTCCTTCTGAGATTTCTGGAGGCGGGATCACCATTTCAGACTGAGGTCACGGTAAGAGCCAGTGGCTGGTTGTTTTGCTTTTCAGATCTTCAGGTTGAACCCTAATTTCTGACCTTGAGCTTTTATTAACCATGCATCATTCTGCTTTTAGGTTTGTGTCTCTCCTGTGTAGCACATCTCTCCGTCAGGATATTAGGGGTCAGCAGAGGGGAGGGCAGGGAAAGATAGCTGGATAATTTCATCTTCTTCAGTGTTATTTCTGTTCCACTGTTCACTGTGAACAAGGGGCATCTTTCGCACACTCCTTAGGAAAGGAGCCTTATGTCTCAGCTCTCATAAATAGGATGAATTTTTTTGTCATGATAAGTACTTAAGATTGGACCTGGATTTGATTTTGAATTTGTGAGCAACCACGTCATGACTAGGAACTCTAGGGATTGCTGAGATACAAAATGAGTGATCCCCCCCCCCAAAAAAAATCCCCATTAGAATGAGCTGATTTATTCTGTGTAATAGTCTCAACAAATAAGGATGGAGATATCCTCAAAGGCTGTGTCACATATTCCAGGTCTTACCATTGGTAAGAAAGACCTTTGTAGAACTGTAAATTTTCTCAGAGATGAAAATTCATGCATTCTACATCACTATGGGTGATTACATTGCCTCTTTGTTATACTATGAATGCGTGCAGCATTCTTTTTCTTTCTTCATATGATTTTTATTTACACGTATGTGCGTGTGTCTGTGTGTGTACATCACATGCACGCAGGTCCCTGCAGAGGTCAGAAGAGAACATGGGATTCCCTAGTTGTAAGGTTTTAGGAGGTGTGAGCTGCCTGACGTGAGAGCGTGGGAACTGGACACAGACCCTCTGTAAGAGCCGTGTGCGCTCTCAGCTTCGGAGCCATTTCTCCAGCCCCAAAAGCATTCGTTGGCACCATCTTTTTGAGTCCTTAGACTGCTGATTGGTTTGGCTTTGCTGTGCTTGCTTGTGTTGCTATTTCAGACCCGCTTAAACTTGCCATCTTCATTCCAACCCACCTATGTGCATAGGGGTTCAGTGCTGCAGTCCTGGATATGAGCACTGCATCTGCTCTCTGATCCTGTCCAACTGCTCCCCAAAGATCAATGCTAACACTTCGTCTTCTATGAAGAGCTCTAAACTGTGGCTAACCCATGGTGTAAAGATTGGAAGAAATCTCTGATTGTCGTGCTTAGAATTGTTGCTTATTTCTTGCCATGGTGTGCAGCTTGGAGCTTGGTGTGGTGTGCAGCTTGGCGTGGTGAGCAGCTTGACATCCCTGGCATGGTATGTAGCTTGTCATGGTGTGCAGGTTGGCATGCTCCAGAAGTTTTGAGGTGAACATTCAAGGTTTCCAGGTTTGAGGCGCTCACTCCATCAATCACTCTTTCATGCTCTGTTTAAAGACACCTTACTTATGCATGATTTTGCCTCACTAACATTGAACTCATGCCCAGCGGCACTGGAACTCGGGCCTGAGGGAAATGGGGGAACACTGACACCAGTTTTTCTTAGATAAGATGCCTCATGGCTTTCTCCTGCCTAGGAACACCACACAGTACTTCCTGTGACGTGCTTCGGGGGCAGTGATATCGTCTCCCAGAATACACCACAATGTGGCAGCATAGATGGGCTGCCAGTGTGGAGTGCGCCGACAGCACAGCGAGCCCCTTCCATCTGACAGGTCCAGAGACTCGGGGCTCTGGCCTCTGAGCTTGAGAAACTGCACAAATGTTCATCTGGATGGAGCTCTCATGGGTTTTACTGATCAGATAAACTCACAAATACAGGGTCCTGGGATAATGAACATGGATTCTCGAGGGGTGAGGCTAGGTCTCATCAAGAAGGTTACATGCAGTGCAGACCTGAAGGAAGACGTGAGACACACGTGGCTAGCTGGGGAGGTGTTGCAGGAAGAGGGTGTGGCCCATGAAAGTGCCCTGGGCCAGAAGGATGTCAAAGAGAACAAGGAAGAGCAAGTGAGACCAGCGTCTCTGCCATGGAGCAGGAAGTGACTGACTAACAGGAGGTGGGACGAGACTGGTCTCAGATGCCCCTGCGTGTCCTTTGTCTCCACATCTCAGATGGAGGGTATGGGAGCGAGCTGAGCTTCCAGAAGCAGGCGTGCTGTGTGGAAAGCACAGACCCAGTGCCCGGCCCTGATGAATCCTCCCACCACACAGAGAAATACTGGGCTGTGCATCTGATATCTCAGGACTGCTCCGAGTCAGCAGGAAAGCTGAACTCTGGGGCTGTGGTATGCAAATGCTTCTGGTGGCTGAGGGTGGTCTCTAGGGATCCACAACATGGTTCAGAAGGCACTTGCTACTAAGTCTAATGTCCCTAAAATCGTAAGTCAAATCCGCCCCTTCTTCTAAGGCCCCAGTGTCAAACACAGTTGTGATTCAACTGAAGGTCACTCTGAAGAGTCAAAGAGCTCTATTGGGCATCCTTACAGAGCGAAGGGCTACTTAAAGGGGTGTGGGTTCGCCTCCTCTAACAGATGTGTCCAGAAAGCCCTACTCAAAAGGAGCAGGATGTCCCTGTAGCCACAGAGATGGACTCTCCTCCCTCCAGCCCCGTCCCATCCCCAATGCCACATTCAGAGTTGCTGGTTAGTAGATGCAGTTGGGTCCAGCGAGGTGGAGGTTGGGGGGTGATGGGGCAAGCGGTGTGGCAGAGGCATACATCATCAGCAGTCCCAACAGGGATGATCTTTGTGAGGCAGGCACAGCTACATACATGAACATGACAGCCACACAGAATGCCTGGTGACCTGAGTTCAGGTCCCAGCACTCATGTGATGGGAGGAGAACACTGACTCCCTCATGTTGTCTTCTGACCTTTACACACTTTACATACCACAACACGTGCCCACACCCGTCGTTAAACATGTCTGTTTAAAAGGGTTGAAGACGGGCTCCCGATGAGGGTGAGCTACTCAAAGCATTCATTTCCAGAGAGCCCTGACCGTGTCATCAGGCATGAACATTTAAATGATCCCAAGCCTAGGGTGCCACAATGAGGTGGCGCTCACTCATGGCTTTCCTGGGTGAAAGGCACACGGGGTCCTTTATAGATTTCCCTTTTTCTTACAGTCATGGCCCAGTCCTTAAGACTGTTCGTCCTCTCTTCCCCGTTTCATGGGAAGAAGGTGGCCAGACAGCTCTCCTGCACAAAGGTGTTTGCATTTGATGTTGAGTTTGGAAGTGATTCAGGTCCTGCCCCAGAGTGGCCTCAGTGAATACAGAAAACACTTCAGACCACACGTTATTAAAGGCGTGTGCAGAAACTACGCCTGTACAGTGTGAACTTATTAGCATTTCAGACTGATGCCTCTTTTAGATGTAATTAGATTTCAGGCTTCAATCGATTTATTAAATGAATTTCTCACCGCTTAAAAGGTGTCATACGCTCCCGGCAGCGGCTTCTGCACAGCCCCTTCTGTCCTCATCCACCCAGGCAGATCCCGGCATCTGAATCTGTCTAATTCAAACAGATTTATTTTCCAAAACTACCTCACAGAGTAAATACAGCCTCTTTAGTCTGTGGATGCTGGGGTCATGGGCTGTTTAACCACCTTGTCCACCCTGGATGCTCTGGTGGGTTTACCAGCAATAGAAGTTGCTACTGTGTAACAATAGCCACCTTTTGGTTGGGAAGGATCTTTCTTTCTTTCTGCCTTTCTTTCTGCCTTTCTTTCTGCCTTTCTCTCTTTCTCTCTTTCTTTCTTTCTTTCTTTCTTTCTTTCTTTCTTTCTTTCTTTCTTTCTTTCTTTCTTTCTTTCTTTCTTTCTTTCTTTCTTTCTTGTGAATCTGTGTATAGTTGTTTTGGCACAAAACCCACAGGCCTTTATTCCTACTGTTGAGAGGGGTGTTGGGGCTATTTAGATGGTGGGCAAACAAATGTAATGACTCAAGCCCTGTTGGTGACTCGTGAGCTGGAAAGCAGACTGCCAACTAGGTTTGTTTCGGAGATCAGATGCATCCTGACCCTGGTTCTACCACGGTCAGTGTCTGTGAGAATGCCAAATGCAGCTCTTACCTCACAGAGAAAGACATGGTTATTCTAGAACCAAATGTGAACATCCAAGGCCTGGGAAAAGAGATTCAACTTTCCCCAGGGCTGTGGTCCAAGGAGAGCAATTTTGTAACATTTTAGTAGAAACAGAACAAAGAAAGCTGTCAATCGA